>NW_024344378.1:45233777-45302950 GCF_902729225.1 Pteropus medius
CCCACCCCCAGCCCTAGTGAATATGAGTATTTTTTTTAAGGCACGAAGTTTGATGGAGAAATCAAACCTGCAACTATGAAACCCCAGACCCTTAAAAGGAGATGTCAGCAAGTGACTGACCAGGAGAGGCCACTTCAAAAGCAGGGTTGGCCCTAGGAGCCAACTCCCGCCCCACCCCTCAGCCTTTCCCGGCGCTTTTAATGAGCCTTTCCCTGGCCTCTGGCTGGGATGGTTGAGAAGGAACCGAGGTGTCATGATAACTCTTCTTTTTAAGCTGCAATTAAAATCCGTTTTCCTAGTGTCTCTGCTGTGTGCGCGTGGTGGTCGTCCTTAGCTCCCTCTGCACCATAACAAGCACCCATCTCACTTAAATGGAAAATCAAGTGTCTTAATGGGTCTCTCATTAAAGTGCAAGTACCACTGCAGGGGAGGAATTTCGGATGCAATCTCTCCTCCCTTCTCTCCTCACCCCCAAACTGGGAATTCTGTAGGACAAAACAATTCCCCCTTTTCCAGCCTTACCCGGCCAGGACAGGCCTTGTTTGAGTTAAGCTGAGACTCGGATAGAGCTGGTTAGGCCCCGAACTGACTCCCAACCTGTCTAGTTCTTGGGTCCTTCCGTTCTACTGGAGCTGCAGGCTGTCATCCAAGGACCTGAAACACTGAATTCTGAAATCCAGGACCACCTAAAAGCAGACTTAGCTAAAGGTTGGTTTGGTAGCTGCATTGAGCCCAACATAGCAGTTGGGAAGGGAGTTGAACATGGACATTGGGAGAGGTAGGGAACAGGGTAGAGTCCAGAGGAGTCCAGTGGAGCCCTGGAGTCTGGGGTAAATGTGCAAAAGCACTGCCCCTATGCCTATCTTCAGCAATACTGCCCAGGTAGATGGCTCTGAAACGCTCCCTTGGACCCACATCTTCCCTCCCCACCACCTTTGCTGTTGAGCTTTTTCTTGTTGGTACTTTGACTTTCTTCCTGGCTGTTGGGCCCCTACAAATAGGGAATCTGCCACCACCCACCCCCACCTCTCCCACCCCCTCCTTCCCTCCATTCTAAATGCTTAGAGAGCAAGGTTGGTGATTCTTAATGGCCTGTACTGGAGCCTCCCCTAGGACCCGCTGTCTAAACATATGGTCTTTTGAACCTCAGCACTGGCATTGGGATGGCAAGGAGACACCTTGGAGCCCACCAAGGCCTGTAGGAATGGGAGGATAGGAGAGGGTCATAGT
Organism: Pteropus medius; assembly: GCF_902729225.1. NCBI lineage: Eukaryota > Metazoa > Chordata > Mammalia > Chiroptera > Pteropodidae > Pteropus > Pteropus medius. The sequence goes on from NW_024344378.1 coordinate 45,235,008, forward strand.
TCGGGACTTAGAGTTTGCCTGTTGGGGATGCTCTGAGGAGTAAAGAGAAACTGCCGCCTATGCAAAATGGCCCCCAGGGGGGAGAGAAGAAGCAGGGGCTAGCAGTTCTTCTGGCCACTGCTCCCTCCTCCTCCTCTTCAGTTTCCTAAACAGCTTCCACAAAGTGAGTCATTAAAGCTGTGAAGGCAAAATGAAACCAAACAAGTGCGCTCTATGCTTTTCTGTTTTTTGTTTTTTTAAAGGAAAATTTTAAAAAATAATAATAATTAGAATAATACAAAGAAGGGCAGTTCCAAGAGGCTGGAGGGAATATGCACTTCACCCTTTTAATCTTCTTGTGAAGTTGGAGCTGGGGTGCCACCTCCTGCCCCTTTAGGGCCTGCACTCAGCCAGGTGCCTTGGGAAACTTTGGAATTTCTCCCTGACCAGTGCACTTTGGTGAGCCTGAGCGCAGCCAGGTGAGACCCTATGGGCTTTTTAGGAGAAGTTTGGCATCCCAGAACTGGCCTGGCTGGCTCCTCGTTGGCAGTTGGGTGGTAGGCTGGTTTCGAACTCTGGCCCAGCACCACCCCAGTCACTGTGCTTCCACAGGGCAGGGGCAGTGAGGTCAAGCCACAGGTCCCCCATGGTGCCCCTTTCTCTCTGATCCTCTGCTTCGGAGATGCTAATGGCAGGGAAAACATTTGCTGAAATGCTGGCATAAATCATCGGCCTTCCAGCTCTCCCCTACCTCTTTTGTTTCCTCTTCTTTCTGCAAAAGCACCAGGTAGCTGGGACCTACCGAATTTACTCTTGCCAACCAATAGACCTAATTAGCATCTCCAGCAGCCTGTGGGGGTCATTCACTGCCACTGCGCTGTCCAAGCACCTCAGCAGGCCAGCTCCTTCTCCTCTTTCTCTCCAGCACCCCCCTCATCCTCCTCCCCTCTCCTCTGCTGAGCTAAATCTGTCTACAGGAGCCTTGGGAGCGCTAACGCCACCAAAGGAGTGAGCCCTCTGAGCCTCCCTCCTTCTCACCTCCCAGAACAGGCTGCCCCAGCGCCTCACAACTTTCCTTGCCCCTGCGAGGCTCATTTCTCAGAGAAAGGCGGGCTGTGGATGTAAGAGTGTGTATTAAGGGTGTGTGAGGGAGGTGAGGATATGTATTAAAGAGGCGGGTGGAGGTGGGAGTGTGCGGGTGGAGGTGAGGCTAAGTGTGGTGTTGTGTGGGGTGTTCGGGTGTGTGGAGGTGATATGTGAGGAGGAATGGATGTGTCTGTTGAGAAGGTTGTATCTTTTGTATACAGAGTGTGACGTAGATGGCTATGTGTGTGTGTTTGGGTGTGTGTGTGGGTACAGTGTGCACATGGGCATGGCTGTGGTGTGTTTGTGTATAAATAGAAATAGGTGTGTGTAGTGCGGGGGACGGTGAGTCACCAGCAGGCACGGGAAGCTCCATCCATTGTTTTCTGTTGTTGGAGATGCCTCTTCCAGATGGGACCCAGGCCATTTGCCCTTCGGCACTAAGGAGACCTTGTTTTGCCCTGCACTGAGGGCTGTGAGAAGGATTTGGTCCCAATGTCAGGTTCTAGAGTTGGAAGGGCAGAGGTTAGCTTTCCCTGTTGAGGACAGATGAGACAGGCCTGCCTGAGGAAGTGTCCTACTGCTCCACAGGGCAGAACAGTGGCCGTGGATAGGCCCTAAAGCCAGCCCAAGAGCTTAGGGACTGCCCCGATGAGGACAGAGGTCTGAGTCCTAGGGTCTGCTGCAGTCAGCTCCCAGCTTACCCAGCGCAGTGGCAGGGCCTCGAACATTAGCCCTCACAGGGAAGCAATGTCCTCTAGAATTTGCTGGGAAGAGGCAAGCAGAGCTTGGGTGAGTGGTATCCCTGATGGAGAGAAGCCCAGGCAGGCATTACTGGGCTGGGACTCACCATGGAAGCAATGAAAGATGACATAGACACACACACTAGCCCTGGACTTCACTGTCCTTACCACTCCTCAGTCACAAAGGCCACTCTTCTTTCCATCTCTGCCCATGCTGTGGACTGCCATCTTTAATTCTAAGATGTGCCATTGTGGAGTAGAGCAACATAGAGGAAACCACAGCTCCACCAATGTGCATATTGCTTTAGTTTCTAAAACCCTCATATAGGTGGGACCTTACTTGGTCCTTGTAAAAACCCCACAGGGAGGTGGGTGGGTGCGCACTTAGGAAGCTGACCTAGGACCTGGGTCAGAGCCAGAGCAGCTTTGACCCCAGCCCTCAAGGGAGGTCACTGTCTTTGTGGGATGCTAATGTCCATTCTAATATTGGTAAATGATGTCCAGAGTGTCTTGGATGCCAAGTGTGGGTCATATAGGGAAGAGCATGGCAGGGAATGAACATTCCAAGCCTTGGGGCTTCCTGGAGTAGGTGATAGGAACCAGACCTTGTCTCTTTCCTTTTCAGATCTTTCTAAGAGTATGTCCTGAAGAAAAACTGGAGTGGGGGCTAGCTACCTGGGGCATCTGGGCAGAGGTGCCTAGCCCCAGAACTCCCCCACTGTCAGGAACTGGCTTTGTCAGCATCTGCTTGGCTGCCATCTTGGGTGGGCGCCAACCTTTGGTGAGCCAACTCCTGGCCGTATTTCCATTCCTGGGCCTCGCAGGCTCAACTGAAGGGGTGCACCATGGGGAGCTGCCCCTCTCAGCTACCTCCGACTACAAGGAAGGGGTTTGAGGGGAGATTTCTTATTCTTTGATTCTTTCTCTGTGGCTCTTGAAGATGGAATGAACCCAGAAAATACTTTTTAAGCACTGGTAGGGATTATGTTGGGGGTGGGCACTAAGGGAGGTATATTCCTCTGCCTTTTGCCGTGCCCCGATCAGAGAATGCAGAGTGGATAAGAAGGGAAAGGTAGAGTTTACAGCCCAGCCACTCTCTGGAGCCACTCGGAGAGGGAAGGCTCATTTGTCTTCACCACCTCTAGGACCCCCAGCTTCTCTATACACCCCACCTTACAGAAGTTCCTCCCTAGGGCCTCAGTTACAGATAAAGAGAGCATAGAGAATTTCGAGGGGGTTAGCGTGGCCTCCCAGCATTACCACTTCCTAACTCTGTGGCTTTGGGCAGCTCACCTAACTGCACTGTGCCTCAGTTTTCTCATCTGTAAATGAGGATAATAATATTGTCCTCACAGGGTTGTTTTGAGGATCACATGACCTAATGTACAATAAAGCACTTAGCATGGTGCTTGCACCCAGTGAGAGCTCAGGAAACACTGAGACACAGCCTCCTCCAGAGAGAGCCCTGCAGTGTCTGAGATATCTTCCTCCAGGGGAGCAGGATGGGGGAGAAAGCAGGGAGGCTAAGGGCCCAGAGACCCAGTAGCTCCTGACCTGGGAATGCAGAGACTCTGGTTCTTGCCTTTCTTCTGCTGTGTGACCTTGGGCAAGTACCTTTTCCTCTGTGGTCCTGGTTGGTCTCCCCATCTGTAAATTTGGGGTTGGGAAAGGTGGAAGAATGATCCTCAAGGGCTGTAGGGGATTTTTTGCTCTGAAGAGGCCTCAGCAGCCAGCAAGAGAAGAGGTAGCCAAGGCCCGAGCTGCTTGTATTTAGAGTCCCCTCCAGAAAGTCAATATATCGACTGCAGTGCCCTTGTGAGCGGTATGCAGCCCTGGGTGTCTCTCTCTCTCTAAAGCCATAAATCACCCTCTGGGACCTTGGTTCCTCTCTCCATAAGCATCTCCTGCCTCAGAATCCAAGAACCCCAGACATCAAGTAGGGTCCAGGAGGCAGAGAAGAACCCCATCAGAAGAGGCAGTCTGGGCACATGAGAAAAGAGGCACTCGCTCCCCCAACCCTGCCATCTTCACCAAGGCTTAAGGAGACCCCTTGGAGGGTGTAGCAGGAACAGACTGCCCAAACCTGGCCACACCACTTACTGTTTCATATCTCAGCGCTGGGGGTGGCTGGTTTGGGGGTGCAAAAAGAATATGTTGGTGCAACAGAGAGGAGCCATTCAAGGACGAGCCTAGATGAGTATGTGCTGAGAGGGATTTGGCATGGTGCTTAGAGGGCAGGCTGAGCAGTGAGACTAATTGGGTTCAGATCCTGACTGTACAGTTGTCTGGCTGTGTATCCTAAAGCAAACTGCCTACCCTCTCTGAGCTTTAGTTTCTTTATTTGTAAAATGGGAGTAGTAATAGCACCAATCTCATCAGATTGTTTCATGCCTGAACGAGATCATGCATATAAGTGCTTTGCACATTCTAAGAGCTCAATAACTTTCACTGTGATCCTCATCATCATTATCATTGGTGCTAAATACTGGGTGGCATGACAGGAAATGCTTAAGCTGTTGAGAGAAGGCTCCTGTGGGTGGCTGGTCAGGGAAGGCTTCCTGGAGGAGGGAAGGGTGGCATTTGGCTTTTGAAGGACGAGCAGAATTTGGGTAAACAGAGAGGGTGTTCCTGTTAGGAGATGTGTAATGTGAAGATGTGGGATGGAAACTTCTGGCACATCCTCCTAGGAAACAAATTCCAAATTCAGCCATTGGCTCTTATCTGATCATTTGGTCAAACAAGACTTCTGGGGCTAGAAGTTCCTTGTTAGTACCGTGGAAAGAGACAAGGCTTTGGAATTAAGAGGTTTTGAATCTTACTGTGTGCCTAGGCCAGGAGACTCAACCTCTCTGAATTTCGGCGTCACCATCTCTGGTGGGGACGACTCTACTGCCTTCACCTGAGAGTGATGTGATATGACATAGCACATGCAGTCCTGGCACAGAGTAGGTTCCATTGATTTCCATTGCCCTCTCTCATTCCTGCCTCTCCCCTACGCACGATCTGGCCAACCCCTGGGCGGCGCTGGGCTCTGCTTCTTTATACATCTCTAGGCGGGAGAGCAAGGGGACAGAGTTCCAGGTGGCATCTTCCAGGTTGAGTGGAGAGCCAAGGAGAGGGACAGGAAGAGGGAGGTTGCTTTTTCTGGTCTCTGGTGCCCACCTGGGCCTGGTAGATACCAGGAGGCAGCCTCAAGGTCTAAGAGGACCATCTTCTGCTGAGATCACGTAGGAGCCTGCAACCCCTAGAGACTCCGAGGATGTCTGGAGGTATTACTGGCCAGGAGACAGAGCTGAAGGAAAGCAGCTCTATAATGTGATCAGAGGTGCCCGCCTGCCTAGCCTGGGGCTTGAGCACCCATGGAGGATGCAGAGCTTACAAGAAGTGGAGTCAGAAATCCAGGAAAGTTGTTCCTGGCTCCCTCCCCCATTCCACCTTTCGTCATTCTCTGACGCAGCAGGACAGAGAGAGACTCAGAGACAGAGTGAACAGTGACTGGGATGGAATGAGACACATCCTGTGGGGCAGCCTTTTACCCTTCGTTTTACTTGTCTCCGAGCCAGGGCCCTGGGGATGGGAAGGCAGGGTCAGTGGGTGGAAGCAGGATGGGGTTGAAACAACTAGGTGATGGGCGAGCAGCTGTGACACTCGGCGACTTAGGAAACTGAGTACGATTTGCCTGATTTTGCTCATTTGCATGGTGCTGGTGCCCAGCACAGTTCCTGGCACACGGAAGGTGCTCCATAAACACTGTATAATGGACGGATGAGGAACTCATGGTGCGACCTTACTCACCCAAGAGGTTGCTGTGATTCAGTCTCTCTGTGTTGGACTTGCTACTACGGAAGAGTAACCAAAGAATTAGAAGATTCTCACTGCTTTGTTTACAGCCTCCATTCCTCTCTGCCTTCCTCTCCCCCTTCATTCTCTCCTGCTTTCTGTCTTCAAGCATTTACTATGTATCAGGTACGATGGAAGTCAGAACCAAGTCTTCAGTGGTCAGAGCCCCTAGGTAGGAAAGAATTTACTCACTAAATCCAGTGGATCCACAACGAATTAATGAAGTACTACAGTCAAGTGCCCTTGGCCTCTTTGTATGGAGAAAGCAGACTGGCAGACATGTGCTGGGCTGGTAAACTCTGTACTTACCTGCAAGGCGACTTCACAAGGCACGGCCAGTCCATGCTCTTTTAACATGTTTGTTTCCTACTTGTATTCCCAAGCCCACTGACCCGTCTTCTCCCTTTTGCCTTCTTGTGGCTCAGGAGAATGCCTGTTGCATGGACATTGGCCCTGAGGTCTGGGAGCAGGTATGGCCTGAGAATATATTTGAAGGCCCATAGGCAGCATCTGACCACAGGCCTTCAGCCCTCCAGAGCAACTGCCACCAGTTTCTTGGCAGGAGCTGGGCTTGGTCTAGGGGAGCGGTTTTATTGCAGGTCTGGCTGAGCCAGGTTCTACTTGGCACTGCATCTAGTACTAACATTCAGGGAGCATCCCCGGGAGATGAACTCCCCTAGGCCCTCGGCCGAGGCAGTGGTAGGCCTGGCCCAGCTACCACTCTCACAGCTGGGCATCTGAATTCCTTGCCAGGATCCCCTACCACAGGCTGATCTGAAATTCCTGCCTGGCAGCCCAAGACAGCCAGCACTGCTAGGTGTAGTAATTCCTTCTGCAGATCTGATCTGGCCCCACATTTTCTTTCTGGCGCACCCTACTTTTGTACACACACAGAGAGGAGACAACAGAAAGAGCCCTGAGCTGAGGATTGGGAAGCCTGAATTCTAATCCTGCCCATGCGGCTAATCTGCTGTGTGGCATTGAATTAGTTCTTTTCTCTCTCTTGGTTTCAGTACCCTCCTCTGTCCAAATGAAGAGAGTCTACTCTGGAATCAGAAAACTGAGTTAGGTCCTGGATCTGTCACTAATTGCAGTTCCCTGAGCCGGCACCCCCACGCTATAAAATAGGGACCCTTATTGATTAATGGAGAGATCAGAGCAAAGGGGTATCAAACAAAATGGGGCATGGTCCATAAAGGTCATTCTATCCGGGAGGAAATCAATCCACAAATCACTGGTTATACCTTCTTTCTTTCCACTAGTCCCCTGAACATGGGGTGCGTTAGAAACATAAGGTTCAGGATGGCCCACAAAGTGACCTGGTGATTTGTCTGGGGGTCATAGTGAGGGCCAAAGCCTGCATTTGCATTGGGAAAGAGCACTGGCCTAGGAGTGTCCAGAAGCTTCAGCTATAAGACCAACTCTGTGTGACAAGCAAATCACTCACCTTCTTTGAGCCTCGGTTTCCCCTCAGCAAAAGGAATAAAAAAAAGCTGAATGCTAGGCAGGGCTGAGGGAGAAAACACCCCGAGAGGTGCTTTGGAAACTGTTTTTCTGAGGTGAAATCTGAGGTGAAAGGAGGCCTGCAGATCAGGGTCTGTTACCTCAGGGCCTGCAGTCCATCCTGAGAGCTGTTTGCTGTGGGGTGGGGAGGAGAGCGCCCACGTTTCCACATCCCTGACTAGAACCTCTGCTGGTGGGTGGGCCCTGGCGTCTCCCCATGGCCTGGCTGGCCATGGCTGTTGAGCTAGATGACAAGAGTTTGGGTCACTTCCCATCCCTCTCCGTGCTCCACACCCCAGAACAGAGGAGGCTGGGGTGCCACGTCAATGAAGGTTAGTGTCAGTGCTGGGTTTGATGTGTCCAAGCCAGCACACCATCTGCCATGCCCACCAGAAGTTACATAATCCCTCGGCCGGCTGCCCGTTCTTAGAAAACAAGGCAGGCGGGACCAGCAGGGAGTGAAAGGGTAGGCTTTTCTTCTCTGCACTTTGTTCCCTCGCAGCCCACCACCTCCCTGGACCAGTCTTCATTCTCCGGGTTGCTCCCACACTTCGTGTCACGTGAGACACAAATGCCAAGACAGTGAGGGAGGGGACTTGGCGGACCTCGAGGACTGCTTGCTGCCTTGCTTTGCAGACCCCGGAGGCATCCCGCAGATTGCTTGCTGACAGCACACCTGCTGGTGGTGCTCACAAGCCTCTCACAGCGTTTCTCTGCTGAGCTTGGTGGAGTAGATTCAGGAGGGCAGCTCAAGCTTCCGGGAAGTAGGGGCAGATCCCCCAGTTCCTACAGAGATGTTACCCGTCCATAATAAATGCTTATTATTGTCAAATAATAAGCATTTTTAATATAACAGCCAAATAACACTGTCCACATGTTACTGAGACCCAATATTCAATCCTGTCTCTGTTATTAGCTAGCTGTGTGATGTTGGCCAGGCTGTCTCACCATTGTTAGTCTGGGTTTCCTCATCCATGAAATGAGCGTAATAAAGCCTGCTTCACATAGTTATCCTGATGATTGAATCAGGTAATAATACATGAGAGGACAGAGAAAGTGTTCAATAAACGGTATACCACAGACAAAGAACTAACATCCCTGATACATAAAGCACTCTAAAATATGGTCTCCAATTCCATGTCCCCCTTTTTTTTTTTAAAGAAAATAATACATAATGACCAAATATGTCTTATTCTAGGAATGCAAGGTTGGTTTAAAATTAATCCATTAAAATTAATGTATTAATATTAATAACATGCCAAATTAATATTCTATACCATATTAATGAATCTAAGTAAACAAAATCATATGATTATCTCTGTAAATGCTGAAAAAGCCTTGGACAAAATTCAGTACCCATTCATGGTATAAACAGTCAAGAAAATAGGAATGAAGGAATTTTTAGTTTGATAAAATAAATATACCACAGTCCTCCAGCCAATGTCTTATTTAATGGGAAACACTACAAACGTTTCCATTAAGGCCAGTAATGAAGCACGGAGACCCACCATCTCTTCTACCACTCAACAATGTGCCAGAAGTATCAGCCAATGTGAGTAATCAAGAGAAATCAATTAGAGGCATAAGAATGGGTAAAGAAGAAGTAAAACTATCTCTACCAGGTGTTAAAACATACTATAACACCTCTGTAATTAAAACAGTGCGGAACTGGTGCACGAATTGGCAAATAGATTGGTCAAAGATGAGAGAAAGTCCAGAATCAGACCCAAAAGCGTGGGAAGTGGGTATTTGACCAAGGTGGTATCTCAGATCACTGGGATAAAGACAGACTTTTTAATAAAGGGTGCTGGGACAACTGGGTAGCCTTTTGGAAACAGATAAAATTTGATTTATGTTTCACAGCATATGGAAAAATAAAATCTAAGTGGACTAGGGATCCAAAAGCAAACAGTGATACTAATAAGAACCAGATGAAAACTTGGGTAAATTCCTCTGCAGTGTTGGGGTAGGGAAGTCTTTTTAACTATGACTCAAATTCCAGAGGCAATAAAATAAAAAATCGATCATTTTTATTATATAAAAAAATTTTTAAATCTTTTTGACAATAAATCACCCTAAAGAAAGTCAAAAGATAAAATATTTGACAAACTGGGAGAAAAGGTTAATAACATATACCACAAAGAACTAATATCCCTAATACATAAAGCACTCTAAAATACTGAGGGACAAAGGACCAAACATTTGATAAAAAGGTAGAAAAAAAGACACGAACAGACAATTCGTAAAATAAGATATAACAGTGACCCTCAAATACATGAAAAAAATGTTAAAACTCACTCATAATTAGAAAGATGTCAATTAAAACAACTCTGAGGTATCACTTCTCACTTATTAAGACTGGAGAAAATTAATCATGACCACACATTCTACTGCAGAGGCTGTAGGAAATAGGCACTTTTAGACATTACTGGTGGAAATGCAAATTGGTACAATCCCGTGTACAACAGATAATGTGGCAATACTTAAAACTGCACATACACTTTATTTTTCCACCGAACAATCCTACTTCTAGAAGTCTTCCTTTAAGATACACCTTTATCGGTATAAAAATACACATGCACACAGTGATTCATTGCAACGTTGTTTGCAATTGCGAAATATTGGAAACAACCTGAAGGCCGTGGTAGAAGAGTTGAATAAACTGTGGTACAGCCACACTCTGGAGTACTATGCAGCTATGAAAAAGAATGACAAAGGTCTCCATGAGCTGATGTGGAGAGATTCCCAGGACATATTGACAAATAAAAGAAGTAAAGCACAAAATAGTATCTATAGCATGCTATCTGTCATGTATGAAAGAAATGGGTGTAAGACCATGCCAGACCTAGACGTCTCTTCTCAATGTCTTTTCACGGCCTCTTGAATACATTCTGCTTGCTCATTGGGTGCCCCTCCCCACTCTGCTTGTAGATGCAAGCGGAGAGCCCTGTGTGAGGGACATATTCCCTGTTCTCCTTCTAAATACAATGGGAGACGGGTAGGACTCACAAGTGCCATCCCTGCCTGGATTTGAATTGTGACTCCTGGCTCCATGTGGTCCTGGGACTTGATTTCTTTTTCTGTAAGTGGGGGATAATGAATCCTATACCATTCATCTCAAAGAGAGTAAGTGGCGTGCAAAAGGCTTTACATGATGTGGAATATGATGTCATTTATTTATCTATGGGAGCCTCAGATAAGTCTTGGATCCTCCTTTTCCAGACCCTTGCAACACACACACACAGCTGCATTCTGTACAGAGCTATGGAAGATGCTGAAGTGGCTGCTCAATTTGCTGTTGCCTTGACTTATGAGGGTCCCATTGACACATTGCCATACACTCCACCTGCATGCCAGGTGTGGAATAGGAGCTCTGAACCCCTGGCCTCCATCTGACTCTGGGCCCACTCTCATGCCCACGTGGGCCAATTGTCTCATTTAATCCTTGTAATGACTCTGGAAGGAAGGGTTTAGAGAACCAAAATAGAGCCCAGGGAAGTAAAGTGACCCACCCTAATCTTCCAGCTTTTGTGTCAGAGCCTAGTCTAAGTGTAACCCTAGTCTCTGGGTTCCAGATTCAGAGCTCCTCCCAGGAGCCCACTCTGCATCCACTTTCCAGGGCCAGGGCCGGGTCTTACCCACTCTGTGCCTCCCTGGATGTCTATCCCGGTGAGTGCCAGCTGCTCAGAGATGACTTTTGTGGTGATTGCATGGTGGGTGAACAGAAGAACTGGGACCTGCTTTATGGTGTAGAATCCTCCAATGATGTAATTCTGGTCTTAATAATGAGTGGTTGATTGATGAACAGAACTGGATTTTTCCCACAGGCCTGTCACAGCCAGCATCAGTCAGCCCCTTTCTCCCTGACCTGTGCCATTTTAAGCAGTGGTCCAAGAGGGCATATTTGTTCATATGGACCCATGGGGAGGATCATTTGCAACCCTAAGGCCACCTCAGTTGGAGCCCTGCAGGGGTTTATCTGCATGCCTCAGGCCCCTGCAGGTTGGAGTGGTAGGGGGAAGGGGCCAAGCTAGACCTCAGCTTCCACAGAGTAGGAGTGGGCCCTGGGCGGGCAGTAGAGAGCATAATTGCCGGAAGGTCATGCTCCAAGCCCTGAGAGCTCTGCTTACCAGTCAATAAGTCATTTATTATACCCATGACAGCATCCTCCTCTGCCTCCCACCCCCGGGTCCTGTACAACTTGCAGAGGGAAGGGCAGGGCTGGCTGAGGGGCTGGCCTCTCTAGGGAGAGGGCCTGCTGGAAGCCTGAAGTAAGCCATCCTCCCCACCTCCCTGTCATGCCCACCGGACCAGAGTGCTCGCCAAAACCCCACTGCGGAAAAGGAGTTCCCAGGTACTTGAGCGTTCCATCTCACTGCCCTGGGCTTCCTTTTCAAGGCTCCTTCTAGGGAATTGTGTTGATGGGGGAAGGAGTGCAGTCCTCAGAGCTTCTTAGGAACCACAGCCTGACAGACTGTATGAAGGGGCACATGAGGGCCTAACATCCCCTTTGGGATGTTAGGTAAGAGCTGATTGTGAGAATCTTTCTCATGTTGTTTCTGGCTTCCCACCCACCAAATATCAGGGTGGTGCCAGTTGCTCACAGGCGTGGAGCACTTCGTGCAAAAAGCACTTTCACATGTGAATCTGAGCTTCTCAACAACCCCAGGAGGTCGTTGGGGAGCATTTTCACTTGCCTTTTACAGATGGGGAAGCTGAGGTGGGGAGCTGACCTGCTCAAGTTATCTCTGGACTTGCTTTGTGCAGCCTGATTTTCCACCCTTGCCAGCCCCTGTCCACTCTTGCATGGCCGAGAAAGATTGAGAAAAGAAGCATTCTAGACATTCTAGATTGTCCTTCCAGGGTACCCCTTCTTGCCTCCAGGTTATACCTGTGGGGAACTCAGCAGGAGATTGGGAAGAGCTGTCAGAGATTTAGCTCTGATTGGTCAGAGAGGGTAGGTGTCCACCTGTTCAGGGAACAGGAGCTCTCCCCGACTCTGTAGCCAAGGAAGGACGCTCCTGACGCCAGAACACAGAGCCCCAGCCTCTGGCTCTCCTGGCTGCACCACATTCAAAGGTGGTGAGCAGGGCTCAGCAAGAGCCAGCCAGTGGCCACTTTCAGTAGTTTGTCTACAGAGTGACTCCGTGTCCCAGCTTGTCTGTCCTGGTCATATTTCAGGGACAGCCAGCCACCTTCTCTCTGCCCACTCTGCTTTCCGTGCCACATCAGGCTTCTGACCCTGGGTACCTGGGCCACCCGCCCCCTCCCTGGAATATGTCATACTCTTCCCTTGATGCTCATCATGGTTGGACAGCTGGGACCAGCCTTCTCCATAAGGGAAATTCCAGATCCCACTAAATTCCGAATTCCACTGCCTTATCTGGCACCATTCTGTCTGGCCTTTGATGGGCTTCCCAAAGTGGGAGGAAGACCTCCCCACCCTCGGAGAGGTTATTACCCACCACCCAAGCTCCCTGGGTGTGTCACAGGCTTATACCATGGCTGGAACACACAGGTTGTTTATACAGAGAGCAAAAAACAGCAGGGACTTTGGGAGAGCAGGGAGGGGTAGACAATGGGCCTGACCAGAGCAAGCAAGCTCCATAGTAGAATCATTGTCCCATTTAACCCTTTCAGAGATGAAACCTCCACTAAGGCAAAGCACTCTCTCACTGAGCCTCACTTTCCCATCTGTTAACTGAGGGGATTAGACTAGTGAACTCTGAGGCCCCTTACAGCTTCTAGCTACACATTTTCTAAGACTTAGCCCAACAGTCTGTAGAATTTCCTGGGGGCCAGGGAAGGCAACTGTGACACCACTGGCCTCTCCCCAGCGTTTCCTGTCTAGCCAGTAAACAGAGGGGTTGACCAGAGTGTGGGTTCTGCAGCTGACAGAGTCTGCAGTTCCCACGTCAGTAAACATGCCTCTGTACTAAGTGCTGTTCCCACTGAACTTGGTATGGCTGGCTCCTTCCCGTCATCCAGGTCCTGGCTCAAATGTCCCTTCCTCAGGGAGCCCTTCCTTGATCCGCCTGCCTCTTACTTATCTTCTAGCACTTATTAGCACCCGGAATTATTATTTACGTGTGTACCTATGTGTTTGCTAGTTTATCTTCTGTCACCACACTAGCGTGTGAACTCCATGAGGATGGGGTCAGTACTGTAGTTAGTACTGGAACATGTGCCTGGCATAGAGTGGGCCCTTGATGCTCAGGTGCTCAGTGAATGAATAATCAAGGTTGTATATAAGAACCGCTTAGAGTTTTTTCAAAATCCACATGTCTGGCCTTTACTCTAGAGATTCTGGTTTAGGAAATCTGGGCATATGAATCTTGACAAATTATCCCCAGATGATTCAGATACACACTTCTTGTTGAAAAGAGACACACTCCAAGGTCCTCAACCTTGGCTGAACAGTGGGATCACCTTTGCATGGGTCCCGCCCAGAGATTCTGACTTCATTGGTCTTCGGGTCTGGTCTGGGCATTGGGGGCTTTAAAAGTAACCCGGGTGGTTGTGTTGTGCTGCTAACGTAGAGGGGCTCCAGGAACCGATCAGTTCCAAGGCCTCTCTGGTCCACAGTTCTTGGAAAGCCCTGCAATGTTAAGCCACTCTTTGTTCCACATGGCCAATTCAAACCTCCAAGGGAGGTCAGCTCCTTGTCCTACCCTCCTGCACAGATAAAGAAAGTGATACCCTGTTTGACCCTCATAGATGAGTTGGGAGGGTTGCCCCTCTTCAGTGACTTCCCAGGAACGGCTGGGGGCTCTGTGCACAGACCCAGCACCTCCTTTTCCTGGCAGGACAGCTGAGCTGTGTTGGAACCTGTCTCTCCCCCTCCCCTGATAGCACACAGTTTTAAATAAGATCTTCATTTACCAGAAGTTCACACCACAGCTTATGTGTTATATGAGAAGCAGCAATCTTGTGTTCATGGGGGAAATGCTCTGAGATGAAATCGGGATGGGGGGGCCTCCAGGAGAAGCGATGGCAGAGGGGGTTTATGAGGGAGGAAGGAGGAAGCCATGGAATCTGGGCTGGCACCCCGCCCCGGCCCTGGCAGTGCCATGCTCCTCTAGGCTCAGCGCGTGGCCAGTGGGGGAGGTGCCACCGCTCTGCAAAGCTGACCTCGCGCTGCTGGAAGGCTCAGAGCTGGGTGGGAGCGTGATGTCAACGCCAGCTCTGCCAACTGGCACCCCTGCCCTGCTCTGGGTCATTTACATGTCTCCAGTTGGTTAAGATGATGCTCTTGCTGTCGATCTGTTAGTTACCTCCTGCCTTGCCTTGGAGGCAATGATAAGGAAGGAATTTGGTGGCCATGGACAGATACCACATCCTCCCATGGCCATTCTGCCTCACTTCTTCTGACCCCAGCCTATGCAGCATCTAAAGCAATAAACAAATTCCAGTTTTCTAGGACTTTACAGTTTCAGGGTGTTTTCCTGCAGTCCTTCCAACTGCTCTGTGAGGTGAGTATGATGACAGAAACAGGCTCGGGGTGCTGAGAACCTTGCAAAAGACTCCTGTGGCAAAGCTGTGACCTTGTTCCAAGATTTCTGCCTGCACCTGGTGGGGAACTGGAGGGTAGGTCACTGTCACATCTCTCAATGTGGCCTGTGGTGTTTTTACTCCAGTGGTGTTTGTCTGTTCTGGTGGCTTGAAAGCCAAGAGATCAAAGATTAAATACCAGAGTGCTTTATGACTTTGAGCAAGGCTGCTTCTCTCTCTGGGCCTCAGTTTCCCCAAAGGCAAACCCGAAGAGTTGGATTAGGTAGTCTTTCAGGAAGGAACTGCCCTTCAGCAATTCCTTGCAGGTTTTCAAGTGGGCCCTGGCAGTAAGGATATAGAGGAAGAAGGTCTGCGGTGGCCCCGTCATAGGGTCCCTGGTCCAAGTCTGATAGATAGGCTTGTAATAAATATTGAGCTGACAGATGCTAAGCCACATCCTCAGCCTCTGAATAAGTAAAAAGTTGCCCAGAATAACAGCCCAGAAAATGCTGGGGCTCCAGCCAGCCTTCACCTTCACCCTTCCCACTGGCCATGCCTTTGTGCCTCCTCCTCCTACTCCCTCCCCCTCCCTCCCGCACCCTCCCATCTCCCTCCCTGTCCCAGGTCCATCACCCACTCTGACCCCAAAGGCTGGCGGGCGCTGTCTCAGACTGGCTTTAGTTCATGGCTCTGCAGCCTGCCTTCCACCCCACAGCTGCCACAGCAGCTAATGAGGACCAGCCCCTGCAGATGACAGCTGGGGGACAGGCCAGCCAGGCCCTTATGTGGCTGGGGGTGGGGGCGAAAAGGAGTGTGCCTTTAATTCCCAGTGCCAGCCAGAAGTCTTTCTTTGTCAGACACTCGCTGGCATTTCTGGCCCCCTCCCTGGGGGATGATCTAGCCTAACTCCAGCAGGGGGCTGTCCACTCCGACTGCTCCTGGCTGAGGCCACCAGGAAATTAGGACTAGGGTGCACAAAGATGGCCCCAGGATGTTCCAGGATGCATGGGTCACACTTAGCTTGATGTTTCTTTGATGTGTGCATGAGTGTGTTTCTGTCTCTTCTTGTTATAGTACAAGTGTTCAGAAGCAGAGTCCCAACTGTTAGGTCAAGCATAAAGTCACAGAATGTTAGACCTAAAAAGACATCTCTCGCATTTTACAGATGAGGAAACTTAGACACCATGGTAGGGATGGAGAGGTGAGGATATCTTCCCAGGGTTATAGAGCCAGAAAATGACAGAGCCTGGATTTGAACGCACATCTCGGGCCTGTGCCAGTGCTCTCCTCTGGGGACCTTTGTTGGTCCCAGGCTAGGGGATCAAGCCTCCTTGGTCCTGTTCTCGGCTGATGGACCTCCCTGGGACAACAGTGCCCCATCAGAAAATCTGCTTTTTTCTCTGTGAAAGAGACTGCTGCCATGTTGTAGGGTTTCAAAGAAAGTATGGGGGCCAGTCCAAGAAGCGAAGCCCCGCACATGGCCTTCCTTTAGGCTCCCAAGCTGTGTAAGAAACTGCAGGGAGGCCTCCTGGGGAGGGAGGCTCACAGCACCAGGCAAAGCCCTCCCTTTGCATGGCCCTTTCTGGTTTTTACACAGTATCTCCATGGAGGATCCCATTAGTTCAGTGTAAGAGGCAGTGGGGGCTTTAATTCCCACTCTACAGGAAAGAGCCTGGAGGAATGACTAGTCAGGGAGCTTGGCTAGAGTCTTATAGCTAAGGCAGTGGCCCAGTCTGGGAACGTGGTGGACTCACCTCCACCTCCACCTCCACCTCCTTCCCTGTTCACTTGCAGAGGTCCCAGGGCTAGTCAGAAATCTGGCAGGGGGAGATTTGGTATCTAGACCCCCTCCTGAGCAGAGCCAGATTTCTATTGGTTCTCAGGCTCTGCTAGTCCAGAACAGACCATCCCGTCCCCCTCCCTCCCCAGTGCGCAGGGCGGGTCTCCTCCTCCCCTGCTCCACTCCTCCCCTCCTCCCGTCCCTGGCTGCAAATGCACGGCCTCTGTTGCAGGACTCCTGCCTTTGACATTCCGCCCCAGAAGATAAGGATCCTGTCTGGCGCCTGAGTGCCTTTTTTCTTCCTTCTTTTGGAATCTGTTCCCTGATTATCTGCAGACAGTCCCTCACTAGGGGGCCACCAGGGAGGGCCCCACCACCCCCACAGAGAAAGACAGGAGGGGAGGCAACCGGGAGTCTTGCAGCCACCAACAGGCCCTGCGGGCCAGACACTGCTAGCCCCCCTCACCCATCTGGGGGCTTGGTGGCCATTTCCTAAGCCCCCACTGTAGCTTGAGCCCCCCGCTTAGTGGAGAGCTGAGGACTGGTTTCCCTGGTGGACTGACCCACTTCAGTGGGAAGAAGGGATATGTGGATTGGGGTCTGTGCCAGAGTGGGCCAGGAGGGGGACAGAGGGTGGGGTCATTTCCGTGGTCAGCGTTCTTCAGCCTTGGACCTGGACAGTGCCCAGCGGGGGGATGTGGTCAAGGCTGCAGCCAGCCAGACGGCCACATCCTGTGGGAGATGCTGGCCCTTCCCAGACCAGACGGGGACTGAGGACACTTAGGGACAGGGAAAGGAGGGTGCTAGAAGGCTCTTGGAGCCCAGCCTTTAACTCCGGGAACTGGTCTCAGAGAGCCGGCATTACCTCTTGGCCTCAGCCTGAAAAGGAAGGGTGACTCCCCACTACCTGGGCCTAGGACCTGGCACCACCATAGAACCCCAGCCTTAGAGTGCAAGGGCTGCCCCCAGAAAACATCCGGTCACATTCAGGCAATATACACACAGGGAGACTGGTTCAGAGAGAAAAGGAGTCAGGTCCATCTCACCCACTGGCACTCTTCCACCTTCCAAGGGTCAGGAGTCTGCATCCTGGGCCCCACTGAACTGGATGTTGGAGCCCTAGATTCAGGTTCATGCTTTACCCCTAACATGCTCTGTAACCTTGGGCAAGTTTCTTTCCCTCGCTGGGCCTTATACTTTTCAGCTGTGAACTGGGGAGGCAGCCTGTGTGGTAGGGGCAGGAGGGAGCAGCGGATACCTGAGCCCACAGATACCACCTTTCCAAACCTTGTCAAACTTCCCAGGGTTGTTGTGAAGGTTAAATGAGATGTTGGAGTTGATACCCTGGCCTGGCGTGGGCGCCCCATAAATATGAGTACATCCAGCCCTTAGCCGCTCAGGCTAGGACCCCAGGACTGGCAAAGCCTGCTACAGGAGCCTGGGTAGTGGAGTGTCGGGAGGCCGAGGGGTCCACCATTTTCCTCCATGAGTATTTGCTTCTGCCAGCTTTGGAAAAGGCCCTACACCTTCCCTGCCCCCAACTACCACCTCCGTTCCCTCCCCCACCCCCTAAAATCATGTAAGGGGAGGGAAGCAATGCAAGATCATTTTTTATGGCTTCCTGGCCTGAGAGCCAGAGGGCTGAGGCTGTGGTGTGGGCTGGATTCCTGAGCCTCCCCCTCAGAGCCTTCAGCTCATAAATATGAAGCCCAGGGCTGGGAGGAGCTGGCCGTTAAGCTGTCAACAGAGCGCCCACTTAGAAAGTCATAAAGTGCTTCTCGGAGCTCCTCAGAGCTGGGCCCAGGCCTCTCCCACCCCGCCTGACAGGCAACGGCCTCCTTGATAGTGGATGCTGGGTTCCCTCTGCCTGAGCCCCTATTCCACCTACTAGTCATTCCTGTTCCCTTCCTACTCCCACCGATTGCTGTGTCTTGATTTCTCTTCTGTGCAAAGCAGGTTCGCTGTGCTTCTCTTCTGTGGGGATGGATCGGGAGGTCCAGGCTCAGGAGTCCCCAGAGCTCTTTAAAGATCAGAGGGAGGCCCCACAAGGTCAGAGAGGGACCCTGCTCCTATAGGTGTTAAGAACAGTTAAACCCCCATTATTTCTATTTCTTTTCTCTGTGCCTAGCCTAAGGGGACCCAGAATCTGCCCCTCACAAAATTTCAGTTAGGAAGAGAAGATGGATGCCTAAAAGAGTTTACATTTTCTCTAGCTCAGAGGAGGAGTCTTCAAGGCTGAGATGGAGGAAAGCTTCCTGGAGGAGGCAGCAATGTGGATGGGACGCCAGGGGGAATCTGGGGATGGGTTGGCAAGAGGGCCTGCCCGGGTAGAGGACAGCTAGGAACACAGAGTGGGTACAGAGGGGCAGAGGCCAAGGAGCCAGGACCTGAACTTGGGGGCTATGAGAGCCACAGAGCATTGTGAGCACATTCCCCAAAGATCCCTCTCCCTTGGTCACCATGACTCATGCTTATGCAGACAAGCTCTTGGCAACAAAAGAAGTTCAAATGCCACTTTCCCCACTCCTTAGCCATGTGTCCATGGACAAGTTACTTAGCCCATCCGAGACTCATCTTCAGCCTCAAAATGGAATTATAGCAGTCTACCCCCATTACATCCGTCAATGTAAAGCTTAAATGAGATTATGTACAGAGGACGATATCACTTAGTGGTTAAGGGGTCTGGGATCTGGTAGCCTGGATCCAAAACTCAGTTCTGTCTCTTACTGACCATGCGACCTTGGGCGATTTTTTCACTTCTCAAAGCTCAAGTTCTCCCATCTGTAAAATGAGACTGAGAGAAGTGAGGATTTGATGTTGTGTGATGTGCAGAGTATGAAGTGTATATATGGCAGGTGAGGGTTAAGTTTGCACTGGGAGCCTCCTTCCTCAGCCTGCCTCTAAAGGGTCAAGAAGGGACAATTTTATTGGAGGCAGGAATGGTCTTTACTGAGGCTCCTTAAGTCCTCTTTTTTTTTTTTCCCTGAAGAAACTTTTAATGCTTACCTGAAGGCAAATAAAAACAATAAAATGCCAACCAGTCCATTTTCCTCATTTGTGGTGAGTTGGGTGGATCAGGGGGAGGAGGGGATAGTAACCAGGCTGGGAGGGAAGAGGAAGGTGGGAGAGGCCCCTGTAGGGCAGGTAATTGGGAATGGAGGGGCCTTCTCTGTCTTCCCACGGTATGGCAGGAGAGAGAAAGTGGCTTCTACTATGTCACCTCATTAACTTCACCACAAATAGCCTGACTGCCTGTAACTCCCTCAGGCAGAAAGCAGGGGCCATTCAGAAACTAAATAAACAGGCGTGTGATCATTAAAAATAAGACAGTCCTGGCATGGGCCCCACGACCCCTCCCCCAAGATGGAAAGCCTGCTTCCTAATAAAACACCAGTCTCGGGGCATTTGGAGCCTCAGGAAGGGATTGCTTGAGGAACTCAGGGCTAGACTGTTCTGGAGAGTGCCGATGGCTACTGAAGGGCCAGGCTTGGTCAGGGCCAGCCTGTGGACTTGTCTTCAAGAGGCTTCCTGTGACCCCAGGCTTTGCCGCTCATACTCACTCTTGTCCTCCAGGTCTTCGACATTTGCGAAACATGTGAGGCTCCTGCTCTGTGCTGTCCATTCCCCTCCATATTCCATCCGCAGTCTCCTGCAGGGTGCCCTCCCGCTCAGAGTTAGAAACAGACCTGGTAACTCCTTGCTTATTCCCCTGCCCCTGAGCTGCCCAGATGGTGGATGGTGGGGGAGAGGGCAAATTTCAAGGTTTGAGTGTCCTGTCCTCTAGCCACCCTAAACCCACCCTCTGCTCCCAGTGCCTGTGACCTGAGAGAGATTGACTTGCTGCCTCTTGTCACCTCACAGACACCTTGCTGTCTGGGGTATACAGGGGGTAGATGACTTTGGGGCTGCTGGGGTGAGTTTTATTTAGCAGCAGCCCTGGGAAGGGGGAATGTCTTCCATAATACAAGGTTGACAGTGACACCCCGCCAGGAGAGCCTAGTAGTGGAGAAGGGGATCCTGAAGCAGCAGAAGGCCCGGGCGCGGAGGACGAATGAGGCTGACTTTAGTCAACTTATCCATGAGGCAGGTGGGACAAGGGACAGCTGGGTGAGAGGCTGCGGGTCCCCATCCTGCTGAGCAGTTAGGAGTACCCCCCGTGTGTGTCACTGGGCAGATCACTTCACTACTCTGCCCATTTCCCCCTCACAAGCAGTTCTACCTTGTGGAAGGCCCCGAGGTTCACTTGGAAGATCCTTAAGAAGTGCTCAGAAGTGCACTGGACCCTCCTGATGCTAATATTAGTATTTGGTGCTAAGCTAGACAGAGCCCAGGCTAGAAAGCCAACTCCACATACCCACCCCGTTCTCTGTTCAGCAGTGTAAGAGCAGGTGTCTCCGGGGTGGGTGGTAGACAGCAGGCTCCTGGGCCATGTGTAGTAGCTGGTGTCAGAGGGTTCCAGGGTGAGCCTGAAGCCCAGATTTCTCGGGTCAGCTTCAGGGGGTTCTCTCCTGTTTCTCTGTGTGCACCCAGGCCTGCCCTTGGGGAGCTGCCTGCTCCATGGGGGAGACTAGCCTTGGGCTCATGGAGAAATAAACAGGTGCCCTATGTGGGGTGCTTGGAGGTAGGACAGTTGGGCTCTGGGAGCTTTAGACAAGAGAGAGAGGGTGGCCCATTAGATGCTGCCTCTGCTGCACTAGCCTCCCCTTCCACCCCACCTCCTGCCCCGTGGTCTCTCTTCCCCTTCCCGAAGCTCTGTTCCCAAAGAGCCCCAGAGATTGTGAGCTGCACTTCTCACATGCCAACCTCTGCTCCCCACTCCCGAGTGGCACTCTCACTCTCCTGCTGTGTGACCTGCTTCATTTTTGGACGACTCGGACAGATGTTGGTGTCGAGCCCAAATCTGCCTCCTCTGGCTTCTACTCACTGGCTCTAGACCAGCCACCTCAAGCGCCAAGGACATCTGGCAATTCTCTGTTAACATAACTCCTGACCCTTCACTTCCCTCCCCCCCAGGATCCCACTCTCCCACATAAAAGCTCCTCTAGGGGAAGGGGTAGTGCCTCCAAAAACCAGTGATCCCAGCTGTGGAGATGACGTGTGTGGTCTGCCTCTGGTATGCTCAAGGACAGGCACGGGACCAGCAGGGTGGGTGTAGATAGCGAGGCCTGGAGGTCCATCCCTTATCCTGCCTTCTGCTCCTTCAGAGTCTGGCCTCCCAAGGGGCCCACACAATCGCTTCCTATTAGGGTCATGGCTAAGCAGAGGCCAGCAGCAATGACTTCCTCCCTGCCCAGCAGACACACCCTCCTGCCCCTCCATACACCGCCCACACTACACCTCCACCATTCAGTCTCATTGCTAAGAGACCAGGGGGAGAATGGGTGCAGGGGAAAGCAGAGGCATATTTGATATTTCTGGCCATCCTTCTGTCTCGTCCAAGAACACCTGTGGCTGAGAAACCAGAAGTTTCCTTTGACGGAGGCCAGTTCCTTGGTACCAGTCCTCAAGGATCTCAAGTCCCAAAGAAGACTTTGGTGAGATTCCTGCCTGGAGGGGAGTTTGGGATGGCCTGCTAAGCTTCTTTTCATTTAACGGCCTGAGAGTCCATGATTCTGTTTCTTTTAATTTTAGACTTGATGTTACTAAGAGTCCATCATCATGGTAGCCCCAATGTATGTCAGAATTGTTCTCTGCACTCTACTTGTATTGACCTCATACATCTTGAAAGCCTCCTTAAACAGGAACTCAATCTGCATCTTTCAGGGAAGCCAAGTAACCAGCTGGGGTTGCACACCCTGGCAGCACACCGCAGACCTCACAACTAGAATCACTGCGATACTAGTGTTTCCTCCATCACATCTGGCTGACTTCGATTGCTCTCAGAGCCTGCATTTTGAGGCTTAGTTAGCTGTGATTGACTTTAGCTAGCGGAGAGGTTGCCCAAGTCTCCCTGAGAAGCCTTGTGGGTCACAGATACCCAAGGGGCCCCCTAG
The DNA here is from genome assembly GCF_902729225.1 of Pteropus medius. NCBI lineage: Eukaryota > Metazoa > Chordata > Mammalia > Chiroptera > Pteropodidae > Pteropus > Pteropus medius. Next base: position 45,257,420 of record NW_024344378.1, read on the forward strand.
GGAGACTATAACTGTGCGGCTTCAGCAAGAGCCCCCCACAGACATTCTAGACAGAGACTTGGCTTGTTGCAAAGGCATTCGAAGGCTTTCTTATACACTCCATGTCTGTAATGATCTGGAGTCAGAGAACTGGCCTGCGTAATGGAACCTGGTGGCTGACCATGTCCAAGGTTAGTGCTGTTTCCAGTGGCCCTGGTCTGCTCAGGAAATGAGCCAGAGGCCATAGTAAGCACATGAGCCCTGATGCAAGAGCTGTCCTTGGGATGGCCTTGCTATCTTCTCCCACGCTAAGCACCTCCCAGGTAGCCTGGTATTATCTGAGCAGGGGGAGGGCAAAAAGGAAGGGGAAATGTGCTTATCGGGCTTATATAGCTTTGTCCCTGGGAGCAGGGGCTGGATTTGAACAATAATAGTAGTAACTGGCTAGAAGTCAGAAGGCCTGTCTTCCTCTTGGCCTGGCACCTCACCAGGAGATCTCTATCTTTAAATCACAGGCTGTCAGAGCTGGAAGGATCCTCCCATTACCACTGCCCAAGTTGAAGCCCAGAGCCTCTAAGTGCTACCCAAGGATACAAGATCATAATGGTGCTCCTGGGCCATTAGAATGGGTTTAAGGCCAGGTTAACCATAATGATAAACTAACAATGGGGATAATAACAGCCCAGGCTACTGATGTTATTCTATATATCACCTCCAATGAGATTACAGCCCAGAGAGGATATGGGGCTGGCCCGGAGTCAGAGCAAGAAGGTAAGAATTTCCTGGGAGTAGTCCCTAGCTCCTGATGAAATGCCCACACATGGCCTGGTGCTCCAAGGGGCTGCAGAGAGGCCCATTGTGCTGGTCTGCTTTGCTGAGGCTAGAGACCCTTTTTCCTGTGGTGACCTCAGTACTGTGGAAGGGGATAGGGTGGGAGAGCAGGGCTCAGTCAGCCAGTTTGCTGTGAGCCTTCCTTCTGTCCCTCTTCCTGTGTAGCATCCCCTGGCCATTTGCCAGACACCCCGCTCATACACATGAGCTCCCCTGATCCTCCATGAGCGAGATGGTCTCCTTTGTGCAGATGAGGAAGCTGAGGCTCAGGTGGCCCAAAACAACAAGGCCAGAGAGTATCGACATTTATGGGGAGGTGCTGAGAGATCGCTCGAGCTAGTTCAGGAAGAGAGGGAGGCCCACTGAGGGAAAGACTGCACTGGGCTCCTGTGCAGGCAACACCTTCTTCATGTGGCTCCTGCAGCATCGGATCTGGGCTCCCCGCTTCCGCCTGGAGGTGGGAGTGGGTACAGAGGGGCTACCGTGTGCCGCTCCAGCCCTCTGAGAGCAACAGACTCAGCACCTGTGAGCATCAAGCTTCCAGAGCAATGCTTTGCAGCTGGAATGTGGTGAGCCTCCCATTGAGACCCAGCTGCCCCCTGCAGAGGGTTGGGGCTCTCGCCTGGCAGGCCAAGAGTGCCCGCTGCCCCTCCTGCCATGTCTGGTCCCTGTAGACCCCTGGGTCTGAGCTCTTTGTCAGGAGTTCCCCAAATCTCACACACATGCATAGGAGGCACCTCAGTGAGGCCTGGGTGAGGGAGAGCCAGCTGCGTGTGCCACCTACTTTGTCCTGGACTTGACCCTGCTAGCTGTGGAGCAACAGGTGAGACAGTGGAACATCTGCTGAGGACCTAGCCTTCCACTGAGGAATCTGGGGACCAGCTTCTTCAGAGCTGAGCAGAAAGAGCCTGGGCTTCAGGCTCAGTTTCCCCATCTGTGCAGGGGGCCATCACACCCTACTCTAAAGCAACACTGTCTAGTGGAACTTCCTGTGGGGATGGGGACGTTCTCTTCCTATGCTGTCCAACCTAGTAGCACAACTGCATGTGGCTATCAAGCACTGGAAATAAGGCTATTTAGCTAAGGAACTGAATATTTCATTTTAATTAATTAAAGATTAAACAGCCACATGTGGCTCATGGCAACCGTGTTGGATAGCACAGCTCTGAAGATTCTGGAAAGATGCCATGTGTCCAGTACAATGTAGGCACTCAGGCAGAATTGGTCCCCTTTCATGCTCCCCAAAGGGTATCCTCAGAGACCACTTCCCACTTCACCCCGCCTTAATGGCCGAGGCAAATAGACCAGGGGTGCTGAAGGCCTTCTGCTTGTTTCAAGAAGGCCTTTTGCAACATGGGGAAAAATACATAGGTTCCGAGAAACCGTGATCACATCTGGGGACGACTTCTCTTAAAATCTCTAATGTGCCCTGTAATAATAACATTTGAGTGCTAACCAAGCAGCAAACACTGCAGAGGGCTCAACATGATATATAACCCTTGGAGCTAAGCGTTGTTCTCCCCATTTTGTGGTGGAGGACACCGAGGCCTAGAGAGTGAAGCAACTTGCCCAGGATCACACGGCTAGTGTGCAGCAGCACCAGGATCTGTTCCTGGGTGTATATGGCTCCAGAGTCTGTGCCCTGTTCACAACCCCATGTCGCCATGTTTCTTTATCTTCTGCTGTGGCTGATACTGGACCAGGCATCTTTGGGGACATAGAATTGTACAGTGCAAGGTCCCTGTCCTCCCAGTCTCCTTCTCACATTACTCCCTGTACAGAAATGGTAAAGGACAGCCCAGTGCCCAATCAGCGGGAGTCTCTGAGCCCCAGCTTTCACAGGTGCAGCAGGTCCATCCCTCCAGCCTGGGCCAAAGCCCAGGGGGAGAGTGGCTCCCGGCCCTGGGACCACGTGGGCATATGGCTACACCCTAAACCTGGATGCTGAGGTTTAAATCATAATCTCTTAAATGACACCCAGCACCCAGCAGCTTCCCGGCATTGCAGAAAGCTTGCAGTAAATATCAGTTGGATGAATATTCTCTAGTGTTCTCTCTCTGAGGCGAGCCAGGCAGAAGAATCATATCTCGTTATTCAGAGAAGGAAACTGAGATCCAGAGTTGCTGCAGACTTGCCCTGGGTGCTGCCCCTGCGCAGGGCAGAGCAGGATGGCCCTCGTCTCTCCTGCCATCTGCTCCAAGTTGCTCTCTACCTCCCATGCCTGCTTTTCTAGGGAAACCAGAGAGCAGGTGGGAGGAAAACACTCAGCTTGCGTACTCAGAGAGGCAAGTCATAAATATTATAACATCCAAGAGGAGGAGAAGAGGGAGGGGGAAGGCGGATGCTGACAGCAAGGATGTCCGCTTCCGAGAACCCGTGTTCTCCCGCCCCGCCGTGAGCAGGGATTTTTGCGGGGTCTCAGAGACTGCCCCAAGTGTGTATGTGCGCGCATGCGTGTTCCCAGCTGTGCCGACAGGCTGCATGCTGGCATGGCAGTGTGCATCTGTGAGTGATCTTGGTACACAGACCGTCTCCCGCTCTCTTAGGGCCTCCCCAACTTGCTTCCCAGTTCTCTGGCTGACAGATGTCTCCCAGATGTTTCTCACTTCCTGCCTGGCTCCATGCAGTGCGTGCGTGTGTTTATTTTGGACAGCCCACTAAATAATAACCATTTTAAGAAAAGCTTTTCATAACCCCGTTCCCACGAGGAGTCAGAGTTCAGGAAATAATCCCAAGTCTATTCACAATTGTCCCCTCGCTGTCTTTTCTCTGACTTCCACACTCCTCCCCCTGCCCCCCCCGCCCCACCCCCCTTGGGACCACTTTTGAAAAGATTTCTTTTTATTCTATATGACGTGTCCTCTCTCCATGGCGCTGGCTCTCTGGCAGGCTGGGGCTGGATGTTCTTGAAGAGGGGATGAGGCTGGAGCCCAGAGCGGAGAGCCCTTTAGAGCTTTGCTACTCAAAGTGTGGTCCCTGGGCCAGTCTCACTTGGGATCTTGCTAGGAACTAGTCTCAGCCCTATCCCAGGCTTTCTGAATCAGAGCCTACATTTCAGCACAAGTCCAGGTGATTCATACCTACTTCAAGTTTGCAAAGTGCTGGTCTGGACCTATCTCTGTCTTGTCGATGAGATAATGAGGGCTAACTTGCGGGGTGGAGGGCCCTGCCATCAGAACTTCTTAGCAAAACCCAGGTAGGGTCTGATAGTACAGAGTAGGAGGCCCTGAGCCCCAGTGGTTGGAGCCTGGACTGCCGTCTGGGTGGGCTAGGAGGAAGAGGCAGCCCAGCTAGCTCCTGATAGGGGGAGTTGAGGAGTAGATTTCTTCTGAGAATGTCATCCCACTGCTGGTAGCCAGTAGAGGAGCAGGCTAGGTATCATAGCAGCCTGTCCATGCAGCATGGTAAAGAGTTTTGAGCCAGCCCTACCATCTGCTTCTTGGGCTCCTGTTAGTTCCTGCCCTGCCCCCAGCTGTCCTCTGGAGCTTGGTCTGGCCCCCTTCATCCCCAGGCGACCTGGGCTCTCTGGTGGGGTGCCGCAAAGTCTGTTCTCCTGTCCCTACCTTACCTGGCTTATAGCCCTGCTCCTGTGAAAACATAGTAAAAAAAAAATGCCAGCTTTGCTCACCTCACTGGGGACCTGAGGAGCCTGGGGCTGTGATCATTCCAGTGTTTATTCTGTCTCTCAACGAGGGTTTGCAACGAGGGTTTTTGGCAAGCTTGGCTCACCTGGCTCAGAGTGGAGGCCCTCAGAGGCCTGAGACCCAGGCTTGGGCTAGACCTCAGGCACCTGGTGATTTAACTGGGGAAACAAGACTCCTGCCTTTGGAGGATTAAGGAAAAATCAGACCTCAGGGCAGGAGACTACCAGCTGGCAAAAGGTGCCCGTCAGTGGAAGATAGAGCTGATCGGAGTTCCTTCATGGACAAGATGGGGTTGTGGGGCTGCTGCAGACTGGGAGGAGTAACATTCTAAAGGGAGTAGAGAGGTCCTAACAATGTGGAGACCCCAGGGTGAGAGGATCCCAGAGGATCCCAAGCCAGGGGAGAGTGAGGTCTTCATACAATGGAGGTCAGGATGGTCAGGGAGCCCTCCTCAAGGGAGGTGGAGCCGAGGCAGGGAATACCCCTGTGGACACTCTGAGCTCTTCTGCTACAGAAGGTAACCAAGTCACCTGTGAGAGTAGGTGCACGTTAAATACTTCTACATCAGTAATCAGTGGCTGAATGATTAGGTGAGGGACTGGATGGAGAGAAGGGAGAGGGGAAGGAGGAACAAGTGCATGGATGGATGGATGAGTATATGGATGTATAGAAGGAAAGAAGGAGGGAAGGATGAAAGAATGAATATAATCATCCTAACATTCTGCATTTGTCAAAACCATTTCACATCTACCATCCTTTGATCCCACACTTGCCTTTTGAGGGAGATGAAGCCAGCATCTTTCTTCATAGGATTGATAAGACTAACCCAGACACAGAGAGGAGACGCCAGCGGGCAGCTGACCAGCCAGTGGCCTTCCATGAAAAGTATTTCTTTACCATTTCAGTTTCCATGTCCTCCCTGCAGCAGGGAGGGCTTGGCACGGAGTCATGCACACTCCCTTGCCCATTCCCTGTGTGACCAGGGACCCCCCTGCAGGCCGTCTGGGCCCGTCTGATCATGTCCTTACTGCTTGGAGAAAGCCGGCACCAGCAGCCTCTCAGCCTCCAGCCTTTCCCCAGATTCCAGCACAAACCAAATGACAAAGTCATTCGCCCTGATTGTCCCTCAGAGGCATGTCCAGGCCCAGCAGGGTTGTCCAGGAACCTCATCACTAAACATTTATTGAGCACCAGCTGTTTGGCAGTGGTTTCTTGAGACAATAAAGATAGTAAAAGTTACTGCTGTGTAAGCACTCAAAATATCTGAGAACAGAGGTCACAGGGAGGTGGCAGCTGCTCAGGTTGAGGTATGAACGTCTTTAGCACATTGCAGAGGGCTTCTTGGAGTAGGTGCCCTTGGAACTGGGCCTGAAGGAAGGGTCAGGGCCCTTGTTCCATTTGACCAGCCCCTTTAGCAGTTCCCTACCACCCCAGCCCAGTCACATGCTGGAGAGGAGAGGTGAATCAACAAACCTGGCTTATATCTCGCCCACTGAGGGCTCTGATCTTGGACAAGCTCCAAGAGGTGGCAGACGCTGTCAGCTGGTAGCCTCACCCTCTGTGAGCTCCCTGGACCTGACCCTCTGCACGGCTAACCCAGTGATACCCACTCTCCAGCTCAGCAGAGCTATTTCAGACACCTGAGACTAGGCCTTCCTCACCTCTCACCTCCAGCCTCTAGACCTGGCAAGGAGTGAGCAATGACCACACCCCTCAGACCGGAACCTGTGCATAGTTGGGAGTTCTGTACCGTAAGGTTCCATGAGAAACCAGGCAGCCAGTGGTAGATAGCAGACAGAGCCTTAGGAATGACATGCTCGCCCAAGGTTTGTCCTGGGGTCTGATGCCAGGGAAAGGAAGGCTCCTAGTGATTTGGGTTCTTCCTTGTGTCCAGGAGACCCCTCTCAAGGCTTCCGAGAAAGGAAAGAGGATGGGAAACACACCTGCCTTTGGCTAGCTGCCAATTCCCATCCCCCTCCATGCCTTCATTGCCCTCCTTTGTGTAATAAAGGGCGGCAGACTCAATGACCCCCACAGCCCATCTTCTAGTGCTGCCTTGCCAGGAGTGTCACATTTCAGGGAGGGAGATGACGCCTTTACTCTGGGGAACTGTTCGAGGGTCCCAGAGTCTCTGGACCGGCTCTCATCTCCTGGTGGCAGTGCCTCTGAAGAGCAGAAGACTCTTAGGCTCTCTCCCACTCCCCCCTCCCCACCTGGGCAGGCAGCTTTGCCTCTGGCCTCAGCAGCTCTTCTCTAAGAAGGAGTGCCCTGGGAGGCTGCGTCTGGAGGAGAGGGAGGAAGAGAGGGAGGGAGGCAGTATAGACAGAGCCAGAGAGAGGGATCCAGAGGCTGAGGGCCTCCCTTCCTGGGCTTCTTCTAGGTGTGTACGTCGTTACCCCTAAACAGGAGAGATGGACCAGCGGAGGACCCCCTGTCTCTTCTTCCCCTGAGTTGGCATTTTTTTCTCTGGGTGTTAAACTCAGTTCTTCCATTCTTTTTTCTTCCATTCCTGACTGCCTATTAAATAATTTAAATATTTGGGCCTAAAGGGCTTCAATTATCCTTTAATTTACATTAGTAATTTATGTATTAGGCAGAATGGACACGTGGTTAATGTAACAGCCCCCAGTAGACTGGCTAGTATCTGCTGCTCTCAGTGTTCTTAAGAATTTCATTTTCCTTTGAAGCCCAAGGTCTTTGTTGAAAAGTGGTTCCTACACATGCACATTTACACAGACTCATGCATGTGTTCATGTGTGCGTACTCGAAGATGCCTGAACTCACACACACACACTGAGGCAGAGGACACAGGTTAGACACAGACAGACACACAAAGATGCAAAATGCGTACCCCATGAACCTGCAGTCTCCCACCTGTACACTCTTCCTTATTCCTGTGGACAGTGGTGTACACATATGCTTGTATTTGCATCAGCTGACCAGGTGGTCCCAAACATAGCTCCCTCTGGCACAGTGGCCCAGATGACATTCTGGTGGGCTATTCTGTGTCCCAGTTTTCTGTCCTTCCTTGTGCAGGCCCACACAGGTGCCTCACTGATCCTAGAGTTGTATGCACACATGAGGACATGATTGTGGACACTTCCCTAGCCTGCTCACATGCCACAGGCTGGCACCAGCTCCAAACTCCTTCTGCGTGTCTCAGGCATACTGCCCACTGGCCTTGGCACCAGAGCCTTGCATCCTGGCCACCAGCAGCCTGAGATCTTGTCCTGACAACAGCCAGGCTGCCAAGGGGAGCCCATTCGGGATTGCCAGCTCCTGGCTGTCCCTCAAATCCTGGCCCAGCTGTCCCAGTACTAGCTTACAAGGGTCCAGGGGCTTATCAGGAGATGGAGACAGTAGTGACAAAGAGCAATGTTCCTCTGTGTAAGTATATGTTTCTGAGCTCAGTGTTGGCCGAGATGGGTCCCTAACCTCGTGGGACCACCCCTTGCAACTTTGTGCTGAGACCTTGCTGTCTAGGCAAGGCTCTTTGGATACAGAGCTATCCCTGAGGATGTGGCTTCCCAGCTGTCATCCCTAACTCCAGGAGATCCCCTGGCATGGTTCCTGACCCCTCCTTCTCGTCACCCGTCATCTCTCCCCTGTGACCCTCAAAGTACAAGGGGGCTAGGAGGCAGGTAGTAGGCAGCGCAGATGTCTAGTTGGTAGGGTAACTCATTACACAGAGGGAAAAAGCAAAGCTGCAGGAGATTAGGCCACAGGACAGAGTAATTAGACAGTCCCTCACAGTGTACTGGCCATGTATCCCAGTGGGGCCTTTTGGAGGCCAGATTCCCCTCTTCCCACTCTGGTGCTCAGGCTGTGGCCCTGCTGCCTGGGATCGGGTGGGGATGTAGTTCCCTTCTCTGAGCACACGTCAGGGCTCAAGAGAACAGCCCAAGTGAGCCAGGCGAGAAGTGTTTGTGGCACAGGTACCCATCTCCCTAACCACGCAGGGACTACTGTGGCCTAGGTACCCTGCCACTCCTGAGCAGGGCAGGGGCACTAGGAGCCTGTGGCACACTCCTTTGGGCCTGGGCCTCCTGGCTGCTGGAGGTCTCCTGCTGTATGGAAGCCCCAGGCTCTGCTCCCCAAGATGCTTTTAATGAAGGGGCAGTAACAGTGGGACAAACATCAGATCCCCTTGTATTTGGCCCCCAGGGATGACCCTGACCCTCTAGCTATTCTGCTGGATCCAAACAGGATGCTCCCTGCCTCAGCTGGCCTATCTCTGATCCTCCTAGGAATCCCCACCATTTCCGCTCTCCTAGCCTTGGTCTCTCTGCCTCACCTCTCTGGTCTGGCTTGGGTATTTGGGTACTTCCTGCTTAATTCCTGCCTCTCCCAGGAAGCCTTCTCTGATAACCCCAGCCTCCCCAAGACTGTATAGCCTATACCTCAAAATCTAGGGCAGCAGTGGCAAAAATGTGGCCAAAAAAATCTCAGGCGGTATTTGAAAGTCTGAGAATACGTTGTGTTGAGAAGAATTCTAGGGCCACATCTGGTCTCATTTGTAAAGGTCAACGTCAGTTAGTAATGTCTGCTGTGGATAAAGGTTTGGAATATGGTAGATATTTGCCATCAGAGATCCAGGGCTAAATCACAAAGTTATCATGCTTCCTAGTAGTTTCATGAAGGGTTAACCGCTTGGCTCTCAGTGCCCCAAAAGATTATAACTTTCTTTGTGAGCAGAACACACTTCTCTGTCTCCCACAGGTTCAACATGGGGCTAGATACAGAGTAGAAACTGAAGACGGGAATACTTAGAGCATGCTAGAGGTGGAAGGAACTCTAGAGATCAAGTTCAGGAATAGTAAATAGGTTTCCTCTCGTCTGCTGACTTTGAACAAGCAGTAATGACTTCCAGGAGTTGTGCCAATTCGGAGACAAAGATTAGGCTCAGTTAGAAAGAGTGCCATAATCGATTAGTGATGTCTGTCATGGACTCAGCCGTGGCAGCCATTAGACAACCGTGTATTGCTGTCCCCCACAAATATATTGATTTGGATACTAGGACTCAAAGAGGGATAATCTGTTAAGAGATCATTCCAGCGCTTGTTTGAATGATTAGAGAATCCTAGCTTCTGCCGAGGGAGTCAAGGTAGGGAAGGCTTGTGAATTTTCCCTTGTGCTTACATACTCATTACTGTCACTGAAGCACATATAGCCACATACACACATGCCCCAAATATATACAAATAAACACAACATACACACACACACACACATATACATAAACACACACATACACACTCAACTTTGCCTTTCCTCCTGACACACCTCATTTTTTCTCAGCTGTTTTGTGGGATGCAGGGACAACTCAAGAAAGCCTGGACAGACACACTGATAATGTGTCTGTCTGAAGCAGGTCCTATAGCTGCAGGCTTCATGAGTCTTCATGCAGTTTTTAAACTTTTAAACTTTCACCTTTTACCTTTTAATATCTTGGGTGATTGGTGTGATAGAAGCACTCTGTAAATGGCATTTAAAGACGATTGGACTTTCTTCAGGCAGCTGCCCTGGACTTCAGACTCACAGGCCACTGAGCACATCTCCCCATCTGCAAGAGCAATTTTCCATGTGCCCTACACTGGTAAATGAGAATCCATCCTATGCCAGTGTGTCACTAAGGTGGCCTACACTTTAATAAGTTTGCTTTTAAATGCTGTCTGTCTCTCGAGATTGTTTCACTCACGCCCACAGACAAAGTGATTAAAGTTGCAGAGTGTACATGATCCCCTGAGCTCCATCTCTTTCTGAATCCCCTGTCACACAGTCAGTCCTTGGCGGGTAAGAGAATGAATGAACCAAGAAATAACTCCTGTCCTATGAGAGGCTTATAGCTGCATGCTGGAGCACGGGTGGGAAAGAAGTAGGGACGATATTTATTTTTCTTAAAGTGTTTTTTCTATCAAAAAAATCCATAGGCTGAGATGTATATTTCAAGCTAGTCATTTCATTTGCTCTCAAATCGACCGTATTTCTTTGGGACGTTGCGTCTCTAAGTATACTAGGCATGCCAGTTTTATAAGTAAATGAAGTGAGATGTAGTGCCTCCCCAACAAAAAAGTGCTTCAAGATCTGAGTTAAAATAAGTATCAAATATATTATAATATTTATCCAAATGTCTGTACTTTTTAGGAGGAAGGTGGGGAAAACAGTTAATACTCTCTTCAGTGGTATCTACATCTTTCTGGGTCTGGTGCCTTCAGAGTTCCTCACTCGCTGTTTGACTGTAGACCAGTCTGTTGCCCTCCCTGGGCCTCAGTTTTTGCATCTGTCAAATGGGATGCATTTGGGCCCGGGGCAGCAGATACCGTTTTCGAGTACTAGGCTATGGCAGGCACTCCCTTTTGTGGCTCCATACCAGGGCTGGGCAGGGTTTGACCTGCTGCCTACCAAGGGGCCCTGAGAACAGCAGCCTCCACCCTCAGCCTCACCCACTTCTGTTTACAGAGTACATTCAATCTCTCCTCTCTCTAAGTCTCCCAATAGCCCTGCGAAGGTGGGATTTGCATTGCATTGTACAAAAGAGGAAACCGAGGCTCGGAGAGGTTGCTAATAATAACAGCTGCTGGCAGTGTTCCAGCGTTTATGATATGCCGGACACTGTGGTGAGTTTGTATTAAATTGCCTCATTCATCCTCAGAACACTTCAAGAGGTAGGCATCAATTCTCCGATTTTGGAGTAGAGGAAACAAGCTCAGAGAGGTGAAGTGACTTCTGCAAGGCCGGACCCCTTCATGGAACTTCCTCATTAGACAGCACCCGGGAGCTATGGGGAGAGTGACAGCATTGGAGGCCAGAGAGAGGAGAGGAAGTGACTGAGGGAGCTACAGAGACAGCCAGGGCCTGAGTCAACCCTGGCAGTCCATTCTCCTCAAGGAAGTATAGGGCAGGTGGGAAAGGGGGTGGTGAGAGTCAGGGGAGAGGAGAGGGGGTTTCCCCGGACAACTCGAGGGGTAGGAGAAGGGGGTCAGAGCACAAGTCCCAGGGTCCCAGGGGCTGAGAGCATTTTCCACCCTTTCCCTCTTAACCTCTTCACTTTTTTGCAGTTCCAACCTCTACCTCCTCCCCACACACTACATCCCTTATCAACTGTAGGCTCTGGGCCTGCACCCTCTGTTCTCTACACTTGCTCACTATAGACTCCAGCCTCTGGGGGACCCCCAAAGGCCTAGCCCTCCTAAGCATGGGGTAGCAGAAGTGCCACAGCCCTGCCATTAAGTAGCCGCAGCCTCATTTCCCAAACCCTGGTGCAGCCCTACTAGCCACCCCACTGCACAAAGCCCAGGCACTAAGTAGACAGTTCCAAGTTTTGGCATCCTTCCCTTCCCCCGACACTATGCCCCAGAGATCCTGATGCAAGGAGCAGCAACAATGGTAGCAGAGCTTCCCAGGAATGAGCTTTTCTTTCCACCACCTTTTATTCCCATTGCCCAGGAAATACCTGCAGCAGGTGGACAGGCTTGCAGGCAAGGCCAAGGTGGCTGATGTCGGATTGACATTCTGATGTTGGGAGTGGTACTGTTTTGGTGCAGGCTACAGAGGTGGTAGCAGCAGCGGTGGTGGTGTGTGTGATTGTGAGTGTGTGCGCTGAGTCCACTCTATCCCTGGACAGCCTGTGGCTTTGCCTCCCTTTCCCTGGCAAGCTCCTTAGCACCTAGGCCAAAGCATTTCTTGGGTGTCAGAAGCTGCTGGCTTCCCCAGGGCTGCCAAGTGAGGAGAAGCAGGAGAGCTGGCCATGTTCATCCTCCCTCTCCAGGGACCCACACAGTTTGGGGTGAGAAGTGAGCACTGGTGGGTGGGGTGGGAGATTGGGCAGAAGACCAAAGTAGCTTAGCTCAGGGACGTCCCCAGGTGGTGTTCCGGGAACACCTGTCCCAGGTGGCAGTCACTTTGCAAGGGGGGGATGTCCCAAGTACCCCTTCCTTGCTCCATGTGTGTCCTTCACCTTGCCCGCTATATCATGTCAACTTACAGACCAATAGTCCAGTCTCCAATTCAGCAGATGGGGGTGGGCCAATGTCTGGAGAGGGAAGAAATTTGCTCAAGGTCACATCCTGTTAGTATCTTGTTGGGACTATACTCCAAGGTTTCTGACTCTTGGTTTAATGCTCTTTCCGCTATAGCAGGTGGTTATGCAAATTAATGTAAAGTATATGCAAAAGTTCATGGCTTTCTACCCCTAGCATGGGTGCGGGGAGGGTGTATCCTAGGGGAGCTGATGGGGATCTCTTTCCTTCACAGACTATTAGATCCTATAAGGCCCATGGAGATCTTAGCCACCCAAGGCCAGAGTCCAGATGGGTTGTGGTGATACGGGAGGCATGTAAGAGGCTGTGGGACTTTGGGCGCCTGGCGTCCTGCTGCTGTTGGGGGTGTAGAGTTGACAACACCAGGAAACAGCCAGAGGAAGCCTCCAGGATGGGCCCCCAGAGTCTGTAAGATGGCGTGGGCCCAGCACAGGGAAGTTTTCTCACGAGTCCTGGGAAGCCTGCTTGCTCTCTCCAGGCCCCCTGGGTCCCCATCAATAAGCCAAATGAATGGAGAGGCTGGGTTGGGGGTGGAGATTTATTTCCTGGCTTTGGAACCAGCCATCCTCCCTGCCCCCACCTTCCTCCTGGCCAGAGAACAATGGAGCATCCCCAGACAGGCCTTCCTGGGGCAACAGGTGCTCAGAGCAGGAGCAGGGTAGATGGACACCAGCCCCACAAGCTCCCAGCCTGAAGCTGTTATGCACTCTGAAACTGCTCACTCTCTTTTCACTTGCTAGAATCCCTGGGGCTCTGGCCCTCTCTGCAACACCTCTGGGTCCGAGAAATGTTTGTTCATTTATACAGTCTAGATAACGTTGCCATGTGGCCCCAAATAACGGGAAACAAGGTTTTGAAAAATAATCAACCATAATCTCACCACCCAGACGCAACTACTACTTGCATATTAGTATCTTTTCTTTCAGGCTCAGGCCTTTTGGTTTTATGGTGTAATCAAAGTAAATGTTTCATTTCACATTCTAGTTCCTCACTTAACATGAACCTTTCTTGTGCGATTACATAGACTTCATACTTAGCCCTGTTAATACCTGAGAATCATCCACACTGGGGATAGACTTTAATTTACTCAATCCGTTTCCCCATTGTTGGACATTTTACCTGGTAGATAACACCGTATTGAACATCTCCATGCACCCAGCTCTGTTGAGTTCCTTGGGAGAGCTTCCCAGAAGTAGAACTCTAGGTGAGAAGACATGCCCTCCTTGACACATGTGGCCATGTTTTGTGGACTTAGAGCAAGAGCCATCCCCATCTTGTCATTCTCAGTAGTCCCAACAGATGTGCAAGGGCGCAGGAGATAATAAAAAATATTTCCCAGACATCGCAGACTGCCAGACTTCACCAGGTGCCATGAATTCCGGGGGAAGGGGATGTGAATTGGAGACAACAGAAGCTCAGGGCTCTCACTTTCAGAGTCCCTAACTTAGAAACACTGAGAGCCCCGAGGGACCTGCTTTCCAACACGGGCCACTCCTTGTTGGTAATTAGTGCCATCCATCTGCTGTGAGATCTGGAATGAGCGGAAGCCCTTTAAAGCAATTTGCTCTTTTAATATCACCCCTGTGATCTCATTTAATTTTCTCAACCAAACTTTGCTCACTGAAGATGCCAAAGGCACCTGCACCGGCCAACCAGGCCTGAGTTCTCACTCTTTCCAGGTGGTCTGACTCCAAAGCTCTGCTGAGCTTTGTTCCACCTGTGGCAGTCTGGATTCCAAGCACACGAGCTGTCCTTGTCTAGCCGCAAAAGAGAAGAGTACGGTGTAAAAGACATGGGATTAAATACAGGCAAGCAGGCTACCACTCCCTACTCTGAGCCCCCACAGAGGAAGGCAAATGATGTTTACTGAGTCATACTCTGGCATTGTATGTGTGTGTTGAACTCCGTGGGGCTGGTGTATGATCACCCCCATTTTACAGACGAGGGAACAGTCTGAGTCTCAATGACTTGCCAAGTTCCCTACCATTACCTCCTGAGCGATTGCAAGGTGACGCTGCATAGAGAGCTGGAGTGTTACTGTAACACTGTCATACCACAGAGGTGATGGGGTTAGTGGCCGTGTGCCTGCCACACTGTTTATGCCACTGCCCTTTACACAGACACTCCAGCCCTGGTCCCAGCTCTTCCAAGAAGGGAGACAGCTGAGCCAGCAGAGTTCCCAGACTGTCAGCAGCCAGGCTGGGAGAGAGAGCCACAGTGATTTATGGCCACCTCATCCCCCAACACCCCTTCTGGGCCCGGTGTACATACTGACTAATGGAAGCCCAGCACAGAGGGAAATAATTCTGCCAGTAGCTGGCTCCAGTGACAGAGGCATCCACCACTGCTTTGGGGTGAAAATGGGTTAGGGAGTAGAGGGAACTCGGGCAGAGGCCAGAGACAGAGGTATATTGATGGCTCTGAGAAAACAGATGGAACCCAAGCAGGGACTCGGGGGTACAGAGGGTGGCACTGCCTAGCAGCCTAGTCCCTGGACCAGCTTTTCTGGGGCCCCAGTAGGGAACGAAGGGGTGAGCCAGGAGTCCAAGGAGTCCACGCCTACCAGCCTACTAGCCTGTATGTTTCCTGTGGGTTTTGATATTCATAGAACATCAGAGCTTCTCACTCAACCCCTCAATGACAGATGGGCAAGCAGGGGCCCAGAGAGGGTCAGGAACTTGTCCAAGGTCACACAGCATGTCGGTTACTGAGCTAAGACAAGAGACCAAGTCTCCTGCCTCCCTGGGATGTCACAAGAACACCCTAGCCCCGGCGCCGCCTACCGTGATGGAGAGGAAGACCACAAAGAAGGCCGAGAGTGTGAGGCAAAGCCGAGAATATGGAGTCGTGGGGGAGGCAGTTGGGGTCCAGGGAGGAGGATGGGCACCGAGATCAAGGAAGTTTACTAAGGAGGATAATTGAGATAGTCCAAATAGCAGGAGGAGAAGGGGATTCAGCAGCCAGTATAGACCATCCTGGAAGGGCAGGTTAAGGGGGGACCCTGGAGAGCCACACCCCTGAAGATTCCCTCTATTAAGCAGCATATGTTCCCTCATTCTTTGTGAGACACTGAAGGGCAAATGGGAGAAGAGTCCATAGCACCCCCCCATCTCAGCTGGCTTCTCTCCACTGGTGTTCTCTCACCACATGCCTGGCTTCACGGTGGAGGGAGAAGAGCTCTGGGCTCAAACCCTAGCTCTGCCACCAGCTGAGCGTGTAAGCCGGGCCTACCACTCACCCCTCCTGAGCCTGTCTGCTCATCTGTTAAATGGGACCATTCTATCTGCCTACCAAAGAGACAGCGAATCAGGAAGTTTGGGCTGAGAGGAAAAGTGAAGAGGAGGCGCTGGTCTCAGGTCAGGGGTCTGAGGATCCCTGGTGCCTCTCTTGGACCCTTGCTCCCTCCAAGCCCAGCCAGACCAGTCACACAGGTGACTAGTGCCTCAGTGTCCTGTCTGTGAAATGGGCAGAACCAGAGCTGCCTCCCCAGGCTTCCCGATCCCCTACAGCCCCTGGTTAGAAGGCATTCCCCACTGGGTGGTGAGCTCCCGCCTCCTCATGCCAGGTGCTGCACGGAGATGCCACGTGGGTTTGCAAGGTGTTTTCCCTGGCTGGGGGCCCAGCAGCCATCTGGAGCTTGACAACCAAAAGGAGCAAGGAAACCACCCGAGCTTGTTGCAGGGCAGAGCCGTGGCTCTGTCCTCTCCCTGGGTTTGACTTAGACTTGGACGGCTCTTTACATGTTATAAAAGCCCTTTCACATCTATAAGAAGAAAGTACTATTCACCTCATTTGAAGATTAAGAAACTGAGGCTCGGAGAGGTGAAATGGCTTGCCCGGGGTTATACAGCTAGTTAGTATATGGGCAGGACTTGAACGCAAATCAAGATTTCTGAGTGCCTCAATCAAACCCTATGCCGATTACTACACTCTGTTTAACTAAACGAGTCTGGGAGAGTCACATGGATCTCCTCATTTTTAAAGAGGAGGAAATTAGGATGCAGAGAGGATCTGGGGACCAGTGGCACAGCCACAGCCAAGCTCAGACAGATCAGTGGGCCCGGGCCCTCTGCCCCTCTGCTGACGTTTAAGGGCAGTGAGCCTGGGCAGCTCCAAGTCTGCCCGTCTTGGATGTGGGAGTATACTGCTGGGGGACGCACAGCACAGTTGAATTTGAGCCAGAGCCTCTAGGAGACAAACCTTGGCCATTGTCCCTTCTGGTGGAGAGAGTGGGGAGCGCACAGGGTCAGGGATGGAGGCTCTGGTGCCCACGCCCTGCAGTGGCCCAGCCTAGGAGTGGTCACTGCTCCCAGTCTCTTGCTCAGAGAGTGATTTCTCCACTTTTGCCAACTGTCTCCAGCAGTTGCCTGAGATCCAAGACTCAGCTCAAGAAACCACACCTGAGACATCCAGCATTCCTTTCCAGGGGCCCCACTATGGGAGCAGTAAGCAGGGGTGCTCAGGTACCGCCCCGCCCCCATAACCCCAGGGAGGAGGTGGCAGTAGGTGCAGGCTCGAGAGGCAAGCTGAGCCTGGGAGTTTAGAGGCCTCTGATGGCACTGGGTGTGGCCTATAATCCCACTGGCTGGCCGCCCTGTTCCCTAATTAAAGTGTCCTTTGAAAATGCCCTCAGGTCCAGGACCGGCACTGCCAAGTGAGGCAGGCACCTCCCAGAAATCTCGGCAGCTTTTGTGCCTTCTCTGGAGGCCCTCTGGGCTCAGGACCTTTGGGTGAGGCTGGGGGGTCACATGAAAGTGAGGACCTTGGGTTGTGCCTATCCTGTCATGGTCACCGAGACCCGACTCTTCCACTCCCCTTGCTGAAGGCAGCAGGGGGTCCTTGTTCAAAAGCCTGGAGTGCCCGGATCAAAGGCTCTATTGAAGAGGCTCGTCAGAGCGGGGGATACCAGGGGCAGAAGTGGGGGTTGGGTAACAAGAAAACTGAGTCACCATGGGCCAGTTGTGGTGAGTGGGCAGTGGGTGGCTGGAGCCAGCTTTTCGAGAGGCCCAGGAAGGGACGTGCGGGCAGCTCAGGGCATTCAGAGAGGCTGCCACTATTGCACCAGGACACCTCCACCTGTGAGCAAGCCTGTTCCCCCACAGTCCCTTACGAAAGCCACCTTCTGGTCAGGGCAGCAGACCAGCCGGCTGGGTCAGTACTTTGGGGCCCAGGGGGTAGGAGGACTGTGTGTTCTCCCACACGGGAGGCCCAGAGTTCACAGGGCTGTGCCGAGGGTGCAGTGGGAGTGACAGTGGCATCCAGGGAGGCTGGTCATTAGGGAGTAAGAGCCACTCCGTTACTGAGGCAAGTCACCCCAACTCTCAGCCCCATTTTGCCCTTGGGTTAACCAGACATAGCGGGGACTAATGAGATCAGGAATGGTGGAAACTTCTTTTCATTGCTCGATTGGTATGGTTGAGTGTAGTCCTGCGCTGAGAAGGAGTCTGAGGCCTTGTCCAGGCATGTCACAATTGACTGATTAGTTATCTCTGCCACAGCTCTGGGACAGGCCAGACTGCTGTGTATTTGCTCCTGAACTAGATTTTCTCTATATTCCTTGCACTCCGAGATCCTGAGATTATGAGGTCAACAAGGCCCTCTACACCCTGGCTCTGCTTCTGGATGCTGCCATGCCATTGGAAATCAGAATCTCATGTCTCCATTCCTAAAAGGGAGAGAAAGACTCAGCTGTATGTCTTAGGCCTTGACTTGCAAAACACATCATTCTCCAGATTCACTCAATACTTCCTTATGCTCCACCCTGTGCCCGGTGCAGTGAGGGGCTCAAAATGGATTGTATGTACTTGTGCTCCGGAATCTTGTCCCTGTATGCGCCTGGCTCAGGCCCTGGGTCTGCCTTTTACTGACTAGGTGATGTGGGGCAAGTTAGTTAAGCACCGAACCTTGGTTATTACGATAGGGGTAATGGTGCCTTTAGCCATGAAATACAACTGCACAGAGCCCATGAGCATGGACCCGGCACAGAGTGCTCAGCTCTAGATGGGGTTCTGAGGAAAGGATCGGAAGAGCAGCCTCAGTTGGTTTCTTTGCCCATTCTTGACCTTGGCTTTGGATGGGAATTTTGATGAGGGTGGAGCAGCGGGTGGTGCGAGGATAGTTTCAAAGCAACACAGGCCTAGACTCTGAGCTTTCCACTCTCCCGAGACCACAGCCCAGGCTGAGCTGGCTTCTCTGTAAACTCTCCAGTCCCTCCCTCTGACCAGCCCCATAAAAAGGGAATGGGGCAGGAGGGAGTCCGACTGCAGACTTTGTAATTTGGCTTGGAGGCGGCTCCTGTTCATTTTAACCAGGCTGTAATTATGGCTGGCACCCAACACCCCTCATTACGGGAGCCTGGAAGGAGGACTCTAATTATAGCATGCTGGTTCCTGGCTATAGCGGTGGGGGGCCAGGCAAAGCTAGGGGGTGATAGGCCACTAAGCCCTCTGGGGGTGGGGCTGCCTTGGGCTATGAGTACCTTCCCTAAGTCTCCTCATTTCTCTTGCTTCCAGAGCCATCCGTGGAAAGGGTGGCATAGATCAAATCGAGGCCTCTTCTTCAGGAAGAAGAGGACCCAGAGGAGCCCAGGATGTTCATCCATTCATTCAAGAAGCATTTATTAAGTATCTACTGTATGCCAAGCTGGCACTGGGGTCAGCAGTTGGGCACACATGTGCCATCCAGCCAGGGATGGGTGTTCAGGCAGAAAGTTCCAGGAAGGCCACCGTGCTGCTGAAATATCTGAATACACGCACACTGCAAATAGCCACTGTCCCAATCCTCGATCGCTCCAGTTCGGTCCCAGTCAATCCCCTGGGACCCGCCTCCCTCCCCACCCCTCCAGCCTCGCTTGGCACAGCAAAAGCTCTAGGATTCTGCTCCAGAGCCCTCACAGATAGTTACATGTTGTAACTGTCACCATGCATCGGCCTCCTGGCACCCCAGAATCTGGTGGGGACCCAGGCATTAAATAAGGAAATATACAAATGAGTCTATAACTAAAAAAGGTGACAAGGGCCATAAGGGAAAAAAATACCAGAGGAAGAGCCATGACCTAAGTGTAGCTGGGAGGGGCACAGTCAGGGCCAGGCTCTCTGAGGAGGTAACTTTAATGAGACCCGAAGACAGAGGGATACAGCCAGGCGAGGAGAGGAAAGTGGTAGGACGGAAGTCCAGGTGTATCCACCGGAAGCCAAGAGAATGGGAGGCGTGCAGTCTGGGATCTTGCCCTCCGAGGTATCCCCACACTGTGTGGGGATAGTGTAGACAGCAATCAGATTTCTCTTGCACATGGTGCAAAGAGCACTGAACCAGGAGTCTCTAGACTCGCAGTCCAGGCCCAGCTCTGCCAGAGTACTGTGACCTTAGGCCAGGCATACCCTTGCTGGGCTTTGGCTTCCGAGGCCCCTTCAGGGCACAAGCCCTCCATCTCTGCCCCCACCAGTGAGGATTTTTCAAGACTGTGACCAGCAAGTCCTATTTAAATGCCACATTTGGGGATGCTTAACTCTGAAGTTAGGGACCAGGCAGCCAGGGCAGGGGTGGGGCCAGAGAGCTGGGACTAAGAGCTCCAGCCTGTCCCGTCCCCTTCTCTGAGTTATTAAGAGCCACCCGGAAGCAGACACAAAGGGAATTGTCCTGAGCTGGAGTCAGCGCCCAGCCCCCCAGCTGAGAACAATTGGGGAGGAAAACCAAGGCCATTTGTCCAGCTCAGAGTATGGCAGTGATGGTGGCTGGGAAAATGCCGAGTATTTCTCAGCTAAAATTAGCCACCTACTAAACCTTTACATCAAAGGCGAACCTGAAGCCTCTATTGTTTTGAACTTGAGATCCCAGGGGATGTGGAGGCAGGAGGGTCTCAAGAGAAGCAAGTGACCTCCTCTCCCCAGGGCTAGACCAAGCCAGCCCTCAAGCTTCCAGGGTGCCCAGTAGGAGGAGCGGGCCAGGGGACAGACAGACAGGGAGGGAAGGGGGTCTGGCTGCCCAAGGTCAGCGAGTGTGGGAGTCTGGTTCCCTGTTGGAGACAGTCTCCCTTTACCAGTGACACCGATTGCACTCTAGGCTAAGCTTGCGGGTCTAGAAGGAAGTTCAGGAAACATAAGTGGGAAAATAACTCTCCATCCTTTCTGGAGGAAATGGCCAGAGCGGGCATCTCTCTGCTCATAGTGGACGGTTCCTACCACGGGGGTCTCGAACCTGGCTTAACATCCTTCCTCTGCCGCTTAGTGACTTTGGGCAAGTTACTTATCTCCCTGGTAATCAGTGGAGGTAGGTATTGATACCAACCTCCCAGGATTGTTGGAAAGGTAACGAAGATGTTGTAGATGTTAACAGTGGTAATAATAACAACAACAGTAATGCAGCTTATACTCAATAAGCCCTTTTGATGTGCCAGGCAGTGCTCTAAGCAGTTCGTGTGTATAATATATTTAATCCTTCCTAGAAGTACTATTATTCCCATTTTGCAGATAAGAAACTGAGACCCAGTGAGGCTAATTTGCAAGAACACAGCTGCAGGTGATGGCTGTCGGTACCCTTATTACCTCACACCGGGGCCTGATTCAGGCTAAGGTAGCCAGCACTATGCTGCTGTGTAATTCCTTTATTTCTTTTTGAAGAGTCTCCAGCTGAATCATAGAAGTGCTCAGGGAAAGGAAGCTGACCTGGGTTAAGCTCTGTTATGTGTGCTATTGTGTGTTTTTATTGGGAGGCAAAAGAGTGTAGAGCAGCTACAGCACCTGGGAACTTGTAGAAATGCACGTTCTCAGGCCTGCCCAGGCCTGCAGAGCAGGAACCTGGAGGTAGGGGAGGGAACCACCACCGCATGCTGGGCCTTACCAGCCTCCAGGCGCTCTGCGTACACACTATAGTTTGAGAACCACAAACCACTGGCATAGAGGTTAATGGGCATGGGCTCAGAGTCAGGGAGATACAGATTCGAGCACTGACAACTCTGTTCTGTGACCTTGAACAAGTTTCTTAACCTGCAAATGGGATCAGAATGAGAGTGCCTGCTTTGAAAGCTGTGGGGAGGATGCGATTAGATGATGTATGCCAAGTGCTCTGCGCAGTGCCCGGGCCTGGGTTAGCCTGCAGCTGTGCTGGTTCCCCACATGACCTGTTGGGATGTAAGTCCATATTGAAGGGAAAGGTGGATCTCTGTGGCCCGGGAAGCCCATGCGTCCCAGCTAGACTGCAGCTCCCCATCAAGAGCAACCCAGAAGAACCGAGAGCCCAGTTAGAAAAGGTAGCCCCACTCCCCCTGGGCCGAGGGGTCAAGATGACTGAGACGGACGGCTCTTTCCCACCTGACTAGTTCCCTGGCTTTCAGGAGCCTTCAAGGTCAACCGAAGGGACACATGAAGTAGATGAGGTACTTTTCTCTTCCCCTTTCTTAGAGAAAAAGCAAAGTTGTCTCCAGGAAAACCAGCCTTGAGAATTATAGTCTGGAGACAGGGTGATCCCCAAATGCTGAGCTCATAGGGTCGGGGGCCCTCAGCTGCATGCGGGTGGCCTTGCAGTTTCCAGGAGTATGTCCTGGCTCTTGTCTCTACCACCTGCATGTTTTTGATGGCTCTTTGGAGGCCTCTGGGGAGCATTCCATGTCTTCCATGTCTTCTTCCCCAACGGGAGTCTTCTGGGGCCAGGCCAGGCAGAGGACACAGCTTACAGGCCCCACACCCCTCCCTAGCCTCTGGAGCCCCAGATTCCTGGTGAGCATTCCCCCCAGCTGTCCCCAGGTTTCCCAGAACATCCATATGCTTCGGTGTCATGTTGCACTTTCACATCTATGGGCCCGACTGTCTCTGTGAGGTGGGCACGGTGATGTTGTGCCCATCTTATAGATAAACAGGCCAAGGCCCCAGGAGGCGAGGCAGCAGGCCTGGAGTCACCCAGTGACCTGGTGGCTGGCCCAGGACTATTCTGGTGTTTTTCTTCCATGGAGCCATGCTTCCATCCTTTCTCTTTTCCCCTCTTAGTCTTCCTGTTCCCCTCGAGAAATCTATGGAGCGAGTGACAAATTACGTGCCCATCATGTACCAGGCTCAGCGATGAGGGATAGCTTCCCGGAAGTAATACGGTGGCAGCACTGGCGTTGACCCAGGTCCTGCTTACTCCAGGGTGCGTGTTCATCTGCCTGCCCCTCCTCAGGCTGTTTCCTCCTCTCTGCTGGGGCCCAGCCACCCCCCTCTGGAAAGATCCCTCTCATGGTGCCTGCTCTCCTGCCCTCAGCACCTTTCCGCCTTTCCTCTGGCTCTAGCTCGGAGGCTGGGGTGAGTGGGCTGAGCCCTGAGCCAAGGAGGCCCAGCAGTTACATCAGCAGGTGCAAACAAGCTGGCAAGGGCAGGGCCATCATCCCCCGGGGGCTGGAGGTGGAGCTCCATCCGCCCCGCTCCAGTCTGTTTCATTCCCTCCTTCCAGCTTGCATCAGCCTTTTGCAGCTTCGTGTCATCATGGAGTGGGCTGGGGCAGTGGCTGGGAGGCTGGAACTGGGTGGAAATGGGGAGTGGGCTACCTGGCCAGCACCTTGAACCCAGAGGAAAGCCCTGGGGCTGGTGGTTAGGATGTCAGCCAATGCCCCTGGCAGCCCCAGGAAGGCACACCCACCATTTCTTACTGCGAAAAGCAATAATCGAAATTATCAAGTGCATAGGGCATAGGGCCTATCTGACAAAATAGTTTCACACTTCTGACTTTAGTGTTCCCAACAACCTTGGAGGTGAAGCAAGTAAAAGCGACCCCATTTCTCAGAAGGGAAGATTGAGATCCGGAGGGAAGTGGTTCACCCAAGTTCACTTCAAGAGCCGACAACGGCACCAATGTGTTTCAGCCCAAGAAATACGAGGGATTATAGGAGCCTAGAGAATGAGACAGCCCTATAGGAGTCAAGGTGGATGTAGTCAAAGCCTGCTTCCTGGAGGAAGTAGGCTGGCTCCTTGACTGAGGAGAGCACTAAAGACAAAGCTGCAGATTTATTCCTGCCCCGACAGTGGGTCAGCAGACAGAGGGACCATCACATGACTGCGGGGCTAGGCTGGAGGCACACTGAGCACAAGTCAGGGTCGAGATGTCTGGATTCATATCTTTAAATCTTTGCTGTGAGCAAAGGCCCAACCATAGGCATGATCCAGGGGATGCACTTAGGAAATGCTTGGTGAAAGAATGAGGGCGAGTCCCTGCCCACGACCCTGCCTCCCTCAAGGTACACCTGAGCAGCCATTTGTGCCTTCCCCTCGGCCAGTGGCACTGTCTTCCCCCATCTCCACTGCCAACAACTCAACTGCTCATCCAAACTCAGGGCCAGGGTCTTTCCCACTGTTGAAACCAGAGAGAGACAAGGGAAGCGCATCGGGCCGAGTACCAGGATGCCCCCATTTCACTCCTAGCTTTGCTTCCATCCTGCTATGTGACCTGAGACCAGTTACTCCCCACCGCTTGTCCCCAAAGTATTCCTGGGAGCCCGAGTCTGCCTTCTGTGGTCCGAGTCCTGGCGTCTGTGGGAAAGGCAGAGTAGGAGTGTAGGTGAAGGCCAGAGATAGATGGCCACCTTCTTCCCTTGCCTCAGGGACAGAGCAGGAACCCAAGTGGATTTCGGGTTTAGAACCTAAAAGGAGAAGCCCCCACACAGACCACTCGCCTTCCACCGCTGGGTGCTCTCAGGTTTCTCTTTCTCTGTCCCTCTCGCCATGACTCCATCTCTACCTCTCTGCTTATCTCTCCCCATTTGTCTTATGCCTCATTTCACACATTGACAAAGGCCAGTCTGGGCACCCTTTTCCTCTCTCCCTGCTGTGATTCTCTTTATGCTACTGTGATACCAAGATACCAGGGGTGCTGCAGCCACCGAGCGGCTGTTTGACGCTGGACAAATCATTGCTCCTCTCTGGCCTCGGGGTCTCCCTCTGGAAGTGAAGGGTTGGATTCAGGTCTAAATGCCCCATTGCCCAGGGTTTGAGGTGCCTCCTGGTACCTGCCAAGTGGCCCGCAACCAGCACTGGGGCAAGGTCCGGCAGGGTGTGGTGATGGTGCTGATGGCAGCAGGCAAGGATCATAGTTTTTCCACTTTGTAATGTGTTGGCAGTTGTCTCTCCTGTGCAAGGAAGGGCTCTTCGGCCCTAGAGCATGATGGTGGGAAGGTGGGGGAAATTTGTGCCTCAAGACACTAAGAACAGGCCTGACCCTGGACTTTCCAGGGCGGCATGGGGACACCTCATTTAGAAGGGCAGCAGAAACTTAACCCACTGCCCTATCAGGCAGTCCCTGGGCCAGAGGGTATATCCGGCCATGTACATTTTGACTTTTCCAGGAGACAGGGACAGGACACTGGACATCTTTCTGCCCAACACCCAAACGTGCAAAGCCAACCTGATATCGTTGTCCAGTGGCTCCCTGAATGAGCTCTGCATCCTATAGCTCGTCCAGCAACCCGAATGCCATACCAGGAGTGTCGGCCCAGCTGGCCTGCACCCGTCTGACGTGTGTGGCTGTGCTAAGAGTGAGAGAGAGCGATGCCTGGTGCATTTTTGTTTGTGGTTTAAAAGTCCTCAGTTAACAGCCTTGGAAGGAAAACATAGGACGCACAAGTATATGTAGCAAGGCCCCTTTAAGTCACAAAATACGTGTGCATCTAAAAAAAGGCAGGAAGGACCAATGTCAAGTGCTAATTCTGATAAACTGGGGATGGAAATGGGTGATTTCTAGTTTCATCCTTATTTAAGAAAAAAAAAGTTTTTTCATTAGAAGGAAGAGGTAGATTTTAAAAATAAATTCCCCCGACCTCCCCCAAGAGTCTAGTACCCAGTTTCTCTTACTGGTTCTGCTGCTCAGGTGCTGTGTGATCTGAGGCCAGGCCACACCCTCTCTGGTCTTCATCCTAGAGGACGGTGATTACATGGTCTCTGAGTTTCCATCCTACAGGATGGGGGTTCCAAAGGGACTGGCTCCCATGGCCCAGGTCAGCCCTGCCTGTGCCCATCGCCCCTGTCTGCTCTTTCCTACCCCCACTTTCCACCCCAGATATTTCTGAGGAGGTCGAGCAGTACAGCTGGAGAAAGTCCTGTGCCCCCAGCATACCCAGAAAAACAAGCACCCGGTTATTAACAGGCCCTAAAGGAACTTGCCTTCCAGAGAGCAGACCTGTCCAGACACAGACAACAAACAATCAAATATAGGAAGAAAGTAATTCCAGAGAGAGATGAGCACTGTCAAAAACAAAAACAAACAAAACAAAACAAACAAAAAAATAATGCAGAGATAGCATCAGGGAAAATAGAGGATAATGAATTTGTATTTGGTGGTCAGGAAAGGCCTCGCTGGGGAGATGGCAGGTGGCACTTGAGCTGATATCTCAATGACAGAGAGTTAGCCAAAGAATATAAAGAGATGGGGGTAGGGAGATGCATTCCAAAAGGAGAGAACAACAAAGGCCCTGAGATGGGACTAAGAAGTCATGTTCACGTTCAGGGGTAAGGAAACATATCTAGGTGGCTTGGAGCACAGTGAATGATGGATGAACATCTGGAGTCTAAGGGTTTGGTGGGAGTTAGGACTTCATTCCAGGTATAAATGGAAGCCATTGGAGGGTGTAAGCAGGGGGGCGATTTATGTGTATTTTGCAAGATTGCCCCGGCTGCTATGGAGGAGAGTAAATCTGAGGGCGCAGGAGAGGAAGTAGGGAGTACAATGAGGAGGAGTCTGGGCAGGAAGACATGAGCTTGGAGACAGTAGGAGGTGATGATGGATGGTCATGAGGTTTGAGGCACATCTTGAATGTTTACCTGGCAGCACCAAAGTCCATCAGCATCATGGGCTGGATGCAGGGGAGGGAAAAGGATGCCTCCCCAGGTAGAACCCAGGCAACTGGGGTTTGGTGGAGTCTGAAAGTGCAACTCAAAGTTGCCTCATCCCAACTCTGGATGGCAGAGAAATGGCCAAATAAAATAGCAGGTCTCCCACAGGCCCACATCACTGCCATTGTCTTAGAGCATTGACAGAGGCAGCCCTGAGAAAGGGGCCACTGTCCCAGCCTGGTTGGGGCTCTCTGTGCTTCCAGGGGAGATGGTTATGGCTTGTGACCTTGGGGGCTATACCAGGCTAGCAGTGGGCCCCCTTCCAGGCTAAGATAGATCTGTTTGTCTGGGGCATCCCCAACAAGTCCAGGACTTGTCAAGCCCACAGAGGAAGGAAAGCCAAGTGCCGGAGTTAGGAAGCTAAGACCCTCTTCTCCTCCAGCAAGCTAGTGAACTCTGAGAGACTCCATTTGCTCATCTGCAAAATGGGCAGAAAATAGCTGCTGTCTGCTGGTCCCTCAGGGGCACTGTGGGCCAAGGGAGGTCTTGTGGCTTAACTGGAAGAATTTTGGGTTTCTCAGCTCCCTCCTACCCACTTCTCCTCTCCTAGTTTTACCCCTCAGTAGCTATGAGCCTGAGCATGTCTTTCACTTCATTGAGCCTCAGTTCCCTCATCTGTGAAATGGAACACCTACTTCACAGGATTGTTGTACTGATGATGATAATCACATCGTGTGCTGGACACATGTTATTATCTGGAGTATGACAGATGAGAGGGCTTTGAGCTCCCTGTTTGGGAGAGGAAGGTGAAGCAGATTGCCAGCCTCCTATGGTCTGGGCCTCTGGGCACAGTGATGCCCTGGAACCTAGGGTCTTGAAGAGGCACCAAAACTTAGCCCTAGAGTGACCCAGGCCCAGGCTGAGGGGAGCCCAATGATCAGGAGAAGGGTCTGGAGGGTCCAGGCCGGTGGATGTGGACTGTAGCCTCCCAAGTTACCACTGACACCTGAGGGTAGACCAATGACCAGTAACCAAAGTGCCCTTCCCTACTTTGTGAGTAGTGTGGCCTCTTTTAAATGGGGCCTGGGCTTCATTCCAGGGCTCCATGCCCATCTTGGGGCCCCGCCCAGCCTCCCATCAGCTCCTTCACTTGTCAGGGGAGAGATTTCTCAGATTCAGCCAGACACCCTCTCCAAGATGCAAGCTCCTGACCCAGCTAGTCATCTCAGTGAGGCCACTTCCTGCACAGGAAGTGATGTCATGGGCACGGGCAGGTCTGCAGAGGGTATGGGAAAAGGGTCATGCAAGGGGCTCCTTTGTTAGGAATAACTCAGCCTCCCCAAAGCCTGCCAGCCCCCATTTGTCATCAGTAACGGCCATTGTAACTGCCTCTGAGGGGGGCCCCAACCTGAACCCCACAGCCGCCAGGAGCCAGGGCCAGATGGAAGAAGGTCTTTGTGTCCATGGAGGGGTCCTTCCATGTGGGGTTTGTGTGTTTTTAAAACATAATAATAAATGGGCTCCTCTCCCTTCGCTCTCCCCACTCCCCACTGAGCACATCAGCCTCGCAGTGAATGGAAGAGATTTTCCATGCAGTGGGAGGTCAAGTCTGGCGAGAATTAGCTGGTGTCCAGGGGCTAGAGAAAGACTGTGATTGCTGATGATAAATGTGCCCAGCGTGGGGCATTTCTCTTGCCCTCACCTTCCGCCTGCCCGCCTTCTCTCCTCCTAGTTTTGCCCCTCAGTGGGGGCACTGCCTCATGCCAGCCCGCCCTGAAGACACAAGGCCCTGCTCAGCTGTAGATGCCCACCCCGTGGTGCTGAGCTTGGGGACCCAGGCCTGGTCCTGTCACCTACCTGGGACAAAAACCAAGGGCAAGTGTAAAGGCCCTCCCTACCAAACCACTACAGTCTCATGCCAAGGTTTCTGACCTGGGCAATAGGGCTGCCCAGAGGTGGACCCAGTTGAGATTGATGAGAGTGAGTTACCACCCCAAGCATGTGAAAGACAGAGCTCGGGCCTTTACCCAGAGCCCTGCCATAGCTGTGCTGTCTCCCTTCCTCAGCCCCAAATCAGAAACTTGGCACTGGTCCAACTTGGCTGTTAATTTGCTACATAATGTTACATTAGTCACTTCCCCTCCCTGACCTGGTAGAATGCAGGGCTCCAGGCCTCTCTGAGCATGGACTTTCTGTGCTTCTGACCTGCTGGGGCTCGGGCATCCACACTCAGGGCACCCCAAGAGGATTTCCTGCCTGGTGCCTCCCCTGGCTGCATGGGTACCTCCCAGTTAATACAGCACATTTGCATCTATTTTCTCAGCTGATCTTCACCACACCTCAAAACTGACAGAGCACTTATTATCCTCTTTTATGGACGGAGAAACTGAGGCCTTGAGAGGTAAAATAACCTTCCCAAGTTCTCAGTGGCAAAGTGAGGATTTGAACCAGGTCTGCTGGCTCTTTGGCCAGCCCATTCCACTACGTGTACTTCCAGCCTGGGCCCCAGGCTCAGGGTCACCATAAGGAAGCAGAACCCTTCTGGCTTTCCCTAGAAGCTGGTGAGAGTCCCGTTCAGGAATGTCTGAATGCTATAGTTTTAGCCTCTCCCTCCTCTCAAGGGTAGCTCTGGGAAATACAGTTTCTTTATCTTAGTCCTGGAGTCACTTTCTTCACCTTCAAGGCCCCTAGTTCTGCTTCTAGTGGCTTAGATTCTGGCACCTCTTGAACAAGACTGCGGCTTCAACTTCCTCCTCATTGGGGCCTCCTACCTACTGGGTGGCAGCCTGTGTCTCCATGTCGGGCACTGCCCAGGCCCAGCCAGGAGCGTGTGGCCTGGCACAGGTCCTGCTTTCAGGTGGAGACTGGGCCCAGGCTCCCAGCTCTGTCCTGAAGACTCCACTACCCTTCCAGAGCACTGATGTCCTGTCCTGGACACTGTGGGGACACTAAGAAGGGTGTGATGTGCTCCCTGCCCTCCAAGAGCAGCTAGCTGCCAGAACTGCTAAGGAGCCTTCGAGCTGCCAGAAGCAGGAAGGTGCCCGCCAGACTCCACCCTGTTTACCTCCCCTCCCATATTTTAAGTAGGTTGCGAGCAAAATTGAACTTGTCCATGAGGAAGCCAGGTTGGTGGTGAGAGGATGCAAAGTTTTGTCTTGTGAATACTCTAAAGAAATATGAGAAGGCCAAGGAGGGCAGGCGGCCACCTCCAGAAGCTGGGAGGCTGTCAAGGGGAGGAGGAAGTGTACTGTCTTGCGTCACCTCAGAGTTTAGAATTATAGCAATGGCTGCAACTTCAGACAGCAAATTCCAGCTGAAAGTAAGGAGGCAAAGGCGAACCTGTCTGAGAAAGGCAGAGGTGTGCTGCTCCTGTCCCTGGAGGTATGTGAGTCAAGGTTGGATAAGGAGTTAATGGGGGATATTGTGACTTCAAGTTGGTCCTTGAAGTAACCTCTGTCCCTGTGAATCTGTGCCTCTAAGGGAAACTAGCTGACAAGAGACTTCACATAGGCAGATATAGGTGACTTTGAAGCAAGGGCTTGCATGGTGCTTGCAAGAGGTCCCATCCAGAGATGCTAGTCATCATTTTGATCTGAGGCCTGAGTTGGATGGGCTGGGGCATGTTTGGGAGAGCCTAGCATCACGTAATTCCTCCTCCTCCTCCCTACCAGGGACTCCCCAACAGTGTGCCTTAGGACCACAGAGTATGCTGGGCCTTTGAGCCATGAATAGCAATGACAAGAAAGGTGACCCCACATTAGCAAATTAATTTCCTGAAGAAAAAAGTTACTCAGTAGGACACTGTCATACATTAACAGGTTCCCCATAAGGCATCTTCAAATCTCAAAGTGTTAAAACCAGATTAGGGTTTAAGAGATTTACTCAACCGACTTCCTGATTTTACAAATGGTGGCTCTGAGACCCGAGAGGAAGGCCACATAGCAATGCCAGTTGGGGTGCAAACTCAGGTCTCCTGACTTCGGTGGTTCTTTTCCTGTGTGTTGACTGTCTGTGGTTATGTCTATGCACAGATATGTCCTCTCCTGTACCTTCATCTTGCGATAGCTGGGCCATTCTTGTTTGTCGCTTTAAAGGCAGGTTGCAATTTGGCAATCATAGGTCCAAAGGAGTTCTGCTATTAAGAAAACATACTTTATGTGGGACCTTTTCCCGCCAGCAGGAAATCCAGATCTGGCCTGGCGGAGGCAAAGTCTCCTCCCAGGATAGCTCTTAGGTGTTTTATTGCTTCTGTGAAGAAGAAGCATCAGGAGAGCTATAGTGAAGCCAGGGAGACAAGTGACAGAGAGACGGCTCCAAGCCTGGCTTCCTCCCACTGACCAGGAGACCACAGGCGAATCCCTTGATGCCTCATGCCTTCGTCTGTGAAATGGGGAGATAGTCCCCACCTTGGGGATGTGAGAAGTAAATTAGCTGAAATATTTGAAGCACCTGGCAGATGGTGTACATAAAAATGCCTGTTCCCGGTTCAGAAGTTAGATTCAGGTATTAGACTGCCTAAATTTGCTCCCCAGCTCTGCTGTTTACTAGCTTTATAGCCCTGTGCCATTCACTTAAACTGTCTTAGTCTCGGTTTCTTTCTCTATAGTATGGGGATTATAACAGTACCTAACACACCGAGCCATGGTTTCCAGAATGTGTGCTGAGGCACCCCAGGGTGCTGCAGCAAATTCACAGGGATGCTGTGAGATATTTTTAACCTTCAAGGAAACACAGCAATCTGGACAGCTGCCAGACACTGGGACAACTACTAGCTCAAGATAGCTTACAACTTCAACATTACACCACATTTCTTTCCCTTAGATGGCATCATATCTTTGCAAAGCTGGGCATTCGGGAGTACCCCGAGACAAATAATGAGGGTGACAGTGTCCACTTTGATAACAAGATTTGAGACCTTATCTAGTGTCCAATGGGTGCACATATCCCCATTAGTATGTCCTTGTGGCTGTTTGAGAATTGAATACAAATATTTTTCCTTCAATTTATGTGTATTATTTTTTTCAAATGGCTACTAAGGTGTTAGGACACACACACACACACACACACACACACACACACACACACCACGCATAGCTGTTTGGATTTAACTACTTAAACAGAACCACTAGGAATTTCTTTTGGCCTTGGGATAAAAATTACCAAGAAAAATTACCCAGGTCAAAATTACTGATGCTAAAGACCAAAAGTTTGGGAACCTCTGTCTAAGGTTTTTGTGGGCTCAGTGCATTAATGTGAAACGCTTTCTGAAAGCATCTGGCAGAGTAAGCATCCAGGAAACTCGAGACTCCATTTTTCTTCTTCCTCCCAGCTGGCCCCCAAATGACAGGCTCAGATGGCCCTCATCTAGGACACCTGTGGGTCCTCCCTCAGGCACGAGGTCCAAGCCAGGGCCAAGGAGGAGGGGAAGTGCCCAGTGGTTAGGGCGGGGTCCCAACTTGGTTGCTACTTAGGCCCTGGCAGCAGCCCCCAACCTTCCTTTATTTAATTTGCATTCACCGAGCATCTACTACACGCCAGCCAGCCTGCAGTCTGCCAGTGGTCCCTCTGGGAAGGACTCTTAGATCAGCCCTTGGTTCTTCTTCCTTGTCTCCTGGCAGCATCTGCCTTCAGGACTCCTGGGGCAGTGGAGATGTTGGCAAGGGGGCAATAGCTACATCAAGAGCCACCCAGTGCTGCCACGACAAAGAGGCACTCATGAGGATGTCCAGCAATATTTCTGCCAAGGCCAGAGCAGAACGTTTGTGCCAGGCTGAGAGGGCGGGGCCTGCAGCACTAATGGATGTCTAATGTTTACTTTCCTCAGTCGCGTCTCTGCATGCTTTATAAATGAGCTGCATTAGGGTTATAAAACAAAGTCATAAATACAGCCCGACATACCGTGGAGAGCCAGGGCAGCCATCACCTGGGGGCCAGGGGGCACGTGGTTAGAAGGTAGGACCAGCTTACAACTGCACCCAGGGGCTCCCACACACCTCTCATGGCTGCCACCCCTGAAAGGAGGTCCAGTGCCCCTCCCCCATTTCACAGATGAGGTACCTGAAGCCAGTAAGGGCTGGTTCAAACCTAGGGGTGTCTGAGTCTGAAGCCCGAGCCCTGCTTTACACCTGTCAGGCCTGAGACTGAAACAGGATGCTGGTGGTGGGATGTGGGCCTGGAACTTGGCAGATTCTCTGCTGCCGACATGTCCTTTTGGCTCTACCCTGCTCTCCCTAGAGCTGTCCAAGCTGGCAGAAAGGCCACAGTGACTAGCTGTCAGGCCACTGGGAGACCAATGTCCAACTCCCTGGGCACTGCGTCATCTCGCCATCAACTGCCCAAGCTCCCAGACCTTAGCGGCTGCCAGTTTACCTACAGAAAAGGTATCTTCCTGCCTGGCAGAGGGAACTGGATATGGGGGAGCCATGGCCTGGCCTTAGGAATTTTCAGTACTATTCCCAGTTTAGCTCCCCACTAACCAGCTGATCACTTGCCCCATTTGGATGATCTACAGTTTCCTCAGCTTTGAAATAGGAAAGAGGGTCCTAGCTTTACTGGACCTTTGATGAGAGAGCCCCCATGATTGTAATTTCCTGACCAGGATCTACTAGGATTCTCAGGTGTGGGGACTCCCACAGTGTATGGAGCTACTCCGCTGATAGGCAGTGTGGAGTCCTGGGCAACATCCCAAATGCTACAGTCTGTATCTTGGGTTCAAACCTTGGTTCTGCCTCTTGGTCTTGGGCAAGTTGCTTAATCTCTCTGGCCTCAGTGTCTCCATGTATAAACTGGGATTAATATAACCTTAGGAGGTTGTTGCAAGAATTAGGTTTGTTAACTATGTAAAGTGCTGAAAACGTGGCACCTAATGTAAGGTGAGCATTCGTTGCTATATTAATATAGTAACTTGTACCTACTATGTGCCTGACCTCTCCTAGGCACTCACGCACGTTTATCTCATGTGATCCTGCCCTCTTTAGAGACAAAGTAATGAAGTCATAGTTAAGGGGCCTTCCTTGGGTTACACAGAGCATGCTGGATGGAGCTGAAGTCACATCCTTTCCTGCTGGCTTCTCCTTCTCTCCTCCAGGTGTCTGTCTGTCTGTCTGTCTCTCTCATTCTTTCGCTCTCACATCCTCCAACAACATACGCACACCCCATCCAGACCCTGGAGCCAGTGACCAGCCATGTATTTTCTCAGAGGTCCTGAAGCTCCCCCAATCTTAGCCGTTGCTGCTGGTGCACAGGGAGACAACATGGCTTGGGCATGTCAGACATATTTTGTTCCTTACGCTCTGGGGGACAAGTACATGATCCCAGGGACTACTCTGGCTTCCGGGAATCCAGCCCCACTTGAGGTTCTGGAGCTCTGGGACAGTGACAGGGCATTGGAAAGTCAATTTTCCTAAGTGGATTGTGAACCAATAGCCTGGCCCAGCCTGGCTTCTCCCCCTCCTAGTGCCGGCGGTGGCTGGCTGCTCTCCCTTCCTGTTTGTCTCACCTCCTGAGGTGCTGTTCTTTCCAGGGAGGCTGGTGGCCAGAGTTTCCTTTTGGCCCCTTTCGGAGAGGAGATTGACAGCGTCACTGTGTTCCCAGCTTCTAAAGTTTCCTCATCCTTTCGGCAGAGGGTGTGGATTATGCTGAGGTGGGAAGACTAAGGGGTGGATCAGAGCCCCAGACCAGACGAGGGAGGCTCAGGGTGGGGGCTGCTGGGAAGGTAGGTTACCCCTCCATTCTGCCACCTGCCTTGGGCTTCCTGGAAGAGGAGACCCACCAAGCTGCACCAGGGAGTCCAGGCGTGGTGCATCACCCCACCTCACCCCACTCCACGCCACTGCAGGCCTTGGCTCTTCTCCCCACTTTCATCAGCCTGGCTGCAAAGGGCAGCTGTGGCTTCAGGGCAGAACTGGCCTGGTTTGAGTTCCAGCCTCAGCCTCATTCCCAGCCCTTCATGTACTGTGGTGAACTGGAGGAAGTCTGGGTAGGGCTAGTGCAGGGGACATTAGGGAAGGCTGGAGGGGTGTCCTCGCCCTGATGGGTCACCTCACCTCCCCAGGCCACCCTGAAATCTCCAACTGTAAAGAAACAGAATCACACATAGCATTATAGATCTGAGATTGTCATTAAAGCGCAGTCTCTTAAAAGGAGGGTGGGGTGGGGAAACTGAGGCCCGGGAGAGCCAGACCTTGCTCAGGTCATAGAGGGCGTCTCCAGCAGGTCTCCTCTGGTTGCTCCCTCACTCTTCTTGGACTCCTGGGGGAATCAAGGGGTACCCCAGCCTGCCAGCCTTTGGCATCACAGAGCCCTCCTTCCTTCCACAGGCGGTGATTCGGGCAGCGAGGTGCTCCCTGACTCCTTCCCATCGGCACCAGCTGAGCCGCTGCCCCACTTCCTCCAGGAGCCGCAGGATGCCTACATCGTGAAGAACAAGCCGGTCGAGCTGAGCTGCCGCGCCTTCCCCGCCACACAGATCTACTTCAAGTGCAATGGCGAATGGGTCAGCCAGAATGACCATGTCACACAGGAGGACAGGGACGAGGCCACCGGTGAGCCACCCCACTCACTTGGTCACCCCCAGGACACCCAGGACACCCCGGGTGGCCTCAGTTTTCCCTCTGGGGTTCACTCTGGATCAGCGTTTCCCCAAGGAGGGCTGCCATGTCCTAGCCTGACTTTGGGTGACCAAATGATACAGCTCAGCAAGGGTGCTGAGCTGAGCACGTGTTCTCTTTTCCATTTTCTTTCCATCCTGCTCATATCAGGGAGCAAGTCCAGTTGGGGAGCAGGGGGGTTCTTTCACCACCACCCCCAGCACCTGCTGCGTGCCCCATTTAACAAAGAGGAGCCGGAGCCTAACCAGGATTCTAGACCATCATTAGTTTCACCGATCTGTTTGTGAGAAGTGATACTATTTCTATTCATAGTAATGACATAATGTTTCCTCCATAGAAATTGTTTTAGTTTTTAAAAAAAGCTTTTTAAGAAAGGTTAATAATATTAAGTGAATAATCATAGAGGTGGTGTAAGGGTGTAGCCCAAATCTTGAGAGAGAGAGAATAGCTGAAGCATAAGGCCCCTTCCTTCTGGGTGCCCCTCACCCCCCGGGGGAAGGAGGAGGCAGAGCCCTGGGCTCTTCACATCTCCCAGAGCCTGGCTTGCCCCAGTGGTCACCCCAGGCTAAGTTGGGGGAGCGGGCCTTGTCTGTCCCCAGGCCCCTGTTTGCAATATAGGTAGGAACCCTTGGGGGCGGGAAGGCTTTCCCAGGGCTCAAGACAGGAAGAAGGCCATCCACTGCTGGTCGCTCGTGGCCAGCCAGCTTTGGACAGCCCCAGCCAAACCCAGGTTCAGGGTGGCTCCCTGGCTCCAGTGCCT
Source organism: Pteropus medius (assembly GCF_902729225.1). NCBI lineage: Eukaryota > Metazoa > Chordata > Mammalia > Chiroptera > Pteropodidae > Pteropus > Pteropus medius. Next base: position 45,293,072 of record NW_024344378.1, read on the forward strand.
GCCTTAGTCTTATTTTTGTCTTATTTTTGCCGTCTCTTCGTTGATCATTTTCTTTCTCCTGCTTTTCCAGCCCTCTCTTCTTTTCTTCTGTCCCCTGTCTCTCCCGTCTCATCCCTGTCTCTTTTTGTGTCTGTCTCTTTTCCTTATGTGCCCCTCTCTCTCCCACTTTTATTCGTTCTTTTTCTTTCTTCTTCTCTCTTTCTCTCAGCCTCAGTTTCTGTGTCTCTCCCCTGATATTCTCTCTCTCTTTCCTTCTTTCTGCCTCCTCCAACTTCTGTTTCTCTATAAAAAGCTCACACGTTTCAGAACCACCCAGGCTTAAAACTATACCCCATGATATACTTAATGCCTCTGAACTAAAAATGGTTAAAATGGTAAGTTTTATGCTATGTGTATTTTCCCAAACATTTAAGAATAGATTTGGAATCTCGTTCTCACCCAAAATCTAAAAATAAAAAAGGAATTTTTTAAACAAAAAATATATATCCTAGCTGCCCCCACTCTCTGGCTGTGTGACCCTGGGGAAGTTACTCAACCTCTCTGAGCTCATTCCACCTCTTTGTAAATTGGAATGTTGACAGAAGGTCCTGGTGAGGATGGAACAAAGTGATGCCCACACTGTGCTGAACACAGTGCCAGGACGCAGTAGGCATTCCATAAAGATATTTCCTCCATCTTCTTTATGGGTTTTTCTTGTCCTCTCTAGAAACCTGGACTTACTTCTCTGAGTCCCTCTGGTCTGTATTAGAGATCAGCCATGGGGGTCCAGGCAGAGTAAGGGGACAGTATACCCTGCTGGGGAACCACGTAGCCCCTGCAATTATTAGTAATAGTAACGGCATGGCTCTTACACCCCTGCTACTAGGCACATAAGCCCTGCCAGTCCGAGAAATTGGGACACTGTTGTCCCCGTTAGCTATGAAGAATGGACGTTGGTCCTAGAGGCTGCTCCCTTAGCATCAATGTGTCTACCTCCACACGAGCCTCCTATTCCTCACCCCTGGCCCTTCCTAGCACCCTCCGAGGCCCTGAAAACACAGAAGATGACAGCTTTGGGCCAGAAGAGGCAGGACAGGCCAGCCCGCCAGTTCATGCCAGGTTGGGGCAGGCAGCCTAGCCCTGTATCCTAGCCTAGGTACCACCTGCCACATGGCCACCATGCTGGGGACGACACCTGATTCTCGGGCCCAAGTCTGGGAGACCAAAGTCCTCATCCTTTTCCTCTCTGCCCGCTGGAACCATCGCCAAGGTGTCGAGCCGCCCAAGATGATGGTTTTCCTCTGTCCTGATGGGTGCTGCCGAAACCTTCTGGATGGACGACCCCTCTGAAAAGAACCACTCTTCGAGGCTCATTGCCTGGAAAATAACGGGCAGGGATCCTGCTCTCCTGCCCCGGGCCATGCGGCATCATTTGTTGGGTCAGCACTCTAGGCAGCCACTGCAAGAGGACAGAACCCCCCACCCACCCCCAAAGCAGCCTTTCTCTTGTGTTCCCTGACAGCAAACCCTATTCCACTCCCATTTAGATCCCTGGCCATCAGGAGGGGATTCTCTTCACTGTCTGGGTTCCCTGGGTAAGACCCACCCCCCCACGATTCAGGAAAGTTAAGGCAATGACTTTATTGGGAGAGGTCCAGAGAGGCATCACGTGTTAGGGAATAGAGCTCTAACCTAGGGAACACACCAAGAGAGCTGATCTTGGCTCTGCTGGCAACTTGCTATGGGACTTTGCACCTGCCGCTTACCCTCTCTGAGTCTCAGTTTCTCTAAATATAAAAGGAAGAGGCTGGGAGAGGTCCGAATGTGCTGCCAGAGTTGATTTGTATCCAGCTTGAGCTATGTGCCGTGGCATGACTCATTTAGAGTTTACACTGAGTGTTTTACTATGATGACGGAACTGAGGCTCAGAGAGGCTAAGTAACTTAGTGAAGGTCACACAGCTGGGGAGTGAGAGTGAGCCCAGGATTCAAACCTGTCCATCTGTCCAGCCCTATGCTTAACCACCATGCCACAGTACCACATTGTATACGGCTGACTGTCCTGCCCTCAAGGGGCTTATCAGAACCCATGTGTAACTGAGTGAGCTGGGACACATCATGGCAAGGAGGAGCAGCTTTAGGAATTCTGGGATGGGTGAGTCAGGGAGGGCTTCCTGGAAGAGGAGGCCTCACAGACCTCCTACAAGCTTTGGGGAGGAGCTTAGGATGAGCACCCTAATTCAGAAGGGCTCATTCTTTTCTTGAGCATAAAAGGCTTTGTCGAGAGAGAGCTGGCAGAAGAGTGAGTGATTTCCCTCTCTGTGGGGTAGTGGATACAGTTATCCAGGGAAGCCTCCAGTCCTGGCAGGGAACCACTGAGAGGTCAGGGGCCTCCCAGGAAGATGGGCCTCCCGCCCAAGCTCTGGCCTCACAAGCTCCGGAGTCATGACTAGGGAGAGGCCACATGCTCTTTTCAGATACATTGTTCAGCCTCTTTTCTGAGCCACAGCAGTAAGCAGGGCAAAGCCCCTCCTCATTCTCCTGCATGAGATAGACAGTTAACACATGAATACATCAATAAATAATATAATTCCAAATACTGATCAGTGCTATGAGGAAATCAGGTTGGGCAGGAATGATAACCGCACAGATCAATGTCCAGGGTAGTGGTGGAAGCACTGAGTAGTACTTTGAGAGTGGGTAGGGGTGGGCCAGGGTCGGGGGCAGAGGGGCTTCCTTCCAGAAGTGAGGCCCAACCCAAAGCTGACTGAGAGTTCACTGGACAGAAAGGACAGAAGAGAGTTGCAGACAGGGGACTGGATGGGCAAAGGCCCTATGGCCAGAGAGGCCAGGGGAACATAAGGGACTAAAAAATGCCCAATGAGGCTGCAGTCAGATCGTGCAGGGCCTGGGGCACAGGTGGAGTGTCTGGGTCTTTATGCTGAGAGGACTGGAGGCATTACCAGGGGAATGACATGCCATTTGTGCATTTTGAAGAGCTCACACTGGCTGCAGGGTGGAAAGTGGATTGGATGCTTTACAGAGGGCTTGTGTTAGCCGTTTCAATTTCCAGGTGAGCTGTACTTGGTAGTAGGGTGGGCTGAAGGCAGAAGACATAAGAAAAATAGATGGAAATGAGAGGCACTTGGCAGAAGGGCCAACAGGACTGGAGGGTGAGAGAGATTTCATAGTGCCATGTCCTATGTCTTGTGTCCTCAGACCTGCACCCTGACGCCATCTCTCTTTTCTTCCCAGGCCTGCGGGTACGAGAGGTGCAGATTGAGGTGTCTCGGCAGCAGGTGGAGGAGCTGTTCGGACTGGAAGATTACTGGTGCCAGTGCGTGGCCTGGAGCTCTGCGGGCACCACCAAGAGTCACCGGGCCTATGTCCGCATCGCATGTACGCCTCCCTGACACCCCCACTCCATTCCTCGGGCCCTTTCCTCTTCCCTGTGGATCCTGGACAGGGAATTCTACATCTGTGTGGGCATCTGGCTGATGCCCACCACAGAAGCATCAGGGCCCATGGACGTCAGCTCAGAGAGGGCTTCTAGACCCAGAACCTGGGCCACCTCTGTCTCCTAGATGGCTAACGGCCCTTTTTCATCTACTTCTGTATAAGGAAGTTGCCAGCTTCCTCACCACCCCAGACCACCATGTGCTTAGGATCCTAGAGTTAGGAAAGGAACCCTCAACTCCACCCGGTGAGGCCCCCACTTTGAAGAAGAGGGACTGACTGCCTTAGGTAAAGGCCAGGTGGGCCCCATAAATGTTTCCTTGATGTGCACTGCCACCTAGTGGCTAGAATAGGACACCTCAGTCTCCCACTCTGCCGAGGGCCCTCCCTGACTGTGTCTTGGGACCCTTTCCCTTCTCCCAGACCTGCGCAAGAACTTCGATCAGGAGCCTTTGGGCAAGGAAGTACCCCTGGACCACGAGGTTCTCCTGCAATGCCGCCCCCCGGAGGGGGTGCCTGTGGCCGAGGTGAGCGGAGACACGGGGAATGCTGGGCACAGCAGAGGCCAGCCAGGCATGGTATTTACCACCAGCCATGATGCCTCAGCCACCCAGAGCCCTCCCTATTTTACAAAGAAAGGAACTGGGACCTCTGCAGAACTCAGCACATGCCAGACCTCAGTTGGGCCCTCCATGGTATAACCCCATGGGATGGGGTAGAGCTGGGGTAGACCCCAGGGTCAAGGGAAATGGCCGTATACACTCTCCCCTGCCCCACCCAGAATCCAAAGCCCATCTTTATGGACACCAAAGAGTATCATAACGCATATGTCTTGAGTGTGTCCTCACCCCAAAAGCTGGCCACCCCTTCCCGTTACCACATGGTCTTTGCATCCCTGGACAGTGCCCACCTTTCCCTGCTCTCCACCCCTGCTGTGTCCCAGACATGCTGCCTCTCCCACTGCCTGCACTGGTGGTCCAGCAGCCAGAGCTGGGCATAGAGGAGAGCTCAGCTTTGCTGCCAGAGATGCCAGTAGGATGGATTGGGGAAGACAGGCCCCTACGTTTCCAGCTCAGGAACAGCCCATCTGACCCCAGAACCTTGCTCTAACCACTTAACCTCCCCCAGCCATGCCCTCTTCTGTGAAATGGGCGCAGAGAGACACCCCGTATGATAGCTACCTCTTGCTGGGCTTCCACGTGTGCTGGGCACTCGGCATGCTGGTCTTCACAGCAGCTATCTAAGGTGGATGTCACCATTCCATCTATGGCTGGGAAGAGTGCTGCGAGGGGTGAAATGGTCACCCAGAGTGACCCAGCTAGTGAATGGCAGAGCTGGGATTTGAACCCAGGGACCATGTTTTTAATCACCTGCCAGGCCTCTCATCTTGGCTGAGGGAGTCAGTTTGAAGAGTTATGATGAAGGCATGTGCTACTAGCCAAAACCAGTTTCGTACTTACTGTGAACCAGGCGCTGTGCTCCGTACTTGCCACATATTAACTCATTCAGTCCTCACAACAGTCCTGTGGGGTAGATGCTGTTAAATTTCATCTTATATTTGATGAAATTGAGGCCATTTCCCAACTGGTGGGTGGTTATCTTAACCACTGTGTTCTGTAGCATCCAGCACAGTGCCTGGCACATGGAGGTCCTGCCTTGCTGTGTCACCACTGTGGGTGGACGTGGATAGAACTGCTGTCCTGTTTGTGGTCAGGCCTCCCTAGCCCTCCAGAGAGGGCTCACTTCCCGGGATGCCTGCCCACTTCTGCTACCTTCTGGCCCCCATGCGCTCATACCCCTCCACCCTGCTCGTCCAGGTGGAATGGCTCAAGAACGAGGACATCATTGACCCCACCCAGGACACCAACTTCCTGCTCACCATCGACCACAACCTCATCATCCGCCAGGCCCGCCTGTCAGATACCGCCAACTATACCTGCGTGGCCAAGAATATTGTGGCCAAGCGCCGCAGCACCACTGCCACAATCATTGTCTATGGTACAGCCCTGAGTCGGGGGCCGGCACGGCAGAGGGAGTGGGGAGAGCCTAGGGCTAGATGGCCCGCCTGACCTGCCCTGCCCAGGAGGCCAGCAGGACCCTGGTGAATGGCGAGGAGGAAGAGGTCCAGAGAGGGGAGGTTCCTTCATCAAGGTCACATAGCTATGCTAGTAGTCAAGTCAGGCACCCCTGGGTCCCTAACCAGGAGCACTCGCCTCTTCTTAGGCCATTTGCCTGTCCCTGAAGGAGACCCAGTGCTTTCAGAACTGGGGCTGGGGCAGGGCTCAGTCAGCATTCCTATAGCCCCATCCCCATACCATGTCCTAGCAGACTAGGGACTGTTGGCCAGGCCCATAGGCTGTTCACTGCTGTCCCCTTGGATGTGAGGGGTGGAGCCACAGCTGAGATAACAGAAGTATTATAGAAAGAGTCCTGTATTGGTTAAATGTCAGCCCTCTCTGAACCTTTGTTTGCCATTGTACAATGGGGCAGAGAATAGACAGTTACCTCTTGAGTCTCCTCTGGTGCTGATGGTTGTACCCCAGGTCTGCCCATGGATATCTGAGTTCCCAGCCTTGCAGGCAGGAGGGGTCCAACTAGGAAGGGCCAGTTCTCAGTGGAGGGGCCTCATCAGGGGTGGGGAGTGAAGTTTGGGGGGCCCATGGTTTGCAAAAGCAGGCCAACTGGATGATACCCACTGCCCCTGCAGTAAATGGCGGCTGGTCCAGTTGGGCAGAGTGGTCACCCTGCTCCAACCGCTGTGGCCGTGGCTGGCAGAAGCGCACACGGACCTGCACCAACCCCACCCCACTCAATGGAGGAGCCTTCTGCGAGGGCCAGGCCTTCCAGAAGACTGCCTGCACCACTGTATGCCCAGGTAAGGCTGCTGGCCAGATGGCACCCTACCCACATCCAGGCCCACGCCTAGCTCCCAGCCCTGCCTTCTGTGCTGCAGGGTCTGTCAGAGTCAAGGGAGCCATTCTCTCCCCATTGTGGGGAGCAGCAGGCGCTTGTTCCAGGACTCACAGCTGGCCGAGAAGGCTGGACTAGATGCTACGACCTCTGACTTCTTGTTCTTCCCTTGGCTGCTGGAGAGTGGAGGCAGAGGCTCTGAGCTGTGGTCTGAGGGGTGGGCTCTTTTGCCACCAAGCCAAGGATTCTCAGTGTAGGCCCCCTGAGCCAAGGTCCCAGAGCTGCCCCGGGTCAGGAAGCCTGTACTCCTGCGCTTGACTGTCAGGCACACTTTGGCCGCCAACCCTAATCCTGTAGCATTCGTCTTCTCCCTTCATCTTTGTCTGATTCCGCATCTCCATCCATTTGTTCTTACGTGTCTTGCTGTGTGCTCTCATTGGTTACATGTTGTATGAGCAGCGCAGTATTTTCACCCCGGGTTTGTGTCCTTGTGTATACACTTCTGCATTGAGATGCATCTGTGTGAGTGACCTTATGCACATACTCGTGTTCATTTTACCCATCTAGTACACCTGACTCTGCATTGGTGTGAGGTGTTTGGATATGGTATGGATTTCTTTGTATGGCTTGCGTGGTGCATTGCTATTTTCTGTGCACATAATTGCGTGTACACGTCTCCGTGTACGCATGTGTTCCCATGTGCTATGTGCTGTGCTCCTACAGTGGATGGAGCATGGACGGAGTGGAGCAAGTGGTCGGCCTGTAGCACTGAGTGCGCCCACTGGCGCAGTCGTGAGTGCATGGCGCCCCCGCCCCAGAACGGAGGCCGAGACTGCAGTGGGACTCTGCTCGACTCCAAAAACTGCACCGACGGGCTGTGCATGCAAAGTGAGTCCTCAGGAAGGCGAGGCCTAGGGGCGGGAGCTCTGGAACTGGGAAAGGGACCCCAGCCCACCCCCCCGGCCTCAATGCCCAACCTGCAGTGGAGCAGCCCTTTGAGGCCTTTGCCCACCCACCACATCGATCATTTCATCTGCACCATTCCCCATCACCTTCTCTACCACCTTTCCCTGCCACCTGTGTCATTGTCTTTCCCTTTATTTCCCTCGACAGATAAGAAAACTCTAAGTGACCCCAAAAGCCACCGTAAGTCCCATTTCATGGCTGTCTTCTTTCCTCTGGGGTTCTCTTTGTCTGGCTTTCCTGGGGTGTGGGGGGCAGGACAGTGGGAGTTGAAGGAGATTCCCCACCAACCCTTCCCGCGGTTCCTAGGACTTGATGCTCATGCACATGGGCAGACCCTCGGCTGACAGAAAGGCCCTAAGGCATCATTTTGACCCTCCCATAATAGAAGAACCCTAGTCTCAGAGAGAAGGGACTTATCCAAGGATCTAGCAAGGGTTTGAACTGAAATGTTTTTGTGGCCGAAGCTGGCGCTCTTAGCCCCATCCATCCCCTTGGCCTTCCTGTCTGGGACAGGGCCAGTGGGCAGGCCCACACCTGTTCTCGGAGCCCTGCACTGTGCCCCCGGCAGCTGGGCCAAAGCCTCCAAAGTCCTCTGGGTCACCCATGGTCCGCGTCAGCCCCCAGAGGCTGCTCTGCCCTAACTCTAGAGTAGTAAAGCTGCTTGGGCAGATTAGCTTGTGGTAATTAAACCACAGTTTCCAAATGATTCTGGAATTATAAAATGAGTGAGGCTCTTGGCCCAGTTCACTGGGGGACCAGGCTGGTGACTGAACTGTAAATCACTAGGCCAGTGGCCCCCAGTGGTTACGGAGAACATCAGGAGGCAGAGCCCAGCCTGGGGAGCCAGAGAGGTAGGGGCCCAGCCCTGAGGGCTACTGAGGGGAGACAGGGGCTAGACGGGAGCAGAAGTGGGCGAGCATCATGCCCTACCTTGCTGCAGGCTCAAGCTTATCCCAGGGGAATGGGGCTTGCAGGGGTCCAGGCAGGGCAAGCAGCCTACCTTTCTGAGGGCTCCAGGGAGGGGAGAGAGTAGATGGATGCTGCCTGGAGCTCCCTCCCACAGGAAGCAAAAGGAAGAGCAGCTGTTTTGGTTCTACCTACAGATCCAGTGTGGTAGCTATTCAAACTTACATTTACCTCAATTAAAATGAAATACACTTAAAATTCAGTTCCGAAGTCTCGCCAGCCACATTTCAGTTATTCAGTAGCCACGTATGGCTGGTGGCTGTCATGTGGGACAGTGCAGACATGGAATGTTTCCATCGTCATAGAAAGTTCTGTTGTTCAGGCCTACTTTAGACCCTGGGTCTTGACTCTTACCCCTTCCTGCCTGGCCACGTGGAGTTATTTCCATCTGTGTAGCAGCCTACCCCGCTGCCATCCCCACCACCAGAGCTGGGTGTCCCCCAGCCCAATAGCCTGCCTTGGGGAAGGGAGTGTACCCAAGGGTTGTTTCCCTGAGCCCCTTCCTTCCCCTCCACCTGCTCACCTCCTCTCCACCCCATTGCCCTTCATCTCTTTCCCTTCCTCCTACTCCCTCCATGCCCCTCCACCTCCCACCCTCTGCACAGAATGGGAAATGGGAAGGTCAGAGCTGCCACTTGCAGAGCCAGGCCCTCTGGTGCCCTGGAGATTGCTGCAGGCTACAAATGAAACTCTGGGTTTAATCCCGGCTCCGACAGGACAAACTGTGGCTCTTGTGACTGAACTACAAACCCCGTCTCCTCAGCAATGAGCAATGAGTTAGTTGCTCTTGGGAGTGACCAAGAGTCACTTTGCCTCTCCTTGCCACACTTAGGAGGGGAGCAGGCAGGGGTTTTGAGACTGTTTTACTTATACAGACTGGTGCTCAGAGAGGTTCAGGGCTTGCCTAGGGGCACCAGCCTGTCGTGGCAGGGCTCAGACTAGAACCCAGCATAGCACCGTTCTGTCCTAGGCCATGCCCCTCCCCAGGGACCCTGGGCTTCCCTGGCTCCCCTAGGGCCTGGGTCGCCACCCCTGCCCCTCACCAGGCCCTCCTGTCCCTGCAGTCCTGGAGTCCTCGGGGGATGTGGCACTGTACGCTGGCCTTGTGGTGTCCATCCTCGTGGTGGTGGCCGTCCTCATGGTGGTGGGAGTGGTGGTGTACCGCCGCAAATGCCGAGACTTGGACACCGACATCACCGACTCGTCCGCTGCCCTCACTGGAGGCTTCCACCCAGTCAACTTCAAGACTGCAAGGCCCAGTAAGGACCTGGGAACACCTGAGCTGGTGGGTGGGGGCAGGGCACCCAACGGGGTGTGGCAGCCAGCCAGACTAGCGTAGGGGCTCTAGACTCCCTCTGGGGTTTTACCAGAGTTTGTTCTAGAGATAACTGTGGATTAGTAATGATTAGAGGGATGCAGTAAAGGAAAAGATAACCTAAGTTGCTGAGTCCCCGAAGCCCTTCGCAGCTGGACATTTGGGTGGGGTTTTGCAACAGGAGGGCCCCTAGCAGGAGCAGAATGTGGGACTGGGCCAGTGAGATACAGCTGGATCTGACTGTACCCCCTACCCCTGCAGACCACCCGCAGCTCCTGCACCCCTCTG
>NW_024344378.1:45308894-45589788 GCF_902729225.1 Pteropus medius
AAAACATTTTACTAGAAATGGGTAGGATTTACAAAAAAAATGTTTAAGGCTTTCTTTGTTTTCTCAGGGGAGTGCATGGTGCGAGATCAGGCAGGGAATGACAGTGGGGGTAAGAGAGAATGGAGTACCAGGCTTCAACAGTCTCCTGGGGCCAGTGACTGTCAGTGATAATAATTATGAGGTGATGAATGATGATGAGCAAGGTAGTTTTTCCATTTTAGAGATGAGGAGACTAAAGCTCAGAGAGGTGCTGTGACTTGCTCAGGGCCACACAGCCCCCAAGCAGAGAGACTAGGATTCAGACCCAGGATAGTGAGAGCCCAGAGCCCACAGTTATCCCACCTCCTCATGTTCCCTCCATGCCCAGGCTTCTGGGGGATGCTGAGCTTTTGGGTAGCCCAGTGTCCTTCTTCCCTCTGCCAGGTACCTGAACTACTTTGCCACCAAAGCGAGCCCCACTGGTGTGATCCTGGACCTCTGGGAAGCTCTGCAGCAGGATGACGGGGACCTCAACAGCCTGGCGAGTGCCTTGGAGGAGATGGGCAAGAGTGAGATGCTGGTGGCCATGGCCACCGACGGGGACTGCTGAGCTGTCCCAGACTGCGGGCTGGTAGGGACTGGCAGGAGGCAGGTGCAGGGAGGCCCAGGAAGCCTCCTGTGGGGTGGTTCAGCCTCCAATGCCCCCCAGCTCACAGCAGAGTCACCCCTCCTCCTCCTCCCTTGCGCCACCCTCAGACCACAACCAGCCTTAGGAAATCCATGTACTCTGGTGTCTGGAGGATCTGGTGTTCCTTCTCCACCCCCTGCTGTCTCTCCTGGCCTCTGACCTCAGTGCAGAAACCAGGGTGGGGCTGAGGCCTCTAGAAGCAGTTAGGGGAGCACGGGGGTGGCCCTCCTTCTACCCCCACCCTCCACCCGCAGCCCCGGGACCTCTGGGTTAAGTTTGTTTTAGTTTTGCTCTTCATTTTCTTCCTTAGCTATTATTGCTCCCTCCTCTGTAAGCTCCCTCTCTTCAGATCATTTTCCTCTTTGAAGAGTCAAGTACAATTCAGACAAACTGCTTTCTCCTGTCCAAAAGCTAAAAGGAAAAGGGAAGAAAGAAAGCTTCAAACCGCTAGTAAGGCTCAAAGAAGAAGAAGAACACCAAAACCACAAGGGAAAAGAAAACCCCAGTTTCCTAGGAAACGCAAATGATTTATTATCCAGATATTTGGATAAGTCCTTTTTAAGAAAAAAAAAAGAAAAGAAAATGAAAAATAACACAAAAAAACAGAAAACTCTTTTTTTTTTGAGTGTGGATGAGTGTGGGTGTGCTCATGGTTCTGACCAGGAGTGAGTGTGTGTAAGTGCGTGTGAATGAATCTGGGAGAGACTGAACAGAGAATGCTTTGCTTCTAATGATTCCATCTTAAACTAAATTCTTACAAGGCCTCAGTCTTCCCAGTTGCATAGGGTCAGATGGGGTTTTAGCCATGGTACATATTTCCCTCTAAAATCTTAAACAAACCCTGAATCCACAAAGCCAAGGAGCCCTGAGCTCTGGGGTGGAGTGGGGTCCTACCTCCCTAAGCAGACCCCCCACACACACTTCCTATGAGCCCTGGGAAGCCAGATTAAGGGGCCTTGATATGAAAAATGTGGGCAGGCCAGGCCAGCTATGCGCCAGGGAGACTTGCAGTGCCATGGTCTGGTGGCCCCTGGAGAGAAGTTGTGTCCAAGAAGTAGGGCCCTAACAGAGAAGGAAGTGCGGGATGAGAGTCCCTCATGGACACCTCTCTCATTCACCCTCAGAGTAGGGCCGGCCAGGACACCTCCCACCCAGCAGCTTCTAGAACAGGTGGGCTGGAGCATGTTAGCATTTTCTTTAAATCCAGGACCTACCCTTCCCCAGACTCAGTTTCTCCTTCCATAAGATAGAAGGGGTGGATGAGAGAGAAGTCCTCTCTAGCAGCAGAAGCCTGAGCTTCTGGACCTTGGTGTGGCTTTGAGGACATGTTAGCAGCAGCCCTGCAGCCTGGGAGGCTGGGAAGTAGGTGGCCAAGCTGTGCTTTACATGCCCTCCCACCTGCCTGGAGTAGCAGAGGAAGGATGGAGGGTGATTTTACTAGCTCTGATCTCCACAGGCACCTCTCTTCCACCCTCTTCTCACCCTCCCTCTGTAGTCTGGAAGATTTTGAGGTAGGTAACCTTTGAACAGGAAGAGTTGCTGGAGTTGAGGAGCTAGCACCCCCTTACCAGCCTATTCCTGGATATTCTGAGGGGCCAGCAGGGTCCCTAAGTGGGGAGGGATGTATCCCCATCCCTTTCCAGCTGGCTGGCAGTGGCTGAGACCAGGTTCTCGCTGCTGGCACAGAGACCTCATCAAAGGCCTCTCCTTGGCACCCAGGCAAAGCAAGTGCCAACTCCCTTGACAGCTCTGGCCAGTGACCCCAGGGCTTGCCCCAGCAGGTCTGTGAGCAGCCTTTGGGACCAGCCTGGGCATATCCTAGCCTTTGATATTCAAGTCTCCTGGAGGAAAGCAGGTTTTAGGGCTGTAGTCCCAGCCAGCATCCCCAGCCCAGCTCCCTTGCATGGACTCACAGGCTTACCGGGGTTCTCACTACCCACAATCCTCTCTTGTAGTATGGGTTGGCCATGGACAGATGAGGGCCTGCTTTGAGGTTTCAGAGAGGATTCCTTGTACCAGGGCTGCTGAAGGGGCCAGGCTTAAATCAGGAGCTGGGCCCCCAAGACTGGGACCCCAGCTTCTTACTCCAGTGCCTGTGTGAATGCTGCCTCAGGCAAAAAGCAGTAAGCCTTCCCTGTCAGACATACCTGTCCACTGGAGCTCAGCCTCCCTGGTCACTCCTAGCCCAAGCTGTGGGGCTTCTGCGATAGCCCAACCAGTGCCACCAGGGGCTTTACCAGTGCCATTCCCATCACAGGCTCTAAAATGCCCACGGGCAACATGGAGTCCCAAGACCAGCACTCAGGCTTCCACTTTGCCATTAAACCGTGTGACCTCAGGCATATGACTGCCTTCTCTTGGACTCATTTTCTTTTTATACCTAGAAAGTCCCACCTCAGCTGCTGTCTGAGGGCCCTTTGGGCTCTAACACGCTGTCATTCTAGGCTTTGGATGGGAACCCTAGTGCGTAGAAGTTACCATGGCCTGCCTTGCCCCTTCTCCCTGCCCCACCCTTGGAAGCCTGCTTTTTCAATGTCTGGAATGAGAGCTCTTGGTGGATGAAGCCAGGCCAACCACCGGAGTGCCGTTTCTAATCTGTCAGAGAGAAATCGTGCACCAGGGCCTGGAGCACAGAACCAATTGGCTGGAGCCTCCTGGGAGGGTTCAAACTGTCCAGCTTTATATGAAAAGCCAGGAAAGGGTTTGCTGGCTCCATCCATCTGCTGAGGATGCTGTGTCTACATCCCCATGCTGCCCGCCTCAGGGTGGGATTGAGATTTCTCTTACTGAGGTCTGAGAGGCAGCCTATGTGGCCTGTGTTCCTTGAGAGCGGCAGGAGTGGTACTGTTGCAGGGCCTGCATGGCCCTCACACAGGTGCTTATGTCTCATCTCTGAGGTGTGTTTGTACATGCGTGTGTGTACGCATGCTCCGTATGTGTGTGCTTTCTCCACGGGCACATCAGGGTGCCCCTCTGGAAATGTGTCCCACCTATGTGAGAGTATGCTCTCCTTGAGTCCCAGATTGGGACATCCGGAGGTTGGCGTGCCTGTTTTCTGCCCTTTCTGAGTCCACAGGGTCAGTTGGTGTATCTTCTATGTGCCTCTCCCTCTGCCTTCTCTTGCAGTGCCCCAGGCTCCAGAGCTCCAGGTCTGGGGTCCTTCTGAGGGTATGAGGACCCTCCCCATCTCCTGGACGATCCAGGGCCCTCTGGTCCCCTTCCGCCAGCAACCAGGCAGCTGACCCAGGCCCCTTAGCAGGCCTCCTGCGGGGAGGTGGTCAGGAGCTTGGGGTCAGGGAACAGCTCTCCTGGGGGCAAAGGGCTGGACCCTGCCTGGGTCGTAAACATGATTATATGTCCAGGGATGAAGGGCTGCAGGAATGGCCCCAATCCCACCTCTGTTTATTCTGTAAACTACAACCTGTAAATAACGTTTAGGATTCCTATTGTATCAAAATTAATTTTTATGAAATAAATTATATTTCCTAGTCTAATAAAAAAGAAAAAACTCCAGATTGTCTTCTGCTGTCTCTAAACTGTCTTTCTATCAACAATTGGGAATGACCTTCCGCTTTTCTCAAGATTCTACAGGTTTGAGGGGCGGGGTGAGGTCACTGTCAGAGCACCCTGAGCTTCTGGAAATGATCAAGCCCGACTGCGTCATTTTACAGAAGGGGAAACCGGCCTAGAGAGGGGTAAGGACTCTCCCACAGTCACACAGCAGGTTCGGGCCCGTGCTAGATCTGGATCCCAGTCCTTACTCCCCAGTCAATACTCTTGAGATGTAAACATTCATGGAATATGTGCAAGGGTCAGTCACTTGAGGCTTTCATGGACTAAGTAATGTGCGGGAAGGATGACAGATGAAGCCCCCAGTGTCCCTGTCTGCCTATGAGAAGTTCGCAAAGGTGTATCCCAACTGGGGCCGAGGCTGAGAGGTCAGTTCAGAGCACTCACTTGGGACATAAGAATTTATGCAGGCAGATGGGGAATGATGGACAGGATGGGATCATGTGACTTTGGGCCCAGGGCTGCTTTGAATGGTTGGGCAGGTTACACACTGGACAAGAGTACTTTAAATCGGGGAAGGGCGATACCATTCCCACACAAACTGTAAACTTGTGAATTTACTATGAGATGTTTCCAGCAGGTGGCAGTAAAGAACCTCGTTCTAATAAAAACATTGGTGTTAATTTTCCCACTGATGGAAGTGTCTTGAGAGGGGCTTTTTTTTTTTTGTAATGTGCATAAAGGAACCAGACAACTGGCAGTGGCCCTGTCTCACCTGGTCCCCTCTGTCCTGCGGACCTCAGGTCTCTGAGAGCTGGATCTGGTCTCAGCATTTCCCAGCATGCATTGCCCACTCCAAGAGTGGATTCTGGAGTCTCTTCAGTTTGTGCTGAGAGCACACTCTGGCCCTGCCGTGGAGAGTCACGTATTCGTCAGCACATAAAAGGCTCTGAGAAGTCCCATATGAAGAAGCTGGTCTCATTAATACAGGTGTCCCTGATGTATTTGGCCATGGAACCCTCTTTTAACCTGTACATGCCCTGAATATGTGGTACCTGTGGGCCCTGCTAGCTCTGACTTTCTGGGATTGTGGTTCTGGGGTGTGCACCAGGTGTCACCTCGCTGTTCTCTTGAGGGTAGGGAGCACCTGTGGGCTAAGTCCTCTAAGCTTATGGCCTAGTAGGGGAGGCAGGGCAGCAAACACACGTGCACATACACGGTCTCATCAACTCAAATTGTCATCATTCCCTGAGGACCCAGAGTACCTGGAGCCATCACATCCCAGTGAGCAGTCAGTGAGGCTTTCCTGGCAGAGATGAGTGAGATTCATAAGAGAGAAGAGGGAAGGGACAACCGTATGTGTGTGTGTGAAGGCCAGCATCGGGGATGTAGCCTGAGGTGGGAGCAACAGCCCAGAGAGCAAAGTCCAGGCAGGGGCATTTATTTATATGAGTAGCCCCCACAGGCAGGCAGTTGTCTAGGGTCCTCCCGGAAGTCAAAGTTACCCATTTAAACCCCCTCACTCTCTGCCTGCCACCTAAGCAGGAGGATCCCTCATCTCCTGCCCCTTGATGGGGTGCAAAGAGTTCTGGCCTAGGAAGCAGGGGACCTGGGTTCTAGTATTGATTCTGTTCAGGTCACTGTCCCTCCCTCAGCCTCAGTTTCCCCATTCATGAAGTGGACCCTCTGGTTGGTGTTGTTCTGTAATTTGGCGGATCCTGGTTGTAGTCAGGGGTGTGACAGCCCTACACCTTGGGCCCTCCTCTGTCACAGTCCCAGGAACAGAGGAAGAAAAATCAGTTGAGGGCAGAAGATGGGCTTATTTGATACTGTGACCAAGTGGCTGTTCAGTGAGTTGACAAAGCTGGCACATGTGTCCAGCCAGTTAGTCAGCCAGCCTGGCACAGCCAGCAAACTCAGGCCACCAGCTGTTGTTGTCCATGAAAGGTTTCTAAGTGAGGTGGCAACCAGCTGCCCCCTCCTCCACTAGGGGCCATAAGAAGAGAAAATCCATTCCGATCCTAGTTTGAAGTCAGATGCAGGAAGGCCTCATTCAATTCTGTTTAACAAAATTTAAAAAAACTTTTGCCCATTTGTTAAATTAATTAATTAATTATTTTTAAAATTTTTTAGGTGAGGCAACTTTGACCTCACAGATTGCAAGGATCTTGTCAGCTTACAATCCCTTATTTTTTATTCTTTATGCCTGTAGCACCTAGTCTTCCTAGGTGGTCTCCCATCCAAGTACTAACCAGGCCCGACCCTGCTTAGCTCCCGAGATCAGACGGGATCAGGCTTGTCAGAGTGGCGTGGCTGTAGACAACTTTTGCCCATTTTATTTGAAAATATAATACATGTCTATGGTGTAAAGAAATTCAAAAGATACAGAAGAATAGGTGAAAAGTAGATCCCCCTCCCTCCCTTGCTCCCTCCTTCCCCTGCCCCAGTCCTTCCCCATAGAGAAAAGTGTTATACTTATTATATATCTTCTCAGGAAGATCTATGCAGATACAAATATATTTGCACATGTAAATATTTAAATATAATGTTTTGATCCAAGACTCTCAACCCCTTGAGGTGCAACCATGAAGTAGTTTTATTTTTCCAATAACCACTCAGAACTTCGTTTTGTCCACACTGACACTGGCTTTCCCACTGGATAGCAGGCTCCCTTAATGATGTCTCCATGGAGGTCCCTAACTATTCACTTGATTGTTATTAAGACGGTCTCATTTTGGTTGCTAAGGCTCAACCCATCCATCTTGGAACTCCAAACTCGGCTTTAACTAAAGTCCTTGGAGTGCGCCGTACAGGCCTCTGGAGGGCTGCGGCTGCCTACTCTCCATGCCTCCCTCTGCTCCCCTCTCTTCACGGACTCAGCCAACCACTCCCCACCCTAAACAGTGGGACATTTTCCTCCCTCCTGACCTCCTCCCTTATCACTTTGTGGGAAAGCTGCTATCAAACCCACTGTCACTTCTTGCACCTGCACAGGCGTCTCACACCAAGTCTTCGAACTAGGCCCTGGAGAATCAAGCGACCATTCTCAATGGGATGCTATTTCTACCATAATCCCTGCCCTGGATACAACATTCCAGGGGCAGGAAGACGTCGAAACTGGGAACGTCCAGGTCCTGATTTTTCCAAACGGAAACTGGCGGGGCAGAGAATGGGGGTCCGTTGCGTCAGTCACTGCGAGGTACTAGGGAAGGGTACACACTGCCCTCAGAGCCTAAGTGAGGTGACAGAGAAACAAATGGGTAGGGAGCCCATGGAAGCTCAGGGGAGCTAAGCCTGGGGGTCCAGAAAGGTTTTCTGGAAGAGACACTATTTTAGAACAGCGTGTCTTTAGGTTGGTGTCTCTGAGATGTAGTTTCTCAATTATACATTTCATGGGTGAGACTTTAAAGCAAAAGTTTGCAGCAACTTTCTTCTCTGAAATTTCTTATTAAGAGAAGAATGCTGATGTCCTTGGAGCAGGTGATGGGCCAGATATGAAGGCTGCTCTCTGCCAGAGAAGCAAAATGGTCTGAGGGTCCTATTTGGATGTGTGTATGGTGAGGGTAGTATAAATTAGTGTCCTCTCAGTGACCCTAACCTGGGATATGGGGGAGACTGGGCAAGGGGCACCAGTGAGTCAGTGCTATTCCAGCAGCCATGAGGGGCTGGCCTGGCCCAGGCCTCACTGTGGGTGATTTGAATCTGCCCATCCCAGTTCCTCAGCTTAAGAAGCTTGTCTCAAGGAGAGGGTCTAGGATATCTGGAAATTCGGTCTGTATTTATTAATCTAATTTATAGACAGACACAGCCCAGGGGCAGTGGGCTTGCTGAATCAGGCCTGGGCAGCCCACAAACAGCTCATAGCAGAATAAGAAGTGAATTTCTAAAGCTGGTACAACAGGACCAAGGAGCGGTCAGCCTGAGATTGGTACCAACAGTGCATGAGGGAGCAAGAAGAAGGGGGAAGGTCATTTCAGCTGGCCTTCCTGGAAAGGTGGTGATATTTAGGCAAGTGGGTCCAAGGGCCCCCCAGGTGGCAAGAACAGCATGTCTCCATGAAAGCCCACAGTGGAGAGAGTGGGCTGGCAGAGCTGGAGACAGTGTAGGATCAGGCTAGGGTGCTGGGAAGGACAGAGGAGCCATGCTGACCCAACTACCACGGGGCTGTGGCTCTTTATAAGGTCACCCACCCTAGGTTCCCACAGATCTGCTCCTCGTTGGGGCTGGCTCACATTAGTCCCTCAGTGCCAGGCCTCAGGGCTTTGTCTGTAGGCAGGGGTCAGAAATAAATGTCTCTGGGATCCAGCCTGCTCGATCATGTGAATGAGAGAAACAGCCACATCAACACTTCACAAAGAAATGTGCCCTCTTGGCTGCTTCTTGAAACATAAAGACCATCTCAGTGTATCGCTCACTTCCCACTTTTGGTAGCAGCCTGGGTCTCTACTTGAGTGAAACAGGAGGGTAAATATTTGACCTCAGTACAATAGGGAGTGATAAGAAGAAGTGGAGACTGGCCAACTGGAGACCACACAGCCCCCCGGAAGGGGATGGCCCGCACTAGGGGCTCAGTCTCGTGGTTGCCAAGCAGGAATGTGTGCCCAGGACTGCTCCATCCTCCTGCTTTGAAAAAACAGAAATCAGGATTAGGATTGATATATGAAATCATTCTATTTGTCATTGTTGGCTCAAATTTTCTCTTGTAGGCCAAACAAGACCCACTCAGTTTGTGACGTGCTGGGCTGTGGGGAGCTGCAGAAGGTTTTGAAGCAGGGGCGGGTCAGGCTCTGAGCTGCTCTGGTTCAGGGGTTCACTGGCTGGGACAGGGTCCTGAGACCCCGGCCCTCTCTACAGACTGCCTGGGCACATCTTTCCCCAGGTTGCATCAGAGGGACAATGGCATCTGCCCTAGCTCTCCTCCCACATCCCTCGATGTGATGGTGACTTTGGTTGGTCCTCTTCCCAGGGGCCTCTCCTCTGCCTGATGAACCCAGAGCAGGGACTGGCCCTAGGGTCCCAGTGACTCCCCTACTACCAGGTGTCCAGGGACAGTAAATACCGTGATTATTCCAGTAAGTACCGTGATTACTCAAGAAGGCTACACTAGGCAGAGGCTGCCCCTGAGATGGCAAAGGTGGATGTCCTTGGCCATCATCTAATCCATCCTCACTTGATGCCAAAATTCCCTCCACAATGGCCCAGACATAGGCTTGTCCAATTTTTGTTTGAATATTTCTAGAGATGGGGAACTCACTACAATTAGTGATAATAGCTGGCATTTATTGAGTGTTTACTTATTTTTACTGTAGGGACTGATTTTATCCTCAGAATCAATAGGAATAAGACTTGCACTCCCTGACAATATTTTAAATATTTGAAAGCAGCTTTTGTGGTCCACCCTGGAGCCATATCTCTTCCAGCTACATGCTCCCAGGTCCACAGCGTCAACATACTCTTCTGTGCTCCCTTGGGTTCCTAGTGACCTGCCTCTGCTTCTTCAGCTCCCACAGGGGAATAATGATGGCACTCACATCACAGGGAGTGAGAGGCATAAAGACACCCACATCTGGTAGGTGCCAAGCACAGAGTTTGGCACTGAGGATGCCAAATAGAACCTGTCTTAGCCATAATGCCAGCTCAGCTGCAGGTTTAAGGAGACAAGCTTTGGGGTCTGCCTGACCTGTGTGACCTCGAGCAAATTGCTTAAACCCCTGAGATCTCAGATATTCAAACAACAAAATGGGAATCACGAGCCTTTCTGCATAGGTTTACTGTAAGAATTAAATTAGCTAATAAGCGTAAATATTAAGAAAGTGATAAGTATTAGTCCTTTCCCATTTTGTCATCATTGGCATTAATAGCAGATGCAGGTGTGCCACCAGACTATTACTATCACCTCCCTTATTCTGAGCTCTATACTTCTATTTATACAGCCTAAGCTTGCCACATTAAATGAAGATGAGAAGGAATAGCTCTTTGTATCTGCAGACACCTGAGATCACAAAGCACTTTCAAGTGCATTATGTCAGTGATGCCTTATGTCTTCCCTTCTCACGTAGCTAGGAGCCCAGTGAACCACATGGGTAGAGCCCTTCCTCTTGTGACTCTTGGTCCAGGACTCTCGTTACAGGCCCACACAGTAGGGAACATAGCCCAGCTGCAGCCCCACCTACCCAACCTGTACCACCCTTGGCATTAATACACCCTGTAGCCTTCTTGAAATACCTTCACACCAATCCACTCCTTGATCTCCAGAATCGACCCCACTGCTACTGCACTGGAGGTGGGCAGGACAGGGACTCTCTTCCTGGCTTTACAGAGGGAGAAACACAGACCCAAGGACAATTAACATCTTGTCCACCGGGTTTGGAACAGAGACCAGGGACCCTCCCCATGGAACCCCTTGTGGAGATGGAGGCTGTAGTCAACTGTGATGGGGCCCCAGAGTTCTTGGACACCTGGACTCAAATATGAGCTCATCTTAGTTTCTAGGCTTGACAGGTGGTCTACTCCCAGGCCTGTCTGTAAAGAAGTTCTGGCCCATTCATAAGCAGCTTTGAAACCACAAGGCTCCTCCCTGTCTAGGGAAGTGGAACCAGTGCTGGCGGGGAATGTAAGCAGAGCTAAAGGGCTCTCTGATTCATGTCTTGCTTCGCCCACCCTCCACCTACAAAGCCACATTGCCCTTGGTTTCTCAGACCCCTCATTCTCCTGGTTGTCCTTCTCTGCCCATTTCCCTATTCCTTTTACAGGCTCTCCCTTCAACTCAATCTTTAAACCTTAGAGTTCTGTAGGGCACAGTCCTGGACACCTTCTTCCTCCTTCTTCCCCTTCCCTTGGTTTATCTCATCCATACCCACAATTTCAACTACCACCCAGAACAGACAACACCCCATCTTAGGCCTCCAGCGCCAGCCTCCCTACCTGACACTGCCCCCTGGTGTCTCGAAGGTACCTTAAACTCAACATTCCAGATCAGAACTTATGATCTGCCCCCAAACCTGGTCTTTGCTAGCATTTTCTGTCCCAGTAGAGGCCCCATCATCCATCCAAATGAGCAACCTGGGACTCTAGAGTTATCATCCTTGCTCCTTCTATCTCTCTCCACCGTACCTCACATCAATTTGTCCATTCCATCTCCTCAACATCTTAGGTCTTCCCAAGTAAATCAGCTCCCGGTGGTTCACGCGTTCAGTCACTTAGCAATCACTCACTCTTGGCTGGGCAGCGTACAGGCCTCATGCAAAGAGAGGTGAGCCCAGCACGCCATACTTTGCAGAGCTAGTGTTGATGGTAAGCCAGGTTCGGTCTCAGCTTGACACGATCCCACTTATATGAAACAAGACTTCACAAGTCTAATGGTGGTAGAGGAAGACAGTCATAACTGGGGGTCGCGGGGGCGGAGGGAGAGAAAAACAGGAGCCGATGGGGCCAGGTTTGGTCCTGGAAAATGAGGACGTTCTTCTGCAGTGGTTTCTGTTTTTTCTGTCAAGGAGGAGGCAGGAGGCAAGGCCATCTTGGGATGGGGTATGTTCAGGGGGTTGAGATGAGTGGAAGAGGAAGGTGGCAACAGTTCTCACGGAGAGCAGGAGCTAAGATGTCATGGGACTGCTGGAATCCTGGAGGCCCATCTCAGGTTGGTAACCATGAACTCAGAGGGGAAACACCAGCCTGCTGGGGACTCTTCTGTGAGGCTCAATCCCTCAGGTGTATGTTTTTCCCCCCGGGGTTACCCAGCAGTGCCACTAGGGGGAGAGGGACGTGGGAATTTAGAGTACTGCTAAGAAGTTACTGAAATAATGGACCATGCATGTACATTCAGGGTGGAAGGAAAGATGCCTGATGCATGGAGGAGATGTAAAGGGATCAAGGACTGGAGTCCCAGGAGGTGCAAACTGTCCTAGAAGGAGCAGTTGAACACAGCAGGGAGAGGTGGTTAGAGTCAGAGTTGGGGCTGGAATTTGTGATGTGGGAGCAGAAAACTATGGATGGCTCCTTATCTCCCAGGATCCATGTGCCCCGCTTGGGGCTCAGTAAACCCTGGAAAACAGAAAATGCAGCTCACTGAGCCCGCCCAGCTTGCGAGCACGGCAATGACAGGGCAGAGCCACAAGATGGCAACATTGGCCCACAAAACCCATGCCTGTAGGCCTCAGCATCACCCTGGAGGCTGACTTGCCGGAATATTCAGGCTCTTTTTATTGCTAAATCACCTACAAGTCACCAGACTTTGCGTGAGATAAGGAACCTGTGTAACCCCAACTTTCAACCACCTTTGATAGAGCCCCTGACTGGGCTCTGGAGGCAGAAAGTCATCAATTTGAATCTTGGTTCTGGCACTTATTACAGGGGTGACTCTGAGCAAGACACTAACCTCTCCATACCCCAGATTCCTCATATGCAAAATAAGGCTAACCAGAGTTTCTACCTCATGAGGTTGCATGTTGGACTCAAGTAAATGGTCCCTGTGGGGTGCAGCCAGAGCAGGAACTCAGAAAATGCTCACCTTCCTGACAGCAATCAGTACTACTTATTGGTTACCTATTCTGTGCCTCATAGAAGGCTGTTAGGTTGGTATTATCAGACGAGGAAACTGAAGCTTAACTTCCCAGGGATACAGAAACAACATCCAAGCCCCAGGTCTATCTGGCTCCAGTTCTGTCCATCAAGCCAGGAGGCCTCCTGGGGCCAGTCCTTGACATCACATCTCAGCTCCCTGGGGCCAGCAGCAAGTCCCTTTATAACAGCTAGATGGCTTCTGTTCAGTTCTCAGAACATTTCAGGGCATTTCTAAGCCATGGACAAACAGGATGCTTTTCTCAAAGGGCTGAGAGATGTAAAGTACCAACCCAGCGGAGAGTGCTTTGGATGTCTTGCGTTTTTTCTTCCTTCCTTCTCCTGTCTTCCTCCCTTCCTCCCTCCTCCCTTCCGTTCTTCCTCTTCCCCACCCATCCTTCTTCTCCTTCTCCTTCTACTTCTTATTCTCCCCCCCTCCTTTTTCTCCCAACCTTCTTTTTTTTTCTGTACGTGCACCCCAGAACAAGCATGTACAATAGGTGTGCACCACTTTACCACCTACGAATACTTTCCCTGACATTCTCTGACAATGCTTGCAAACAGGTGGTGATTGTCATCAACTCTGTTCAGCTGCAATGCTCCACACTCATCTCCACCCCAGATACAAAGCAGGGGACCGTAAAGGCAGAAAAGTGTGGCCACCTCATAGGCACTTATCAAAAAAGGCTTACATGGCCTGCCCACAACATCAGGACAGGAGACAGGAACCCTGAAAGTCCTACCGGACCTGCCCACACTAGCCCTCCCACCCACATTCCCACCACCACCACCCACCTACCCCCACCCCCACACCCATCGTGGTCCTGGAATTGGTCCACTCTCAAGTCAATCTTATAAAAACACCTGTATTTCTGTCTCCTCTCTACCTCCCCCTTCTTGACCCCATCTCCCTCTTTCCTGATAATCCATCAAGGGAGATATTTGTATTGCTTCACTGAAGTGCTCTTGCAGGGAAGAGACTTGCTCAAGGTCACTCAGCTAGTCAGAGGCAGGGCCAGAATAAGACCCCAGGGCTTCTGACCCCCACTCTTGTGCTCCTTCTCTGATCTCCCAGAGCCTTGAACATTCCCTGGGAAGCTGAGTGTGCCCAAAGTTACCCACCTCATTTTATCCCCAAGCTATACACCGCTGCTGCCATTTGTCTAGATCTTGGAGGAGAAGATGAGCCCACGCTGGCAGGGAAGCAGCCCAGCAGATGCATTAGCAACCTGTTTCCTCCCACACCTTTCTGTCTTCATGATGGAGACCATCCCAAGCCCCTTCGGAGATCCAGCCCTAGCAAACAGCTAAACCTCCAAGTTGGCTGGCTCCTTTTCTATTTAGAGAAAGCCCCCTAGCCTTGGAGCACTGGAGGGTGGCTCTTGGTGCTTCTGATTCTCTCAGCAGGGGTCCTGAAACTGTCTCACTCATTCACATATGCATGCATTTCCAAAGATAAAGATTAAAATGACTGAATACCACTCAGGACTTTGCATGAAGAAAAGCAGTCAAGTGACAAAGCACTGAAGCAGCAAAAAGATGGGATTATGATCTGGGGGCTGGACAGGAACAGTTCTGGATCCACTGCCCTCACCAGATAGCTGTATGCCCTGGGAAGCCACTGCATCTCTTTGGCCTCAATTTCCTCATCTGTAAAATGGGATAACAGTTCCATTTCACTGGGTTATGGGGATAAAATGAGAGAATGTTCATGAAAATGCTTTTAATATTAGAGGATTTTTATTTCAAATGTAACGAAGGCTAAAAGGCCCAAGGACCTCTCCAAAATAAACTCTCTACCACATTTGAAGTAAGAAGCTCTTCTGTGGAAGTGAAGGAATTGTGCAGTGAGGGCCTGGCATCTGTGGCCTCATTTAATCCTCCCAATGGCCCCACACAGACCCTGGGTTTCAGAGAGGTTTAGTAATTTCACCATTATCCCTCAGCTCACAAGTCTAAAGCCAAGATTCACACAGAAGATGTCAAGCCCCTTCCTTTCCTATGCTGGGGGTGCTTTCTGACAACTCGGGAGGGCCCCAGAATCTACATACATGGTTGGAGACTTCTATGACCAGGCCAGGGTTCAGGGGTGCTGGTTATGAGATGAGAGCCTGGAGTGAGGGGCGGGGGTACCCTGTCTGCACTACCCAGAGCACAGCCTCCGAAGGCACGATGCCATGGTTGAGCCCTGGGTTGGCAGCTGCAAGGACATGTTATCTACGGTCACAGAACTCCAGGTCCTTGGTCTGACTAGCTAACTGGGAGGAGACCCCAGCAGTCAAGAAGCTTCTTGCTTCCTTACTGGGAGCACTTCTGCTGTCCTTACCTGCAGTGGGCTGAGGGCAGGATGTGAATGCCGGAATTGTCAACTGCGACCATAGTCTCTAAACCAAGTTCTGGGTCTCCCGAAAACATCTGCCCAGCCACGGAAGGCCAAGTTCAGCCTGAGTGTGGGTCCTACTCCACCTTTAAACTTTGCCCGACCTCCCTGAACTTTGGAGATCTGTTTCGCTCCAGTAGGAACCTGACAGGGACCCAGGATGAGGGCATTGGTGCATTTTCAGACCTGCCTGCAGCAAGAGGGTCCTCCCTCCTTCCTGTCAGGGACAGCATTTAGGGAAGGTCTTCAGTCCCTGCCACAATCCCCAGCTCCAAGCTTCCCCTTTGGGTTCTTGTCATTTCACTGTGGACAGTGACCATTTTCTCGGCTATATATGAAGTGTGAATAGGAGCATCTTGGGGGAAATATGGCTGGTTGTATGATCTGTATGTCACAGAACAGGAAACAGCAAGCTTGCTGAGCAAGTGTAGATTCAAGACGAGTCTTCTGCCTTCCCCCCAGCAACCACATGGTGGCCCCAAATCTTCCAAAATAGCATCCTGGAGCCTTCACATCTCCCTCCTCCTGCCCAACCTCTTCCCCAGTTCCTAGGTAAGGTGCAGGTGTTCTGGGCTGGGGCGTTGCAAACTGCATTGACCAGGTTAGGGAGGCTGGGCTGTGATCCAGGATGGTTTAAAGTCTAAAAGAAGTAAGATGGAAAATGAAGCCTTTGCCAATGTGTGTCTGTTTGCTGAGGCTGGAAAAATAAGTACAATCCTGCAGCCAAGTGACCCCAGCCTCTAGTCCACTGCCTTGCCTGTGGTCACCACGGTCATCTCTCTAAAACCCCTGTGAGGCCTGTTCTTCTAGTTTGAAAACCCTTGTGGAGCCCCGTCGCCTGCAGGGTGATGTCCATTCTGGCTCTCAGGGACCATCCTAAGCTGGGACCAGCCTTTCTCACAGCCTCACCAAGGACATATCACTGCTGTAACCTCTGCCTCTGCTTCGGCCCTCAAGCGTCTTTCCTACTCTTCTCAATGGGCCACATGCATCAAGATTTGGCTCCAAGGTCACCCCTCCTGAGAAGAAGCTCTTCCCCCTCCATCCTACTCCCCACCCACCTCCAGGCCATGTGTCAGAACAGAAAATTATGACAGCATGAGTCATACCTGGTAGGTAAATACATACCTGGTAGGCTCTACTATCATGTGACCTGGGGCTAGCTACTTAATGTTACAAGCCCTGGACTTTTATCCTGTTAAACAGGGCTAATAAGGATGTGGGGCCAAAGTGAGGGTGGGAAGGTGCGCAGTCCTTGCTGACTCCTGTTATCTGCCCACCTGATGCTCCCATTGCACTGTGCACAGTGACTGCAGGGCTTCATATGTCCTCTGCACTCACTGGCCTGTCTTTCTTTGAGAGGGCACAGATTCCTCTAAAACAAGACCCCAGCCCTTGGCACCTTTAGGTTTTTGCAGTGTTTTCATTCTCAGCACCGCATCATCAAATACATGGGTTTTTCCCACACCAACGACCAACTCTCCAACTCTCCAGACACCCTGGGTACCCAAAAATTCAATTCAATTCTGACACTATCTACCTGGAGCTAACATCAGACCCCACAGGATGAAGGGCTCAGTAGCACAAGATTGCCTCCACTTCAGACACCAGTCTCAAATACGGGGTACAGTGCTCAGGATTCTCAAACTTCTATCCGACTTGACTATAGTCAGTGGTTCCCACAACCCCTACCCATCTTCAGTTTCAATAATTTGCTAGAATGGCTTACAGAACTCAGACAAACACTTATTACCATTGATTTATTATAAAGGATACCAATGAACAGGATAGAAGGTCCAGAGCAAAGGATTTTCTGTCCACTTGGAGTTGGGGTATGCCACCACCCTCCCAGCAAGTGGGTGTGTTTGCCAACACAGAAGTTCTCTGAAACTCATCATTTAGGAGTTTTTATGGCGGTTTCATTATGCAGGCCTGATGAACTAATTGGCCACAGGTGGTTAGATCACTCCCCAGCCCCTCTCCCCTCCGCAGAGGTGGGTGTGGTGCTGAAAGTTCCAGCCTTCTCATCCCAGGGTTGGTCCCTCAGGCAAGAACAGCCCCCATCCATAGGGTATCAAGGGCCCCACCTAGAGTCACCTCATTAGCATAAACTGTGACATGATTGGAAGGAGCTTGTAATGAATAACAAAAGATGCTCAAATCATCCCTATCAGGAAATTCCAACGCTTTTTGAAGCTCTCCAGTTTGGAACTGGGGACAGACCAAAAGTATATTTCTTATTAGGTCACAATATCACAGGGTCCCATCGCAGGGCCTGGCACACAGTATATCTGTTTAATAAAGGAAGCACACTGTGTTCTGTGAGCCTCACCATGAAACAGGGTTGCCATCGCACTTTGCCCTAGAACACCCAGTATTGAGCCTGCCCTTGTGGGGTGGGGGGCGTCATGGGCAGGGGTTCGAGAACCAGACAGATCTGGTATTCCATCCCACTCCATCTTGGCTTCCCATAAGCCCAGCTTCCTCACATCTGTAAAAGAGGTGGAAAGCTACTCCAGACATTCAGGGCATGTGACAGTGGGTGTGAAGGCACAGCCAAGAAAGGGTTGGGTAAGAGGCCTCCTTGGTCTGTAATTCAGGCAGGAAGGCCTGGCAGCTGGTGGGAGAGCCTGATGGGGCGGGGTAAACCTGAGGGCCGTGGGCAGCAGCCCAGCTGCTGTGCCTCAGCCAGACAAAGAGCGGTGGCCAGGAAAACCATCATGGCACTGACCTGGCACAAAGGAAGCTTGACATAGGGGCAAAAGCTGGGTGGCTAGGGGCAGTTTTGAGACAGGAAGGGGTCCCTGAAGTGGCTCTGGGTGGGGGAACGACGGGAGGCTCAAGGAGGAGAGTGGGGTGCAATCAGAAGGGACCCTCTGCAGGAGATTGGGGGGAGGGGCGCGGAGAACTCTGGGAGCTAAAAGGGAAGGGTCGAGACGATGGGGCCCAGCTGCAAGGTGAAGAGGGGTTGCCTTGAAGCAGCCTGAGACGCGGCGTAACCGCGCGCTCCAGCAACCGCGAGGGCGGTCCACTTGGCGGCCGGCGCCTCATTGTCTGCACCTGTGAAATGGGTTCGTGTAGCAGCTTCCACGCAGGCGCGGGAGCACAGGGAGAGGATGAAAGGAGAAGAGTTTGCAAACCGGAAAACGCCAGCGTGGGCGGCCGGGGCGGGGCGGGGCGGGGCGGGGAGGCGGAGCTCGGCCTGTGCCCCGCCGAGCCCCGAGTCGCAGTGGCCAGGGAGGCCGGGGAGGCAGCGGCGGCGGCGGTGCGGTGGCGACAGTAAGTGCGGGCCGGAGGTCGGGCGCGGGTCTGGCTCCCGACCAGCGATTCAAGCTCCCGGCCGCCGCCTGGGCTCCCGCGCTTGGCGGCCTCCCCCTATGGGCCTTCCCGAGGACTGCTCCAGGGGTCCTCAGGACCCCAGCACGGCCACCTCCCGCTGGGTGCCTCCCTCTGCGTCCCCCTCCCCAAAGTTCCCTGCTCTCTTCCCCCTCCTTCCCTTCTCTCACTTTCCCTCTGTCTGGGTCTCTATAGATTCTCTTCCCTCCTCCTTGTGGATTTCCTGAGACTGTACCTCACCGCCTGGATGTGGGGGTCCTGGGTATGGACAAGTCAGCTTAAAGTATCCAGAAGGTAGCTGACTCTCGGCCCAAATTGGGGAGCCTCAAGTTGGGAGTGGGTGTCCATAACCCCAAGGCAGATTCTGTCATGGCCTCTGGGTGGCGCCCTGTGTTTCCCAGCGATGCTTTTCCAAATGTCAGCTTCACCAGACCCTCTGACCCCATTTCACAGATTCGGAAATCGAGGCACAGAGGGGAGTTTGATTCAGCCAGAGTCAGAAACCTCTTCGGAACCAGCACCCAGTTCCAGACGGTGGTCTGCACTGGCCCCAGGCCCCACAAGTTTCTGCTTTGTGTAGGGGCTGTCCCTTGTCTCAGGTGACCCAGAAAGGGAGCAGTATTGAACTGGCCCAGCTCTTGTGGATGCTTGAGACGCTCACTAGGTTTAATCCAGCCTGTGCTGGGTACCCCGGGGCTCTTCCTTTCCTTCCCTTTTCTTTCTTTCAATCTGAAAGCCAGCAGCTAGCTTTTATAAAGAGTAATGAGACTTTGTCCACTCCAATGCTCTGGCCTGTGACCTGGGTTAGAGAAAATTCCTGGCTCCTTCAGAAGCTTGGTCAAGGCTGAATGGTCCTGGACAAATAAATGCCTGGAGCTGAAAATGGTCCCTGGCCAAGTGTGGGCCAAGTGACCCAGCTATTGGCCCTGTACCCACCCCTGTACCTGGACCACCTGGAAAGAACCACTTGCCCGTTGACTATTGTCTTTCATGGGTCATACTTTTTACATTTTTTAAACAGTAATTTAGAAATTGTGTGCATATGCGCACGCGTGTGGGTGTGTGCCCACACCGTCTGGTTAGTTTGTGCTGGGCGCCCTGTGACTCAAGGCTCTGTTCAACCAGGCGGGTTGAAAATAGACTTGCTGACTCGAATGCCAGCATCCAGCAGCCTCCTGACTGCGTGCTCCAGGATACATGCCTCCTCAATAGGAGAGAATATCCTGGCCACATGGAGTTTATTCAGCCAACATTGATGAGGGTGTCCTACAGCTCTTCACCTCTGCTCACAGCTCACTGGCCACAAGACCTTTCGGAAGGAGTCTATACTTGGAGCTGGCAGACACTGGTTCACATTGCCAGACAGCCTCCTCCTGGGGAGGCCAACGAGTCTGTGGGCCTCAGACTATTTGGCTGTGTAACCTCACTCTTGCTATTCGGTAGTTGTGTGACCTTGGGCAAATTACTCAACCTTTCTGAGCCTCACTCTTCATCTGTGAAATGGGTCTTAGAGTAGTACCTACCATATTAGGCTGTTGTGAGGCCCAAGTGCTAGGCAACAGATCTTGGCATGCATGAGTGCTGGATTTAACTTTATTGGAAATTCTTACTGTTTGAATGTGGGACAAGTCAAATGTCTTTAAGGCCTCCTTTTTTGCATCTGAGAAAAAGGAGGCAATAATTCCTGTCCTGCCTAATTCCAGGGAATGTTATGAGGCTCTCCTAAAACAGTGGATAATAAGGCTCTGTGCCGATATGACAGGATGTTCTCATCTCACCAGGGAAGAAAAACCCATTTTGCCTGGCTTGATGCTCCAAATTAAGGCTCAGCCTCCTATGTGAGCCGAGATGCA
Organism: Pteropus medius; assembly: GCF_902729225.1. NCBI lineage: Eukaryota > Metazoa > Chordata > Mammalia > Chiroptera > Pteropodidae > Pteropus > Pteropus medius. The sequence continues at coordinate 45,329,197 of NW_024344378.1, forward strand.
TGTATTTCTTGGTTTATTGGGTAGGGAGGAAGCTACTACAAAAAGGGCTAAAGTGTCCCATCCTGAGCTTTATGGAAGTGTTTTCCATTTATCCCACTGCTCCCAAGTCCTAGGTGCTATATAGAGCATAGCAGTAGGCATGTTACCTTGCAGCCAAATACAGCAGCCAGCCAGGTGACAAGCCCAGGATGGCAGGGAAGATGGTGAGGTTTGTGCAACAGCTGCTACCATGGGCCGGGCATTGCTAGTCAGTTGTAGTTATATAACCATTGCAAAAAGGCTTTCCTCTGTTTGCAGATGGAGAAATTGAGGCTCAGATACATGGTGACTTGCCCAAGGCCATGTAGGCAATAGTTACTGACAACCTAGAATCTTCCCTTTGTCCTAGGAGCTACCACACAATGGAAGTGGTTGTCCCTGGGTGGGATGTGATGAACAGAGTGGGGGGCCCTGGCAGGAGCTGTAAACCCAGACTTGACCATTTACCTGGCCTGTGACTTTCCATTCTTTGGACCTGTTTCCCCACAAATGTAATGAGGGAGTGGACTATTAGATGTCTCAAACTGGTTTTTGGAGGTAGCTCTAGACACTGGGTTTTGTTTTTTTATTTAATGTTACTTACTTTGAATGCTTTTATTTTTATTTGTAATTTTATTTTTGAACAGGTAATACATTCACATAGTTCAAATTCAAAAGGCACAAAAGAGTATACGATGACGCTCCCTCCCTTCCCATCCCTAGCCTCTCTCCTCAGAGGCAACAACTATTGGAAATTTCTTGTTTCCTTCCAGAGGATATATACACATATGTGTGTGTATTCTCCTCCCCACACACCTCATTCCTGATTTTTTTGCACAAATAGTAGTATATTCTACACACTTTCCTGCTCTTTAATTTTCTCACATAAAGTTGGAAAGAGTTGAGAGCGTTCTTTGCCTGTCGAAGGTCCTAATTCCTTTTTGTATGTCTGCATAGAAATGTGAAGGCCTTAAGACCGGGCTTATCCTTCTGGATTGAGTGCCATAAGCCCCACTATGCTGCACTACCTTACTCCCAGCCAACTACACACTTGTTTACTACCGATGTTGCCCTGCATGGGGTAGGGAGGAAGGCTGAGGTCACTTATAGTTCTGACATCTTTCTCCCTGATCCTTAAACCTGAAGCCCTCTAACCCTGCAGGTTTTGGTGATCCCAAAGACCACATGGTGGGGGGCATAGTCAGCTTTGTAGGCTGGATGAGTCCCCAGCTGTGCCTGGCTTCAGCTTCTGATCACCTGCTCTGTCTCTGTTTCTCTGTTCCAACAGTGGCCATTGTCTCAGAGGATGACTTTCATCACAGTTCAAACTCCACCTACAGAACCACAAGCAGCTCTCTCCGTGCTGACCAGGAAGCGCTGCTTGAGAAGCTGCTGGACCACCCGCCGCCACCCAGCCTGCAGAGGCCCGAAGACCGCTTCAATGGTGCCTACATCATCTTCTTCAGCCTGGGCATTGGTGGCCTACTGCCATGGAATTTCTTTGTCACTGCCAAGGAGTACTGGATATTCAAACTCCGCAACTGCTCCAGCCCAGCCCCTGGAGAGGAACCTGAGGACTCAGACATCCTGGTAAGGCCATGACCCTCCTGGGAGGCAGCCTGGATTGTGCGAAGGGGAACTTTACTTGGGTACACCACTCCAGGAAGATCTGAGGCATGCTGAGGACATGGATGCGGGTTAGGATGCTGTGTGGAATATAATAGAAAGAATTCAATTCAATCCTAAGAAATGCCCTGTATTGTATATGAAGCCTCGTGCTTCATGTGGCAGGGCAAGATGAAAATGGATAAGACACAATTCCAACTTTCACATTACTTACTATTTAACTTGGGAAGAAGATACAAATGATGATTCTCTGCAGTGTAGTTTAGTAAACCCAAGAATCCAATGTCTGTGCCTCCTCCAGGGGTTTGAAAGGGTGGATCTCATACCATTAAGTTGAGCTGTGAGTTACAGAAAACTCCAAAAGAGCAGAGGCTAAAACAAGATAGAAGATAATTTTTCTCTCATGTTCAAGTCTAGAGGGACCAGCCCAACCCCGGTATGATGTTCTATGTTGTCAGGAACTTAGTTATTCCACCATGTGTAGTTTGTATGTTCAAGATCACTTCACAGTCTAAGATGGCTATTGGAGCTCCAGCCATTACATCAAATAGGAAGAGGAGAAAGGCATAAGAACACTCCTGGAAGTAACACACATTGCTTTTGCTTACATCACATTGGGCAGAATTCAGTCATGTGACTGCACGAGCTTCAAAGGAGGTTGGGAAATGGATGGATGGTTGTGTAGTAATGGAGGAGGGGGAAATGAAGACTTAGGGATAAGAAGTCTCTTCACCAAGGGAGAGAGTGCTGTGAGTCAGAGCAGGTGGATTAGAAGAATGGGGAGGAGACGTCCCGGTAAAAGAAAAAGCCTGGCAAAGGCAGGATGGGAGGAAGTTCAGGTGTGTATGAGGAACAGTAAAGCACCTAACTTTGTTGTGTGTGGGGTACACATATGAGAGAAATAAAGCTTGAGATCGCCTGGGCCTCAAAGTAATTGCCCAGGCCTTGAATGCCAAGGCAAGGAGTCTAAATCATATTTGGTCGGCAGTGGCACCAAACTCCCTCCTGCCACCCACGCCTAATTCACTTTGTGGGACAACTTTTCCCTTGGGCAGGGGTAGTGTTAAAAAATTATTCTGCTACTTGTTAAAATGGTAAGGAAGGCTTGACTCAAGAACAAGTGGGGATTCATAGCCAGGGAGCCAAGTGAAAGGGTCAGTTGGTGGAAAATTACCAAAAAGAGCCACCAAGGGTAGAGAGATTCTTGCTAAAGGCAGGCCAAGGACATGTATACCAAGGCCCAGATGAGAAATGTGATCGGATATTGAGGGAGATCAGATATCAGGGTTGGGGGAATTCTCAGTAAACTGACTCAGCAGTATTTTTGTTAAGACTGGGCTAGGCAGGCAGAAGATGCGGGGGCGGGGCGGCCAGGTCAAGAGAGTTCAGAGGTTTGGTTAGCTTTTGTTGGGAGCCATTTCTAAAGTTGATCTAGGCTGGTGTCTGCTCTCTCATGAAAGCTTATGGATGGGGAAGTGGGGGCCTCTCTGAAGGCGTGCCAGGCTGAGGGGTTGCTAGCTGCCCCTCTCCTCCAGGGGTGCCCCAGAGGATAAGAAGAGGGTACCCTAGCAGACCTTAGCCATACCCTTCAACTGGCCCAGAGGATGGCTCACCACCCCTTGTCTGAAAGCACCTTTGAAATCCCTGACTTAACTAACCTCTAGGAACTTTCCCCAGTTTTTTAGGAATGAATCTGACACATTGACTGAGGTGTCCCTACTGTCTGTCTCAAGGACTCTACCAGGACTACACATCAGAATCACCCTGAGAGTGTTTTAAAAATCCCAGTCTGGGCCCCACTCCAGAGATTCTGATTGAATTAGGCCCCTTAATTCTGACGCCCTGTGAGGGCTTGTTTCTGTTAACTGAGGAATTCACAACTGCCTCCAGAGGCCAGAGCAATGCAGTATAAACCCGTTTCCGCAGCTACATAGGTGTCATGGGAACACAGTGTAGTAGTTTAGAGCCTCCTACTCCAGGTATGGTTCTCGGACCAGGCATGCCTGGGAGCTTGTTAGTAATGCAGAGTCTCAGGCCCCACCCCAGGCCAGCTGTTAGGAGCTGCTTGCTGACAAGCCCCCCAGGTGACTGTCAGACACAGTAGAGTTGGAGGAACACTGGCTTAGACATGACTCTGGAAAACATGGTTCCAACCCTGCCTCTGTTAGTCCTTAGCTCGCTGGCCTCTGTGCTGCCTGTCTTCCTGGTATGTAACAGGAGGATAATTCTACCAGCAACTTCTTAGGGTTGTTGTGAGGATTAAGTAAATTACTCTGCACACAAAGCAGTTAGAACGGGGGCTGGCACTAGTGCTGTAAATGCTGTATAAACATTATTATCGTTATTATCATTTGGGGGATGCAGCTTGGTGTATTTCCAGACGCCTGGCTTAGCCGAGTGCTTTATGATCCACTTTTATTTACCAGTAACTCAGGCGTCCCAGCTTTCTGCTGGCCTCAGTAAATCACCTAGCCTGCTTGGGCTTCCTCCCAAAGGTCCCCGTCTGTCTGGGCCGGCACCAGCCTAGGGCAGCCCCCAGGATTAGATTGTCTCTGCACCTGCCCTTTGCTCCCACCCCTGTCCTTGGGAGCAGGCTGCCCCGGGTGGGAGCGGAAGTGCAGGCAGGTATCTGGGAGCTGGCCCTTGCACAGTGGACATTGCCACACAGTGGACGTCTGTGGTGAGTTGCTCTCGCTGCAAGGCGATTCCTTCCCAGCTGTAGGCACTTAGCATTCCAGGCCCTGCTACAATGCTTTATTGCCTCTTTCCAAGTGCTGGCAGGTGCAGATGTAGTACCTGCGGCTGCCCGGAGCTCCTGGCTCTTGGCATCAGAGATGAGAGACCTGTCACCCCTCGATTCATGGGCCGGGTTTGGGAAGCAAGCATGCTGGGGCGTTTCTGCATTTTGCGGGCCATTTTTCTTTGCCTAATTCTCCATTCCTGCCTCCCACCTCCCCAATTTTTCCCCCTTTCTTTCGGATTTCCCTGTGAGAGGCGGCTGGTCTGCTCTGTCACCTGAGGGCAACTTTGGGGGAAGGAAAGAAAGTCAGATGGTTCTGTCTCCAGCGACCACCTGCAACTCAATGGACTGTGGGTCTTGATGTTGTTTTTTCTGTACTTTCCTTTTAATATTTCCCAGTGGTGGATACCATTGGATAGGGAGTTTGACTCGGTAGGAATGTTTGCACAGATATCCCCCCGCAAAATTATATCACTTTCAAGGTCACCTGCCCTCCACACTCATTTCTTTCTGCCTGGAGCAGTTCGGGGATGGTTTAGAAGCATCCTGTTCACCTGCCCCATTGTCTCTGTTTGTTCTTTGGAATAAGAACTTTGAATGAACCCACCACAGGCCTGTAGACCCAGAGCCAAAAAAATTAGGGCATAAATGAGGAAAAATTTATATGAAAAGATGGTGTGACAGGAGCCAGGATGGCCGCCATCTTCCGAGCTCAGCTGTGGGCCCACATGCTGGCAGAGGTGTTAAACTCATCGTCCCTCATTAACCCTGTGTTTTCAGACAAAAGCCAGAGCTCAGAGGTTCAGTAACCTGCCCCAAATCCCATAGCTAGGAAAAGCTGTAGGGAATTTAAGTGGCTAGATGATTACAAAATTGGCGATGTTCAGAGAGTGGTGTAAAGAGGACTGACTTGGAGACGGGGGCCGCCCCACACCCTGACGCTGCCAGATGCTGTCTTCTTCCTATAGAGAGCCTGCGCTTGGTCTGGCCTCCTTTTCCACCAGGTGTCTTGGCTCTGTCTCTGGATTCTGGACCCAGCTTCTAAGCTGTCAGCATCCCTCATCCCTTGCTCCCCCACCCCCAGGTCTTCCCTTGGCTCTGGGGCTTGTCCGCCATCCCTGATCCTGTGAGGTCTCCTTGCCCTTCACGTGGCCTCTCCTGCAGACCTGCACTTGCTGCTCCTGGGCCAGAGGCTGTAAGCTAAAATGGCTCCTTTCTGCCCCAGAGAGGATAGTGACTATACATTATCCTGGTCACTCCCTGCCACTGGGCCTCCAGGGCCCCTTCCCAACACGTTTTTCCCATACACCTTGGCCTGCTCAGGGCTCCTCTCTGAGAGGGCTGTGGGACATTGCTAGTTCATGGGTGGGCCCCACAGTCCAACTTGGTGTCAGCAGGGCCAGGACTCAGGCTTGACAATCTATTGCTATCCCATCCAACCCATGACCAGAGGGGACCCCAACAGCCCAGTGCCAGGGCAGGAGATAGATATTTCTTTTATGCCTGGGAAACGTCCCTGCTGCCACTCTTCTGAGTTAGCGTCAGTGGGGTCTGGATCCCCGACACCCATTGTACTTCCCCATCAGGTTCTCACCATACAACTCGTGATATTGGGTGTTTACTGTGGGGGAGCTGCCGCTCTCAGTGCTTTGTCCTTATTATCTCATTTAAGGCTGCAGTACCCCGTGAGACAGAAACTTATTATCCATGGATGACAATACCTGTTTCACAGATAAGGGCGCCTCCCCCGCTAAACAGTTAGCTCTCTGGAGACAGCGAATACAGCTCTTACTGTACATACCTGTGCCCCCAGAACCTCTAGCACAGTGCACAGCACATAGTAGCACATAATAAATATTTATTGCATTAGCTATTATATGGCCGGGGAGGAAAGCTTCATGCCCCCAATCCAAGATAGGGGCAGTGTGGCTCTGCAAGGAGAACAAAAGATCTGGGAGTCACAGTAGCTACCACCAAAGGAGTTCTGATCTTTCGGGTAGGTTGGCATAGACGTGAAATGGGATTGCTACAGTACGGAAGCGATCCAGGTTGACCTGGTTCAGCAGATTGGGGCCTAGGGCACCCCTTGTTTATGACGCCTTAGTCTTGGCCCAGTCCCTTAGCTCTCCCCTCCCCCACTCCCCAAGAAGCAGGACAGCATGACTCGGGAGTTAATCTTATAACTAAAGGCAGACATCCCAATTCTGGGAGGAAGGTTAAAAGGAACCAGGATGAGCGAGTTTAGAGAAGAGGAAACTGGGAGACAGATTATCAGAGGTCCTGGCAATGACCTGCTGACTTTATGAAATCCTTGCCATGCAGCCTGTGTCCACCCACCAACAGACCTGCCATCATCATCTGCGGGACGACCTGGTGAGTTAGCTACTGTCATCCCCAGTTTCTAGGTTGAGAAACAGACTCAACTTTAGGCCCCTGACCCAGGGTCATCTGCTGGCAAATGGTAACCAGTACGCTCCCTGGCCTCTCCCTCTCCCTCGGTGTTCTCAGTTCTGGCTGCACACCGAAGCCACCCAGGGAGCTTTTAAAGCCTACCCGCCTGCACTACCCAGCCTATCCTGGTGCAGTCTAGGGAGGGGGCTGGGAGCAAGCATTTCTAAGCTCTCCAAGTGTGGCAGCATGCATCTATATGATCCCAGTGAAAGGTTACCATGTGGGGGTAATGAGCAGCTGTTTTCTGCCTCCAGAGTGCCCATTGAAGGGGCTTAGGCTGTATCATGAGAGACTTAAGACCTAGGTGAGCCCTCTGGAAGAACTTCCCGCAGTGTAAGTTGTCAAAGCTGGCAGTGGAGGGGAGTGTTTCCTCCTTGGAGAATTAGAAGTCCAAGGAATGGCTCTTCTTGGCCTAGTCCATTTCAGAGAGTGTGGAGCTCCTCCCTAGGGCCCTTACAAAAGTAAGTGGATGGAGGGTCTGGTGCTTTTCTAAACTAAATGCTTCGGGCTTGGTAAGTTCCTCACTGTGGCCGTGCTGTCCCTGACTGCCTGCAGTCTTGCGCCAGTCAGTGATGGCCCTGTGAAGAGGCTTTGACCCTTCATCTGGGTAAATGCTCCCTTTGGTGGGAGTTGGGGGGCTCCATAGCCATCTTCCTCTTCCTCCCCCTTTCCCAGGCTCCTGGGAAAGGAACAGTAGGGCCGCCTGGGCCCCGAGGTAGATGTCCTAGCACCTGAGGTGACACAAGCAAGAGAAAGTGAAGCCATGAAAACAGGAGAGGAAACCCTTCAGGGAGGCATCCTGGCCTCTGCCTCTCTGTTCTGCTGTCACTGTGAAGACCGGCCAGTAACCTCTCCATGATGGATCAGGGAGTGGAACGTGACCAACGGGTAATTTACTTTTTAAAACCTGAGAGAAAGCTGGGCCTCTCTGTCTCATGGGATTGCGGGGTGCCTAGGAGAAGCCCTCATGGTGACAGGACATCATTCGTTCCTATCCTAGCAGTGACCTCACCTGCTTTGTGGCTTGGGGCCAGCGCTGTGACCCCTGGGCCTCTGTGCACACAGACCCCTGGCAGCATTTGCAGAGCACTCCAGGTATAGCTGGGAGGAAGCTCTTGATATTTATTGCATACTTCCTACTTGGTAGCTATTGTGCGAGGACTGTGCCGAATCCTAATAACATTCGCTGCCTTTGCCGTGTGCCAACCACTGTGCCAAGGGCACTGGTTTGTTCTTTAATTCCACAGTATTAAGCAACCTTCCGTGTGCCAGAGGCTTTATTTTCATGATCTCTTTTGATCCTTCCTAAGCCCTAAGGGATAGGTGGTATTATACCCATTTTACAGAGCAGGAAACCAAGGCTCAAAAAATGTAGGTGATTTGTTCCCAGGCACAAAGTAAATGACAACGAGGACGCACACCGGGCCATCTGTATCCATGTTGTCCACGCTCTGAACCTTTTGCCCCATGTCATTGTTTTCAGATGTTTTCAGACTTCTTTTGACCACAGTGCACATTTCACCTAGATGAAATATACAAGACCTACATGTCCGTAATGGAAACAACAGTTTCATGAAGCAGTATCTATACTTTAAAAAAAAAAAATCTCTGATTTTAGTTTTCAAGGAGGAGCAAGCAATCACCTTTGCTGATCTTATAAGTGGCTTATGAGCCACCCAGGCTGAGGATGGAGAGTCTGCCTTTGGATTTTAACCTTGTATAGGTCCTTGGTGGCCTTGGGAGGCAGCACTATGGGGTAGGGAGCAGAAGCTGGACCCAAGGCTATGAGTGAGAGGTTGGAGGAGGGACACTGGAGGGACACTGGAGACGGCACACCTGGAGAACTCTCTAGGAGGTTTGCTTTAAAACTCTCTCATTCTAGAAGAATGAGGCGGGGGTCACAGAGGACATGTGGTCAAGAAGGGTATCTATTTTCTGGTTTGGTTTTATTGTTAATACAGGAGGAATAGCAGCCAGTTTGTGCACCCATGTGAATGGCCCAGTAGAGAGGGTGAAATGGATGCTAGGATGAGCAGGAGGCACAGCTGAGTGAGGTCCGTGAACAGGCGGAGGGCGTGGGCTCAGGTGTACAGTGGAGGGGGTCCCAGAAAAGCATGCAGACAAGTTCATCTTTAGCAATAGGAGAGAAGGCAGCCAAAGATAAGAACATATACAGTTCTGGTCCTGACCCATTAAGTGGATTTCATATTTTTTAGTACAGCGATCCTCAACCTTTTTGGCACCAGGGACCAGTGCTCCTGTGAAAATCTAATGCCTGATGATCTGAGATGGAGCTGAGGCGGTGATGCTAGCACTAGGGAGCAGCTGCAAATACAGATAAAGCTTCACTCACTCACCACTCACCTCTTGCTGTGCGGCATGGTTCCTAACAGGCCATGGATCACTGCTGGCCCATGGCCTGGGGTTTGGGGACCCCTGCTTTAGTAGGTTGCAACCTATAATTTGAAAAGCCCTGCTCCTCCTGTTTGCCTTTGACCTCACAGTCAGCCATGAAGGTGCATTTTGCCCTCATTCTACAGAGCAGGAAAATGGAGGCAATAAGTAACTTGTTGGTGCCACAGGGCTACAAAGACAAGAGCTACAACCCAAGAGTATCCGAATTAGCATATTTTCTGGGGCACTTGGCAAATGCCCAGATTCTCAGACCCTGCCCTGCTGGTTCCTTCTGCCAGGGTGGGTCCGGGCACTGTTGCCATGTGCTCCTGACGTGGCCAGCTGGCAGGGGGGGCAGGTGTCTGGGAGCAACTTCCTTCATGCTACATGCTCTTTCTTGAGAAACGTGCACCGTTCTGCATATAGATGGATCATGATGCTCCTAGTGTAACTCACATCTCTCCAAATGGAAAAGATGCATAGACTCCATCAGCAATCTGCTTTTTAAGAGCAGCATTCCAAAGAATGGTGCTGAGTGAAACATCCCTCCTCCCCACCACGAGGACATATTAAAGCAAGATTTCATCTGAGCCTGTTGTCCCAGAACAGGATATGGCGGGCTAGTCTAGGAGTCAGGAGGGATGGAAAGGGGCTCCAAGCTTCCCGCAGAGGTTGTGGGTGAGTGGCCACCAGGCAGAGAGGGCAGGTGCCTCCCCGCAGCTGCCTAGTTGCTTGGGCTAGTGTGGATGGCTGCTCTAAATCATTTTTAAAAATTAGAATCTAAAGTGAGTCATTTTTTTTATTCCCTTGTTCACCCTCTGATTCTAAATGCAGACCCAGCCAGCATGCCGTTCCCAATAAATATACCTACGATGGCTTTTTCTTCTGTTTTTAGCTCTTGCTGCGTCCTGCAGAGGGAGAGAGAAAGCCCGACTTGAAACGCTGTCAGTCATGCCTTCGGTGGCCTCAGACTTCTTGAATTCTCTTTTTATTTTCTCCCCTCGTGCTCATGGCCCCATCTCCCCTCCCTCACCTTGCTCCCTGGCCCTCCTGGGCTATCGATCACTCCCCCTCTGCCTTCGATTTTATTTCCTCCCGCACTCGTCCTTAGAATCCAGAGGCGATTTCCTCGACAAATTAGAACACGGCCTGAGCCTTAAGTGCTCAAGTGTCTTCTTAACATGATTGATCATCGCAAGTACCCAGAGAGCAGAACCAAATTGGAGTCTGTGCCACAAAGTTAAGGAGTCTGGGAGGATAGGTGGCCTGATCTCTTACAGTGCTCTCAGTGTTTCATTTGTATTGTGGTGTGTGTGTGTGTGTGTGTGTGTGTGTGTGTGTGTGTGTGTGTACACCCAAGGCCTGTAGCAACCAGTGGTTTGTGGGTTTTGACCTGTATGGACCTCCAAAACAAATAGCCTCTCCACAGAGGAGACAACATGTTGGGTGAAGAAGTGTTTTCTGGGTCTACTCAGGACCCCTCTTCTTGGTGGTTCTCCTGGGTTTCCTTCTGCAGAGAGCAGCTGCAGCACCCCCAGACCACATCCTCTTTACCCACATGCCACAGAGCCCGGTCCCTATCCCCCACTGTCAGCCCTAGAACAGCCTTGGGACGCTGACTCATGCTGGCCAACTGGGGGCTGCAGAAGCTGCCCAGTCAGGCGAGGGCCATGCAGATGGATGGGGAGTTTCTTGAAAGGCCTCTTCCTCCTTGCCCTGGCCACATGGTCAGGCTGCAGAAGAGGAAGCACAGGCTGGCCCTGGCATCAGCAGCGACTGAGCCCTGAATCAGCTCTCACCCCTCAGAGGTCAGGATCCCTTGTTCATGTGTTTACAGGGCGCGCGCGCTCTCTCTCTCTCTCCTTTTCTGCTGTTTTTGAGCCACTTCTCTGCCTACTGTGTGGTTCCAGCCTGAGGGTGAATGGGGGGAACAAAAAGGATGAAAATCAGAGGCCCACTTGGCCCTTGTTAGGGAGCTTGGCAAAGGTTTGACGGAGGAGGGGGTGAAATGGTAGACAGAAATGATGTTTCCATTTTCTGTGCTCACCCTTCATGATAGGCAAGCGGGGCTCTGTTTCTGACTCAGTTTCAAATTTGCTGGGTGACTTGGGGCTCTTTCCTTATTTCAGAAACTAGACCGAGGTTGGCACACTCCTGCAAAGGGCCAGATGGTAAATATTTTAGGCTTGTGGGCTACCTGATCTCTTGCAACTACTCAACTCTCCCCTTGTAGAGTAGAAGCCACCATAGATAATCTGTAAACAAGTGGCAGGGACCATCTTCAAGTATTTACAAAAACAGAGGTGCAGCTCTGGCCTTGGGGGCAGGGTGTTACTGACCCCTGCACTAGACCTTTCCTTGTGGTTCTTTCCCTAGTATTCTGAGATCTGTGATAGAGGGACTTGCCCTGCGTAATTTTTCTTCCAAATACCACTGCCTGACATATTATCTACTTACTTATGCATTTCCTGACTGTCTCCTTGACCAGACCATCAGTTCCATGAAGCAGGAACTTGGACTAAATTCCCTGTGACTAGAATATCTATTGAGCTCAACAAGTACATTCAGAATGATGAGTTAACCTATAAGTGTTTGTCAGGGCTGGGCTGGCGTGGAGACAGGGCACAGGAAGAAGATCCTTGTCCCAGGATTATATACCGAGGCTCTGCATTCAAGAGTGTGGAATCTCATTATGGGGTCAGTATTTTACCTGGCATGCTCAGACTACACCAAAGCAGACACCCTTCCTTGCCTAGTCTATAGCATTACCCTACTTACTCCAAACTGGTCGAGACTAAAAGTTAGGGGTTTACCCTTTATTTCTTTCTGTCCTTCTGCCCGACATTCAATCTGTCAGAAAGTCCTGTCATTTCTACCTCTCAAATGGCTCAAGTCTCTCCAAATCTCCCCTTCGTGGCTGTCACCCTGGCCTCAGCCTCACGGGTCACCAGTCCAATGAGTTTTCCATGAAGGCTGCAAAAGTGATATTCTCTCTCTCTCTCTTATTGGTTTTCTAGAAGTGATCTCTTTAAGACATAAAATAGGGAGTCCGTTCACTGCCAGGTAAGGTTGCAAGCTCTGGGGATTTGAGCTGTGTGACTTTCATCAAGTACCTGACCTCTCTTAGCCTCAGTTTCCTCATCTGCAACATGAATCTTCCCTAAGAGGGGTGCTGTGAGCATTGATCGAGTGAATATGTGAAAAGCACTCAGAATAGCAGAGTGTGGCTTAGTGAATGTGTGCTGGTACCAAGTTTCTCAGCTGTTTAGGATCCTACAGTGACTCTGACCCTAGTCAGACATCCCAGCCCTGCCCATGCCACCAACCTGGTCCCCCCACTCCTTCCCTCCCTCTGTAGTCCAGGATCACTTGGTTTCCAGTTGCTTGAACACATCAAATTCATTCCTGCTTTAGGGCCAACCGTAGCTGTTCTCTCTATCCAGAAAGCTTTTTCCCTCACCCTTCACATGGCTCATCCTTGGGTTACTGTCCAGACATCACCTCCTTTAAGAGATCATGCCTCACTACCCTGGCCAATCCCCTATTAGATTCTATTTTAACCATTATTTCATTTTTCTTGTTATTGCATCTATTGTAACTTACAGTCTGTTATTTTCTAAATTGCTGTTTACTCTTTTTTTTTTTTGCTTTTGTCACTAGAGCACCATGGCATCCTTGGCCTCTAGCACAAGTTGGGCAAATATATGGTGTTCAAGTGTTATTTGTTGAATAAGTTAAGGAGCTCTAGAAGATCAACTGCCTTTAATATTTTGTGAGTGAATAAATGAATGGATAAGTACATAGCCACTGCCACCTGCTTCTCCCCCTCCAGTCTTTCCACCCACTTCTGCCAAGTGACCCCTCTGTGCCTGGCACTGACCATAGCGATTTGCCATTCAGAGGCCTTTATAGGTCCCTACATCTTCTGAAGCAAACACCTCTCTTCAGCCCGCTACCCGAAACTGCTCCATCATTTACTCAAACTGGAGTCCCTCAGGTGTCCCAAAAATGGTCCAAAAGAGAGGAGACAGTGCCTTAGAAGTTCCAAGGAGGGGGCAAGAGGCAAGGCTCTATGGAGAAGTGAGCGTAGTAGCTGGGCCCTGCGAAGCTGACAAGGACAGGACAGCTGGGCATAGCTTGGAGGGGGAGAAGCAGAGGGTGGCAGCCCAGCGAGGAGCTTGAGTGAAGGCATGGGGAGACGTGAGAACTTAAGGGGGTGGCTGGCATCCAGGTCCAGCGGAGGGGAGTCTTGGGGGGTTGGGTGGGAACGGGAGCCATAGTTAGGTGGTGGGGACATGGTCCCACATGATTGACCTGAGAGAAGGTGAAGGGGCAACCAAAGAAACTTGAAGGGGGCACCGAGGAAAGGAGAGTTGGCCATGGAGGCTCGGGAGGTAGTGCTTATCTCTTAAAGGCCTCTGATTTGGGAGCTTGGAGTTAAGCTCAGCAGGCCACCCAGGCTGGGTGCCTGGCAGGCAGTGAAAATTGTTCTGGAGGCAGGGACCGATGTAGGCATGGGGGTTTTCAGACCAGGGGAGAGAGCTTCCCAAGGCCAGGACTATAGCACAGGGAGGGAGGAAACTAAGGACGGGGTTCAAGAGGCCCCTCTGGTGGCAGAGAGAGCAGAGGTAGACTGAGCTGCTGAGAAATGTGGGGAGGGGGTTCTCTGCATTGAAGTGGAGTGCGCTGGAGGGAAGGTGTGGTGGTTCCCTGTAGCTGCCTAACAGCACCACGACCCAGGGGCCTAAAACAGCAGGAATTTTCTTCTCATAGTTCTGGAGGCTAGAAGTCCAAACTCAAGGGGCCAGCAGGACCATGTTCCACCTACCAAAGACTCCAGGAAGAATCTTGCCTTGCCTCTTCCAGGTTCTGGGGCCTCCCAGCAATCTGGCATCCATGGCACCCTAACTCCCATCTCTGCCCCTGCATTCGCGTAGGGGTCTTCCTTTGTGTCTGTCCGCATGCCCTCTCCTTATAAGGACACCAGTCACTGGATTTAGGGCTCACCCTGATCCAGTGTGACCTCATCTTAAATCTGCAAAGACCCTATTTCCAAATAAGGTTATATTCTGAGGTTCTGGGTAGACATTAATTTTGGGGGGGACACTAGTTGACCCATTATAGACGGGGTGGCACGTGGTGACAGGAGCGTGAAGACTGAGACCAGGCATTGGTTATGGGTGGGCTGCAAAGAGGACCCTTGGAAGGAGTGTTTCCCAGAGTAGCTGAGGAGGGGTAAGTCCTTAGCAGTGAGGGCATGGGCTGCCTTTTTAGGGAAGTTAGAGCAAAGGGAAGGAGGGGTCTATTGGCCAGAGGCAGCAGAGTCAAAGAGGGTTTTTTCCTTTGCCCAAGGGAGACCTGAGTGAGCCTCTTAGGCAGAAGAGAAGGAAGGACCAGCAATGAAGGTTGAGAGAGAAAATGCAGGAAAGGAAGGTGAGAATTCATGGAGCAAGTCTCTAAGAAGCCAGCTTGGGCTGTTGGAAGAGCACCTTCTTGCCGAGAGGAAAGAAGCTGTGCTCCCAGAAGCTTTACGCAGACGGGAGGGGAGGTGGGGAGGCTCATTTCAGAAAACTTCAGGAATTGTGCTTATCCTCTGGTGGGGATTCCAAAGGAGATGTGAAAAAGGATTGCGGCTGGGGAGGGCCTCAGCTGTTAAAGAGCAAGATTTGTAATGGCCCCAGGGAGCCCGGGCCTGGAGAAGGCCTGCCAAGCATCAGAGGGCTGATGGGGATTCCATATCTTTAGTGTCTGGCTGGGTATGTCTGGCCAGCATATTTCCAGGGTTTACCTGTCTGATTCTGACACCAGCTTCGTTCTGTTCTTGGGCCCCTGGCCACCTCATCACACATAGGTTGATCTGGATTCCTGTTTCCCTTACCTGACTCTCCCCTGGAATGGGCACCGCCCTTCCCACCCTGCCCAGCTAGCCCTCAGCTCATCCATGCCCCCGGCCACACACCGTTAGCTTTCTTGGGACCAGTGTCCCAAACATGGGGCCTTGGCACCGGCAGATAGGACTTCAGCTGCATTGCTTGTGGGGACACCTGCCCTCTGCTCACTTCTTGGCCTGCCCAGGAATGACTGGCCCATGCCAGGGTGAGGGTGCCTCCCCTGCAACATCCCAGGCCACAGAACTTGGCTATCCGAGGATAGCAAGTTTGCAATGGCAAACTATTCTTGGATCCAGCCTGCTTGCTGCTGCTAATTTCATGCCCCTGTGATCCAGGTAACGCTTTGCTGCCTCGAGCTGCAACCCCCAGGCTTGAATCGCTTTTTCTCTGGCCCTGCAGGAGCCCGGCTGCCTCTGCTGCCTCGCTCTTGAGGTGGGGGCTGCACAAAGCTGACTCGCTGAAGCCGCCAGGTTCTCGAGCACCGAGTTAGTCTGCCGCAGCTTGTGACTAATTTGCCACACTTATTTCAAAGTGCCCAAATGGCATTCAGGGGAGAGGAAGCTTAACCAGGGCCTGCCAGAGATAAACGGGCTCATTTCGGGGCTTCCCTGCCCAAAGAAACCTCTTTACCTGGACTCTGAGCCCAGAATTAAATTCTTCCAGAAGAGATGCTTAGCACAGAGCCTCTCAGCATGGTGGTGGAGAGGAAATATTCCCCGTCATAAAATGGGCCTCGCATCTGGTCAGCTGGCTCCAGTGGGTTTTTAAATTGTGTTTGAAGAGCATCTCTCCCCTTTCCTGGTGTTCACAAACTGAGCCAGAGTGTAACCAATGAAAATGAGTTTTCTCATCTCCACTGCAAGTGAATCAAGTGCCCCGTGTCCAGGCCACAAGTGGCTCTTCCAT
The DNA here is from genome assembly GCF_902729225.1 of Pteropus medius. Classification (NCBI taxonomy): domain Eukaryota; kingdom Metazoa; phylum Chordata; class Mammalia; order Chiroptera; family Pteropodidae; genus Pteropus; species Pteropus medius. The sequence goes on from NW_024344378.1 coordinate 45,345,223, forward strand.
GCCTACCTGGCACCTGGGGGGCCACTGGCACAGGCACCCCTGGGCCAGGGTATGTCCACAGGCTGGGTTTTGAGCCCTACCCCCACACAACCCAGGAGGCTTTGCCAGCTTTGCACGGTCGGGAGAGAAGCTGGAAGCCTGCCTGGTGCTTCCCAGCTATAATATCCTCTTTAACATGGTCTGTGCTTATCAGCAGACCGTGTCCATCCATTTCGGGTGGCTGACAAAAGTGAGGGCCTTTCTCTTAATCTTTTTTTTTTCTTTTTAATACTACTCAGATTCACAGGCCTGTGGAAATGCCCAGGTGAATGGACAGTGGGGTTCGCGGAGAAGAGAAGTTAACAGGCAGAGGGGAGAGAAACCCCATCATTTGCTAGCCCAGGCAGGTCCCCTGCACTTAAGGACTGGGACAGAGGAAAGACACTATCTTTATGGAACCTCAGACCCCAAGAGCTGGTCCCTGCTTGCTGCTGGGAAGGCACGTGGGCTGGTTATCTTGGCCACTGGGCATCCCAGTGACATGCTGCAGTCACAGTGACAGTGTTTGGGCTTGTGCATCTGTGAGGCAGGCAGCCTCAGCTAGAGTGGTTTGTGGAATGTTGATAAATGTCTCCCTACCCTATCCCTGCCCTGCTTTGCCCTACATCAGAAGCTGCTGCTCCTAACACTCGCCAAATGTGTACCTCTATGCAGTCATCCACCTCTGTGAGCCTCAGGCTTCTTATCTGTAAAGTGGGAACAATCCTATCTCTGCTTTGCTCTTACAGGCTGTGTTAAGAGCAGATGCACTAGGGTCTGTGCAGGCCACATGTAAGCGGTTTTGTTCAAATGTCAGTTACTTGGTACTCTGCAGGGCTTCCATTTCCATACTTAGGTTACCTGACACATGCCAAGGATGATCTCTGATGTTACTGCTGCCAGAGGCCAAGTGCTGAACTCTCCTGAGCCCCAGGTAGTTGCCCCAGGTAGTTGCAGAATACAGGGGACATAGTAGAGGGCAGGGAGATTAGATAGGATGTTCGGGAGCCGAAGTTTTCTCTTTGCCTTGCCTCACCTTGGGTTTTAGACTTCAGAATAGTGACTGATAGGGCCACTCTCATTAGTATCCAGAAAGGACAAGGTGGGTGCCTTGACTTTTTCCCTGCCTCTCTCCCACTGTGTTTGAATAGAATGGACAACAGTGTAGTTTTGTCTCGGCTGAGTAGATTCCTATTGATGCTGAGAAAAACCTCAGGAGGTTTGTTCCAACAAATAAACTTAGGCTGGAGTCCTAAACGACAAAGAAGCATCTCTCCATGCCTTTGCATATGCTGTTCCCTCCACTTAGAATGCCGTTTCTCTCTTCAGTAGCACCCCAACTCCCCATATCTGTCTGGCAAACTTCCTCCAGGCTTTCAGGGAACTCCTGTGGGAAGCCCTCGGCTCCCACCTTCCCCCCTCCCATTGTACCTTGTATCATTGTAAGATCCCACCAGACCACACACTTGTCTTTTCTATTTTATACACCAAATACCAGCATGGCACTGGATACACAAAGGCTTGCCACATCTTCAGTAAACAAAGGAAGGCTTGAAACAGGAAAGGATGCTGATCTGGATGGACCATGGCCACCCAGCCTGGTTGAGGGCCATGGGGTCACCAGCCTCTGCGGCTCCCTGCTGAGGCAGAGAAACCTGTATGAGGAGGCCTCATCATCTCAAAATGTCCTGTCCTGCCTTCTTGCTGAATCACACATGATCTTCCACCTGCAGTTATGTAACTCAAACTGACCCCCAGGGATGCGGGGGTTTTATGGGCTGTGTAAACAAGGCTGCCCTGTTGTACAGCTCTGAGGGGCTCCATTCATACTGCAATCTACAGGAGTGGTACCCTCTGTTATGCAAAGCACAGCCTCCACTATCATACAAGGTGGCCATTGCATTGAACTGGTGGTGATCTTCTCATTCCTCCATTCCTCTGTGGCTAGAGCTGGCCTTGGGGTCCTTGGGTTCACCTCTGGAGGTAGAGGCCATGCTCATCAACCATGTTGCTGGACGCCTGGTACAATAAATAACAACAGAGCCTTTTGAGGGCGCTCTCAGGAATCAGGCCCACATGGGGTGAACTATGGCATGAATTATCCCAAAACTTAGTTACATGAAATCACCCTATGAGATAGAGATTACAGATTGCTTTGGAGGGGACAGTACCATTACCATTGTAATTGCAATGAGTTTGAACCAGTATTCAAATGTCTTTAGAATTCCTTCAGTAAAATGAGAGAAGGTAGCTTCAACACTCTTGTATGCAAATGAGGTGAACCCAAGAAGGAAATGCTAGGGGCAGGTCTGCAAAGTGCATAATCAAGAATTGAATGTAGGGCCTTCACTGTGGGCTGTTTCTTACCTAGGAGCCTGAGGCAACACCTGCTGTGCCAGTCCTCTCCAGGGAAGTAGGAGGGAGGGGAAAGGGGAAGTAAGGCAGGGATGGAAGAGAGCAAAGACAGGCTGCAATATTTCTCGGCTGGCCACAGCTTTGCAACCAAACACAGCTGATTGCTCGGGCACATAAGCTGTCTCCTGAAACACCACATGAAGTCACCACATTTCAGAGTCTGTAGGGAGGAGAAGAAAGGCCAGGAATTTCTCTCTTGTCTCCTTCCCATCTTTCATTGGTCAAAGCTTTACCTTCCCCATCCTACAGAGAGTGTCACCTGGCCCCTCCCCCAGCCACTCAGGGAGCAAGAACCTTTGAGGGTACAGCCCAGCAATGCATAGGCACAAGGATCTCCACTCTGGTGGCAGTGGTGGCAGTGGCTTTATGACCATGGGAGCAAGGAGCAAGGCATATGGCCTGAGGAGCAGGCGGGGTGAGTCAGTCTGGGGTGGCACATAAACTAAGTTGAGTTCCTTAAAGTAGGTGCATGCCACTTGCGAAAATGATCCTAATTTCAGGAAAGGATTTGGTGAGGAAAGGCTAAGGGGACTGATATGGTCAGCAGGCATAACCTTTGTTCCCCTCATGAGCAGACACATTGGCCTGCATGTCTGGCGTGAGGTTGAATAAAAGATCATGATCCATTGTCCCAGTTTTTGTTGAGGAACTGGATTTAAATTACAATAGGAAGGTTGCAATATTCAGAAAAACCCTGGTTAGTAGGAACTCAGCTATCCAAAACCCTCAGTAATTAGGAATCTATTGCTGCTTAACAAAATACTACAAACTTAGTGACTTAAAAGAACACATATTTATTATATCACAGTATCTGTAAGCCAGGAGTCTGGGCTCGGCTTAACCGAGTCCTTGGCTCAGGGTCTCACATGGCTGCCGTCAAGGGGTTGGCCAAGATCGTGGTCTCACTGGAGGCCTGACTGGAGAAGGATCACTTACAGGGTGACATGGGTTGTAGGCAGAAGTCAGCTTTTTGCAGTTACAGAACTGAGAGCTTGTTTCTTGCTGGATGTTGGCCAGAAACCACTCTCAACACCTAGGGGTCACCTGCTGTCCTTGCCACATGGGGTTCTCCAGCATGGCCACTTGCCTCCTCCAAGCTAAAAACAGAGGAAAAAAGTCTAGCAAGACAAGTGCTACCACCTCATGTAACATAATGTAGTATACATCATCATGTATACCTGTCACTTTTGCTATATTCTCTTGGTTGGAAGTGAGTCACAGGTCCCACTCACACTCAGTGGAAGGGATTCTACAGAGTATGAACACAGGAGGCTGGGATCATGGGGCCACCTTAAGAGTCTGCCCACCACATCTCATTTTGCTAGAACTCTATTTATAGGCAAAAGCAGCAAATAAGTAAAAACCACCACATGTCAATATCAGGAATTAGGTTTTAAAAAGCTCCGTGGGATGTGCTGAGTCAACCTACATCACTATCTGCAGCCCATGATCTTCACCAATAGAAAGATGGCCCAGGTCCATTCTGAACCCCCATCCCTCAACCCGTGTGCTCTTCGTAAAGCAGAAAAATGGGCTCAATCAACAGAAAGGGATTCATAGCCTTACCTAGTGGTCAATATTTAAAAAGCTATCCAACATTAAAAGAACAAATTTCTGTGAAGTATCAACAAATCAGACATTCAATTACCTAGAAAGTCCTCATTCCTAAAATGTTCAGGGAGCCTGAGCCTGCTCAAAAAAACAATGACAGATGCTACATCCCCTGTGATCGTCCTGCATGGACTTGCCACGGAATGAGCGGCCACCGAATGAAGGGCGCCTCGTTACGGGCTTGCACTGGAGGCAGTCTTGGCCCCCACCTGCAGCTGTCTGTTCCTCAGGGCCTTTTTCCATTGCTCCCACCTGGTGCCTGCCTGGCCTCACGTAGGCCCAGCCACTGTGTCAAGATGTAATTGACTGAGTGCCTTGGACCAGTCCAGGCTCTGCTGAGCCCATCAGGGCAGGAACAATGAGGTGACACCTCAAAGGAAGAAGGCTATTTCTAAGGCTCATGGTTGATGGACCATACAAGCTGTGATTATCATTTTAATTGCAGGGCTGCCATGACCTTACATTCAGGGTGCAGATTTCAAAGACCACAAAGCACTTTGCAGACTTAAAAAGGGACTGTGGAATGGTCTGCTTCAGACTACAGGAGCCCATTATGACATCTTTCTTGGCCTCCACATTGCAATTAAACTCTCCCAGAAAGGGGAGATCTAACTGTTTCAAGGTCTGACTCAAATCCCACCTCCTCTGGGACCCAAACCTACACTCATTCCCATTCTCTCAAGTACTCAGCCCCACTCACCCCCACTCTCCTACCTGGAACTCCCTTAGAACTCTCTGCTCCTGCCTCTGATTTGGCCAAAAAAAAAAAAAAAAAAAATTACACACACACACACACACATATTGTCATACACACACAATAATAATCCTCAATATTTTCATTATCGAGAATTCTAACATCTCTTCCTGTGGTGTTTCGAGATGTTAAAAAACCTTCACACTCTATCTTGCACCCCCAGTGGTACACTCTGCTCCTGCCAGGCAGGAAGCATGTCTTATACTCTGTAGTGATCCTTACAGTTGCCAGAGTTCTTTGCACATTGGCAAGTTTTTTGCACACATTGTTCTTTGTGCTTGGCACATTTGTAACTCAAGCTATTGCCTCAGTTCAGTTCAGTTTCGTAGGCTTTCCAGCATAGAATACCCACAGCTTCTTTTTTATTTCTCAGGGTAAACAATACAATTCATATAAAGCCCTTGTATTTGGCACACAATAAATGCTTAATACAGGTAAACCATTATCACAGCTTAGAACCCATCATTACCAACCTGGGGTTCATGGTTTGACGTATAGTAACCAAAGCCAAGGTCTGTCAGCCCTGTCCAATGGTTTTCTTTTTTTAACAGGTATATTGAAGGATAATGTACACATAATAAAATACACCCTAATGAGTAGACAGTTCTCTGAGTTTTGAAAAACACAGTTGCCACACAGCTTCTTTAGCTCTAAGTTCCAGCACATTACAGTGAGGAATTCTTCATCTTATCTGTGATCTCATGCACTCTTTGTCTACAAAATCCTGAGCTAGGAAAATGCCCTTTTCCCTCATTTTGGCCAGTGTAGGAGCCACTTCCCAAAATAGCTTTGACCTTGAATGGGTGCTCTATTGAGGGAGCCAATCCTGCATCAGGACAAAGTTTCCCTGCAGGGTTCGGGGCCTAGTATAGTCCTAAGAGGCCTCAGTTGCAAGAATGTGAGAATGTGGTTGGGTAATTCTGAAATTCTGAAATTTGACAATGGTCTAAGTATCTGAAGACAATGGGGAGAAGTCCCACCAAGAGGGGCCTGTCTCTGTGCCCCCTCCCCCATCCCGAGTGACCTCAGTGACCTCTTCTGTGCTTGCAGAACTACCTTGAGAGCTACCTTTCCATCGCCTCCACCGTGCCCTCCGTGCTGTGCCTCATGGCGAACTTCCTGCTTGTCAACAGGTAGGCCACTTTCCTTCCTCTCTCAGACCTGACTTCACCTCCAGCCTTCTCCACTCCCCTTTTGGCTGCTGCTGCTGCTTTTCTACCCGCTTAAACGGTGGCTACCAAAGTAGGAGACAGGCAGCTCAGACTCCTCCATGAAGATTGAGAAGTCAGATCAGTTACCTGGGACCCTGCCAATAGAATGGACTTTCCCTTTCCAGCCACATGCTGTGACATCATGTCAGCAGCCAGCAGAAGACATGTAGGGAAATGGGTCTTCTTTCCTGTTTTTTTCAGGGGAACCTGTCTATCAACAGCTGCCTGGGCTGCTGTGGGGATATCACGCGAGTGGTTGGATAGGACCGGGAAGCAAGGCTTGTGGAAGCTGGTCTTCCAAGCGTTTTTGAGATCAGTCAGAAGGGAAGAGCCTGGCATCCCATAAGTCCGGCTCTGGCTTTGTGGAAATGGATCACAGCACTAAGCTGTAACACCAGCTTGTGTGTCAACCTCTCACAAAGGGGTCAGTAGGGAACTTCTACCACTGTATTAGTGAAGGGCTGGGAGAGACCTTCCATCTGGATGCACCATGGAAGAAGGAATGACTTAGGAGACATCCAGGCAAACTAGCATGACCCTTAGATCCCCTGGACGGCTGTTGCCATCCTTTCTCAATTTACGCTTAGAAGGGCAGCAGCCCTAGCTACTTTGCTTGCATTTCCTCTAAGTTACCACTAGGTCCTAACAGTGGCTATGTTATTATTTGGAAACCTGGGCTTCTCTTGGGCGCAGCCTACTGAAACCTTAGATCTCTGATGGCAAATCTGTTTTACCTAACTCTGTTCAATTTGCAGTGACTGCCTGGATTTCTAGTTGACCAAGGTTCTAGGGCGGGTCTGGCCTTGGGGAGTGTGCTGTGATCAATTAGTGATGTCTACTCTGAGTACAGGATAGAGGGCAGCATCTGTGCCAAGCCTGCATAGACCAGTCTTTCCAAACATATTATGCTATGGGGCTATTCCAATGATCTGTTAGTGCAAAAAAATGACCCCGACGCATAGTGGCTTAAAACCATAACAATAATTAGTATCTTTCATGATTCTGGAAGTCAGCAGGCTCAGGTGGCAGATCTGGCTCGGTGTCTCTCATGTAGTTGCAGACAGCGGGGGCCTGAACTGCTGGGCCTTCTTGAGCACACCTCTCTCTCTTGCTCTCTCCCTTCTCTCTCTTGCTCTCTCCCTTCTCTCTCCATGGTCTCTCTTGTGTTGGCCTCAGGTAATAGGACTTTTCATATTGTGGCTGAAGAGAAAGTTTTCCAAGAGACAAGGCAGAAGCTATGTGGTTTTCGAAACCTAGTCTCTGCAGTCACATAGTATCACTTCTGCTGTATTCAGCTGGTCAAGGCAGTCACAGAGCCCGCTCGGTTTCAAAGGGACATAGACCCCCACCTCTCAATGGAGGGAATGTCAAAGAATTTGCACCCATCTTTAAACCAAAGCAAGAAAGAGAATGGTGCTTAGATGGCCCTTAACGTGCCTTTTCATGTCTTCTGGTACAGGAGTCTACATTCAGTGTCCTAGCAGGTGGGGTGCAGCCTCCAGAGACCCCATCCTGGAGGAGGTGGAGCCAGGTGTTCCCCCAGCACCGTCAGCCCCTGGAGGGCAGAGCTGGGTTCCCTGGCAGTAATTCAAAAAAGAAGTCCTTAGGAAAGGAAGGGGTTGGAAGAGAGGAGGACAAGGAAGATATAGAGCCACGTGGGAGTCCCTCAGCCTCTCACTGCCCTTTCTCTAGGCCTCTTATTATTCTCTCTGTCCACTCACCCAGCCATTCCTGGGGAGGGGGTCTGTCCAGCTGGGCTAGCCCAGGCTCACATAAATGAGATCTCTTGCCTCCTTCTAGATCTGGAGTCACTATGTGAACTATAACAAGGAGGTGACGCTTAGTGATCCTTAGGATGCACAGCAACCCAGGAGGGAGGCTGTGACATTACCCATTTTCCAAGTGGAAGTCAGGAGATGTGCCTAAGACCACAGGGCCAGTAAGGGGTGGCCTGAGCTGGTGTCTTACCTGGCACTGCCTCCTCTGTAGTAGTGAGGTTCAGCAGGCTGGGAGTTGGCCTGGGACTAGGGTCAGCAGTGGCAGGAAGGATCCACCCTCAGGGCCCTGGAAGAATAATCTTTAGAAAGAGTAGTTAGCACTTCTGAGTACTCATATTCCCCAGGGGCATTTTCTTCAGTTATCCTTACAACAGCCTGGAGCAGGAAACTTTACTTTGTTTGACTTGTGGGAACTCAGGCTCACAGAGGTCACATGGCCCATGAGAGGGTGGAGCCAGGATTGGAACTGGGACCCTTCTCCCCATCATCTGCTCGGAACCTGCCTCTTAGTTCCCCAACTCCTGCCTGCAGCCAGAGACACACCTCAGACCCTTCACTGAACCCATCCCTGTCTCTGCCCCTGCATCTCTGCCCTGTCTCTGCCCAGGCTTCAGGTTGCTGGTTAGGAAAGCCCCACCCCAGCTGCAGGCGGGGCCATGGGCCACCCAGGCAACCATGCTCCCCACCCCTTTTCTGCCCAGATTGGGCAGGGAGCTGACTCTGAGGGCTGAGCATTACTGGGCATCCTCCAGAGGAGCCCAGCCCACCCAGGGGCCTACTCTTTCCCAAGCTCGCGGAAAAGGGTAAGGGCAATGTGGGAAGTGCTCCCAGGCCTCTGCGGGGAAGATGGTTTGGGGCTAAGCTAATTTTTTTTTATTTAATGTGCGAGATTGAAATGTCTCCTTTTCTCGCCTCCTGGAGAACCTTGGCTTTCTCTGACTGGCTCATCCATAATCGCAGAGTGTTTTATTATGTTAAATCTGCAGCATCATAAATACTTATGAGGAGGATTTGCATTTGGGAGACTTATGAAGAAATCAGTCCCCTGGGGTCCTGAGCTTTCACAAGCAGAAAGGGTCGGGGAAGCTGGCAGCCTGGGTACAGCTGACAGCCCTCAGAGAACTTGCCCCAGGGTCCAGGGGCCAGAGCAGTCATCTTGGCCTTCCCCTGTCCCAGAGCAGAATCACGACACCAGGGCGACGCTTATCTGACCGTTCCCTAAAATGCTAACAGTGTCACCACCCCCTGGGCCGCCTTCCCTGCCCGAGGGTGGGAGAAGCAGAGTGAAGCCAGTGTGCCCCCATTAGTGCACGTGGGGCAGGCTTGCAGGGGCACATTTCATAAAGCTTGACGAACATTGAAAATAGCCCCTGGTGAGATTCCCTAGGGCCTGGAGCCCATAGATGAGGCTCAGCAGAGAATGGGTTATGCAGCCTATAATTAGCAGGCTAGGAAGAGACCTGTGCAGGTGAGGGGCTTTTTCTGGGGAGCAGAGGCAGAGTTGGGAACCGCATGGCTTTCATAATGCATATGGCATTTACCTTCTCAACCCCCCTTGAGAGACAACCTCCCTTGTCTCCTGCCCTGGGGGCTGGAAGAAGTCCTCCAGCTCTCTATGAAGCAACCTTCCTGTTCAAGCAGCTAGTTAGTTACTTTGTGGGGACAGACATAGGAGGGCTTCTGTGAGGCTAGTAGCATTCCTGGGGTGGTCTTTTTCTGCAGCATTTGTGAGGAAGTGGTTGTAGGCAGAGGCCGTTCCCAGGCGGGCTAGAAATGCTGCAGTTGCTCACAGCTGTCTCCCTGCCATGCCGAGGAGGTCAAAGCAGAGTGACTAGGAGCTTCAGGCCCAGTGTTAAAAGCTGCCCCTGCACTGCTGATATCCTCACTTGTTAATATGCGCATCCAGCAGATAGTTACCAGGTGCCTACTAAGCCCCATGCCAGCCCTGGGGATGAGAACTAGACAGGCCCTTTCTTTGAGGTGCTCTGCCCGTGCCTTCTTGTCCGACCGTGCCTTCTTCTTGCCCCTCCCCCCCCAAACTGTTAAAGCTTTTGGGCATTTGTCCCCAGCCTCTCTCTCTACTTGAAATTCTTCAGATTTAGAATCATCAGAAGGAAGGGACCAGAACATTATCTTGTCCAGTCTCGTCTTTTTCAAAATAAGGAAACTGAGGCCCAGAAAGGGTGGATATTTGCCTGGGGTCACACAGTGAATTGGTGTGAGCTGGAAAGGGCTCTGGTCTTCTGACTCAGGCATTGCACCCCTGCTGGCTCTTATTTTGGGGATGTGTTGGGCAGCTCCACCTTCTGGGAGGGAGGCACTGTGTGGAGGCTGAGTATGTAAGATCACCCTGCGCAGAGGTAAGGCCTGACCACCAGCCTCCAGGGCACCTGGTGTGCACTTACATTGATACTCTGGGTCCTCAGTGGTTCAGGTGCTCCATCCACTAGGCCCCTGCCGACCCTGGGAAAAATGTGTCTTAGTGGAGAGTTCCCCAGAAACAGACACTGGAACAAGGATTCAAGTGCAAGTAGTTTGTTTGGGGGGCGAAGGTGGGAGAGTGAAGAAGAGAGATGAGGCAGGGAAGGCAGCCAATAAAGAATGCCTCTTTAAGCCAGTTCCCACAGAGGGCGACAGAGCTTGACCTGCCAGAGGAACTCTGGGGTCAATGTGGCACACGCACCTGAGGGAGAGGGAGCTGGGGTATTTATCTACCCACTTCCCTAGCATTGGTTGAAGCTTGCTTTTAGGAGGTGTTAATTGCCTGTCACTTGTACACTGATTCCTAATAAGAGGAAGACCACATGGGAAGGGCACCCATAGCTTGTAGCTCCGCAGCTGGAAACCCTGATTATGTTAGTTGGCACTCTTGGTAACAAACAATAGAGATGCAAAAAGGATTTTCTCATTCTTTACCTGGAAAGTTTAAAGTCTGCCTCTAGGCACTGTTGGATCTAGGGAATCACAAAAGTCCACAAGGCTCTCCCGCTCATGCGCTGTCTCCAGGCTCCGTATCTGTCCACTTGGCTTCATCTGGGATGTGGCCTCTTCCTGTGCGGCTGGTCAGGTGGCAGCTAGCAGCCCCAACACAGTCGCAGCAGAGAAAGAGCTTCTCTCCACCTTCCAGTCTCAAGGAGCACTGACTGACTCTGCCTGGCTCCTTTGCTAATCCCTAACTCCATCCAGTGGCTGGTGGCATGGGATATGCTTATCACTCCAGACTGAGTCATATGCCCATCATTTGTGGCCAGCCAGCCACCTCCCCAGGACAACTCGGCGTGGAAGAAGGAGTGTTCTTGTGGGGAGGGATGCTGGCAAAGACTACCATCCATTCCGTGCCCTACCCTGAGGATCAAGTCCTGTCATTGATCAGGCTAACAGGGCCCTCTAGGGTGGGGCTCCATGTCTCTCCAGCCTCCTCTGCTCCCAGTCTCACTCACAGCCAGACTCCATTTCAGTTCCCTGAATGTGCCACGCTCTCGCTCACATCCGGACACACCTTACATCCAGCTTAAATACCACTTCCAAAAAGCCTATGCAACTCCCAGGATGGATTTTGGGCCCCTTGGATGTTCCCAGGATGCCCTATGGCCCTCTTGATAAAAGCACATTGCATACCAGATCAAAATACCTGTTCCTTGTGTGTCCTGTGCCCCGAGCATCCAGAATGGTGCTTGACATACACTAGTTGCCCAATACTCGCTTCTGGAATGAACAAGCCAGAGAGGACTTATGTTAGCAGACAGCCGTGAGCTGGGGCTCAGCAGACCTGTGTTGTGGTCCCAGCTCTCCTCAGACTCACACCACAACCTTGAACCTGCTCCGGCTTCCTTCTGTCCCCTTAGTAACCAGAGGCAGCACCTGCTTCCTTAAGCTAGATCAGAAGGAAACTCACATTAGCCTGTGGCCACAAAAACACTTTGAAAAAATCCTTTCTTGTTTTTCATGCTCATCATTTCACACCTATTTATATGGTCACATGTATTTTTTTCTACCTTTCAATTTTTTTTTCATTCTCCTCCCAACCCCGCCCCCTCCAAAATTGTATATAATTAATCTGGTTTTTCTCCCAGCCCCCATTTACTGGTTAGCAGGAAAATTAACTTAATGTCCAATGTGGTTTAAAGCTTAGTATAATCTTTAAACAGCCTCCTTAGATGATGTTCTCTCTCCCTGAAATAAAAATTTGCAGTTTCTCCGAGAGCCAGCCTTCCCTGCTTCTCCCTGCAGGGCGGTGTCTGGGCAGGTTGGGGGCTATAATGTCGGGCTTACATGCTAGAGGCAGGGATAGAGAGGGTGGGTCTGGCCTGGGGTTGCACCAGCTTGGCATCAGCTGCTGCCCATGACAGCTGAGACCATCACAGGAGAATCCTTCTGCCCTGGCCTCTTATTCTAGACCACACGTTATTTTCTTCATTTCAGAATAGGAACTGAAGTGTCATTCTGAGAGCACAGACTGTAGCCAGACCTCCTGGGTTCACAGCCCAGTGACCTTGAGCAAGGTCGTTAGCGTCTGATATCAGTTCCCTTATCTGTACGTGTGAAATGGGTAAGAATACCTATCTGTAGAGCTGGTATGTGAATTTAACAATTTAGCATATAGAGAATGCTTAGAAGAATACCTAGCACAAATTAAGTACTGAGTGTTTACTATGATGACAGTGGGGATGATGAGAATATTTTTTTTTCTATTCTCCCTTTGCTTTTCTCACTGCTAAGTATTGGGGAAAGTAAGTCCAGTGGGTGATTGCTCTGTTTAAACACCAAGCAAAGCCAGCGGTAGCTCAGCCCTGTGGCAGGAGGAGTGGGGAGCTTGCCTCGAGAGCCCCTAGGCATTTCCCCGAGCCAAACACTGTTCCTTGCACTCTACACCTTCCCTCTGGAGATCCTCACAGCCACCCCTTTGGGCAGACCCATTCTCCTCCCCATTGTACAGATTTAGAAGCTGAAACCAGAGCGATTGAGTCACTTATCCAAGGCCACACAGCTAGTGAGCCAGGAAGGGCAGGATTCAGACCCAGGCCTCCTGACTGCAATCCCAAGCCCTGAGACCATCTGCTGCTTCTCTTAAGAACATTCACCAACCCCACCCTGGCATGGTGCTCTGAGGGGTCTCTAACCGCTTCTGGTATCCTTGCCCTAGAGTTTCGACTCATGTCCGTGTCCTGGCCTCGCTGACTATCATGCTGACCATCTTCGTGGTGATGACCGTGCTGGTGAAGGTGGACACCTCCTCTTGGACCCACGGCTTCTTTGCTGTTACCATCACCTGCATGGCGATCCTCAGCGGCACCGCCACCATCTTTAATAGCAGTGTCTTTGGCATGACCGGCTCCTTCCCTATGAGGAATTCCCAAGCACTGATATCAGGTGAGAGCTGAGGTCCAGACAGCCCACCAGGTCAGTTCACCCCAGGGGACATGTGAAGGAGCCAGATGTGAGCATGTGACAACCCTTCCAGAAAAGAAAATGAGTGTTAGGTATGTTTTCATTATCTGTTACTGTGTAACAAAGCATCCCAGAACTTAGAGACTTAGAGCAATAAAAGTATTTCTTTTGCTCACATCTGCAATTTGGGCAGCAGTTCATGGGACAGCTCTCCTTTGCTCCACACAGTGGAGCTGAAACAGCTCAACTGGGGCTGGGGAATCAACTTTCTAGATGGTGTGCTCGCCTGGCTGGCACTTTGGTGCTGGCTGTTGGCTGGAAGTTCAGCCAGGGCTGGAGTCAGGATTCCTCTCCACCTGGACCTTACCATGGCTGCTTGGGCTTCCCCATTGCATGGACTCTGGGTCATAAGAGCAAGGATCCCAAGATACCCAGGCAGAAGTATTTTTTCTTTTTATGACTTACCCATTTAAGGTCACTTCCACCATAGCCATAAGCTCATCTGAGTTCAAGAGGAGAGAACAAAGACCCATATGTCTCAGTGGGAGAGTATAAAAATCCTACTGTGAGAAGAGCAGGCGAGAGGAAGGACATAGTTGCAGCCACTTTTGGAAGACACAGTAGCTACCAAGTGTATTTCCTAAAACAGCATTCTTTCCTTTCTTTCCCTCCTTTTCCCCCTTTCCCTTTTCCCTTCATTTTTCCTTTCCCTTACCTGTTCCCCCTTCTCTTTTTCTTCTTTTCTCCCCTCTATCTGCCTTGTTTTCCTTTCTAATTTTATAGAAGACATGCTGTTATGCCAGGGATACAAAGATGAACAAAGACTCAGCTTCTCAGGTGCTGACAGCCTAGTAAACAATCTCCTCCATTGCTCTGAACTTTGGCATTTTATGGGGTGCTGATGCACGACTTGGGTCAAACCCTTTAGCTGACATGTTTATGCTGATCCTAAGCCTGTTTCTAGCCCTTAGCAGTTTTGTTCTCTCATGCAGATGTCCCAACAAGATAAAAAGGAGCTGGGTCAGTAAGAATCTGACCCGGGAGACCACCACCTCTTAAAGCGAGGCTTGGGGCTCAGCTGCTCGGTTCAGCATCTCCACACATCCCTGTCATGGGGAGGAGCGCTGTGAGCATTTGCCCACTTGAGAAAAATTTCACAAAGAATCTGCTGTATGCCTATTAATGAATAATGCCAGGTAGTATGTGACAGGGATGACAAATACCTCGACAAGAGTATATCCCCTTCCTGCTCCCACGCCAGTGCCAGACACCACTAAAAGATCTGTATCTTTCCTCCTGAGCCTCTAAATCCTTCTCAACACAGCATTGGAAGCAGTTACTGTCAATGGGTCGAGTTCAGATGTGACCTCAAATCTGTTTTCCATTTTTGATAGAGGATTAGGCTTCTGGTTCCATCTTGGGAAAACCCTTGGGCCTAAAATAAAATAAAAATGGACTCATTGCTAAGTTTCCTACATACAGTCAATATGCCCTAGTGATGCTTCAAGAAAGGGCATGCCCAGGCTGAAGGAAATGGCCACCAAATGCTGGATTTAATTCCGAAAGAGAAGCTCTTATCCCCTCATCTCCCTCCATCCTGCTGGAGGATATATTTCTCAACAGCACATCAGCCTTGCTGGGTACTTCTTCAGAGGCCAGTGATTGAACATATCTTTTATGTTGGCAAGGGGCCCTTCTAGTTCATCTGGCCACCTGCAAATCTTCTAGGGAAGGGAACTGGCCTGTGAACTTTTCCAAAAGTCCAGTCCTGACACTTCTGTATTAATTACCCTGAGCCCTGAGCCATTGTCATCACTGTGTGCGGCCCCCAGTGAGTACCCGTCACCCTGGAAAGTCCGAGGTGTCCCACTCTCCCAGAGGCCCAGTGCCACCTTACCAGCCCGGTTGTTTTTTCATCCAGAGGAGCCCATCTGTGAATTCTGCCTGTGTTGGCATCTGAGAAACAATTCATTCGTTTTGTACTGGTGTTTTTTTAAACCCCTCATTTGCATGTATTTCCATAACTGATGAGATAAAAGTAGGGAGTCATGAAGGATGAGCTCCCCGAGGCCTGGTTTGTTGTTGATGATAATATTGTAAATTCTCTACAAGTTGAGAAGAGAGAGAGGAAAATCAATAGGCAGTGATGTTAGATCTCTTCCTCGGGGCAGCTGGGGAATGTCTTACTGAGTTTAACCCCAGTTCTTACAAAACGCCGAGGTGGGGATTACAGCTTCTCAGAAGTTGGCAGCCTCTTGGCAAAGGGTTTACCCTGTTGTTGCTGCTTTGATGTAGGAAGGACAGAAATAGCCAAACACCTAATTTGGAATCTGAGAAGATTTATGTGACACTTCTCTGTGCCAGACACTGTTCTGAGCACTTTACCTCTAATAATCCTTTTAGTCTTCATAACAGCCCTAAGAGGTGGGTATTATCCCCATTTTACAGATGAGGAAGTGGAGGCACAGAGAGGTTAAGCAACTTCTGAAAGTCACACAGTCAGAAGTGGTAGAGCCAGGATTGGACCCAGATGTTCTGGTTCTTGAGTCTGTACTATACTAACTTTTATTTCTTTGCCTTCCCCTCAAATCCCAACCTCTGGCTAATAGAGCTCATGTTGACAAGGTTGGAGAGAAAGGATCATCCATCAGGGCCATGGGCCATTTGCTGCAGAGCCATAGTGATGTTGGGCAGAGTGTGAGTGAGGCAGTGATGATGCGTGTCACAGAGGAAGAGGGCTGGAACTGTCCCTCTCGCACTCATGCAACAATGGGCAGAAAACTGGTGCCCAGTCAGAGCCGCCTAATAAAACAATGACAGAGCACTTCACGCCCACACGGAGCAGTTTTCTGTCTGCTGTTTATAGTCAGCCGCTTCTTGCTTCCTTGAGAATCAAAATTCATTCGTTCAGCCAGTCAGTCAATCCATCACCATCACCAGGCACTTACTATACTGATACTGAAGGTCGTATCTGTGTGTTCAGTGCTTTTTCCATTCATTGTCCCACTTCCCCCTCTCTACAGTCTCCTGTGATGATAGGGTGAATATTAGCCCCATTTCCCAGGCAAATAAATGGAGGTAGAGAAGAATAAATGATCTGCTCACACATTTAACACACGTAACCTGACCCTGGGCCAACACGAGTTGACTACCCACGGTTGGGAGGGTTCAACGAAAAAAGGAAGACACATCCCTTATCCCAAGAGCAACCGTGTGATTGCGGCAAAGAAGGGGACTGGCATTTGTTGAAAGTCTACTATGTGCCGGGCCCTTTCTAAACATCATCCCCATTTTACAGATGAGTAAACTCTGTCTGCAAAAAGTCACTTTAGCCCCCAGGTCACAATGAACAAAGGGCAGAGTCAAGGGTCAGCCAAACATCTGTTTGGCTCTTGAGTCCACTAAGTCGTGCTGACTCATCTGTTAGGTAGCAGTGAAAGGTGTGGTGTCGCATCGTCGCATGGCTGTTGTGCCAACAGAGAACGTTCCTTATGGTGGGGCAGTTGTGTGCATATGAGTGAATGTGTGTGTAAGAGTGTGATAGCATATGTGTATGGATACGAATGTGTATGTGTGTGAGTGGGTGTATGTATGATTGTGTATGTGAGTACATATGTGAATGTGATAGAGTAAGATTTGTGAGCATGTATGTGATAGGGTATGTGTGTATTGTGTGAATGCATGTGAGCATGCATGTATATGAGTGTGTGTACATGTGTACACATGTGTGTGCACATGTGTATGATGCCACAGCTGCCATGGGAAGCAAGGTAAGTTCTGTGAGCTCACGGATGGGAGGCACAGGGTCTTGGTAACCGGTAAGGACTCCCCAGATCGGATCGCCTGGTTTGCAGGCAGCAGGAGAGCCTGTGCCAGGACATTCCCTTAGCCTTTTTCTCAGTGTGGTTGGTGGATGGTTTGGGCCAAGAACAGGGGAGAGGAGCTCTCTGAAATGTCTCACACCAGAACCTAAAATTTCTGACCCCACCAGAAGGGCAATAAAGAGAGAGAGAGGGCCAGGGTTCGGAGGCGAAACCAGGAAACAGGCAATATGTCGGAGGCCATTTGCTGCCTCAGGCAAGCAGCTTCTTATAAGTCCATCAGAAAGAACCAGGACCCGAGACATGAAAACTGATACCCTGTTAGAGTCAGAGAGTTCACGGCTCTAGAACCCCTCCATGTCTGCCAAGGATCCAGGATACTTTGAGAACTGCAGCATTTTTCTCAGCAGGGAGAAT
Source organism: Pteropus medius (assembly GCF_902729225.1). Lineage (NCBI taxonomy): Eukaryota > Metazoa > Chordata > Mammalia > Chiroptera > Pteropodidae > Pteropus > Pteropus medius. The sequence continues at coordinate 45,362,636 of NW_024344378.1, forward strand.
TTTTATTTTGGCTCCTTTAAACCCAAGCAGAGAGGGGTCAGGCCCAAGACACAGGGTAGGTGGACCCACCCTGTCCGGTTCCTTGGTGACCTGTGCTGTCCACAGGAGGAGCCATGGGTGGCACCATCAGTGCCCTGGCCGCCTTGGTGGACCTGGCATTGTCCAGTAACGTGACGGACAGCGCGCTGGCCTTCTTCCTGACTGCAGACGTCTTCCTCGGGCTCTGTGTTGGGCTCTACCTGCTGCTGCCCCGTCTGGAGTATAGCAGGTGAGGCCCTGCCTCTCACTCTCAATTCACTCTTCTTTTATGTGTGGTTATATCTTTATATTATTTGATATTTCTTCTATCATTTAATGAGATGGCATGTTTTCTTGCTTACTGCCCATCTGCCCACTGGAGTGTGAGCTCCCTGAGGGCAGAAATTCTGCAGATTTTGTTCACTGCTATATCCTGGTGCCTTGAGCTGTGCCTGGCTCATAGTAGTCACTCAATAAATTGGCCAGGCTGACGGATGCGAGAAGTCGGCTTTGTGCTGCACCCCCAAGCAACTGGAGTCTGCAGATTTTTGGTCAGGGAGGGTAGGTGGTGGAAGTGGAACCTGAGGAATAAGATTGATGAATAATAGCTCCATTCACTGAGCACCTCTGTTGCCCATGCATTGTGCTCGTCCTAGCCAGAGAGGTTGTCACTCAGTTATGCTCACACACCTGTTCCTCACAGGGTGCAGCACTATGATTTACCATTCATATATGAGAAAACCTGGCACAGACAGGTTGTGTTACCTGCAGGAGTCCCACAGCCTGTCCGCAGCAGCATCAGGATTCGAACCCGATTTCACACCTGTGTTTTCAACCACCATCTCTCCGGGCCTTTCTCTACTCTGTGGGACGTCTTTTCTTGTCTCAGTCTCTCTTTCTCTCTCTCATTCCTTTTTCTTTCTTGCTTCCTCTTGCTCTTTAAAAAACAACCCTTGACTTTTTCTCACATTTTGTTCTTCTCAATGCATTTTCATGTCCATTATCTTATTTGATGTAAGAAAGGCAGGAATTATTTTTCCCACATTACAGGCGAAGAAACTGAGACAGAAGGCCGGTGGTTGGCCTGTGGTCCCACATTGTGTGAGCTGGCAGGGCTGGAGACAGAGAGATTGAGTCCTGGCTCTGCCCTTTTCTACAGGAACCTATTTTGTGCAATGGCACTAAGCTAAGCAGTTCATGTATACATTTTTTTTTTCATTTATTATACATTACAACTGTGTGCAGTTGTTACTGTATTTTCCCATTTTATAGATGAGGAAACCGAGGCTTTGGAGAGTTAATAGATGTGCTCAGGTTGCTCACCTGGTGAGTTGCAGTCAGAGATTTGTTAGGTTTCTGGAACTACCTACACTCTTTCTACCGCACCATGTCACGTCCTTGGCTTGTGACTGCAGGGGTCTGACCTCATCATTTATTCCTCTTGTCCCTGTGAGAGTCACTTCCGTAATCAACAGAACCCCATTTCCACCAGAGCAGGTTGCTTTCTCCAGTTTGAGGATTATTACAACTTCAGCTGGCCTCAGTGGCCTCAGGAGGATAAAAGGGGCCTGAGTGACTTGATACTGTGTTCCCCAGTATTCCAGGCAGCTACAGACCCATGAGGTTGCCCATCACTCTGTCTGCAAGAAGTCACTTTAGCCCCCAGGTCACAGCGAACAAGGGGCAGAGTCAAGGGTCAGACATACATCTGTTTGGCTCTTGGTCCCCTGGGTCCACTAGGTTGTGCTGACTCTTCTGTTAGGTAACAGCGAAAAGTGTGGTGTCACATGGTCACATGGCTGTTGTATCAAAAGAGAACATTCCTTGTCCTCTTGGTCACTCACATGCACACAATTGCCCCTTCAAGGCCACTGTCAGAAATTGCCAAGTCATGCTCCATGACAATGTCCCTGTGAATCCTGGGGTCTGGCTGAGTCATTGTCCCCCCAGCACCCCATATACTGCCTGGCCCTGTCACTACTGATTAAGTTATTTTTAAGTTACTGAATGAGCAGTGGGCAGGAGGTTCCCAGCACTCTTTCTGCTGTTTCCCCGTGTCCTGTTTCAGAGTGCTTCAAAAGGGTCAGTTTCCAGGGGGGTGGCCTGTCTTCCCTGTTTGCCTGAGACTGAAGGCATTCCCAGGATGAGGGCTTTCAGTGCTAAAACCAGGACAGTCTCAGGCAAACCAGGACAACCGGTCACCCTGGATTCCAGTCTCACTTGAGCAGGCCCAAAACCTTCCTAGCCGAGCACATGAGAGAACACCCAGAGCTATGCTGTCCCTTGGAAGCTTCTACTTCTTTGCTCATTAACACATTGGTCAAGACTGTTAGGTTTATAGAAACTCAGCTGGATGGAGCCTTAGGGAGACCTGTGTTCCTGGAGCTGCTCAGACAAAATCTTACTTTTTAAAAAGGGAGCCCATAGGTGCTGCTGCACCAGGAGGGCTGGGCTGGGCTGGGCTGCCCTGTTCCACCCGGGAGGAACTGAGCCTCACGCAGTCTTGGAGGCTGGTAACCATTGTGGGGTGAGATGAGACGGTTAGTTTTGGAAGAACTTATGAGGAAGAGCTTTGACTAGAGGAACTTGTTGGGGAGCTTTCTCAGAGCAGACTTGAGGCAAGGACCTGACACTAAGTAGAGGGGGAAGTAAGAATATATTTTTTTCCCTAAATAGTGATTGTGAAACAAGACAGGGTTCAAGGCTGAAACACCCTGCTCAGCATCACATGAAAATGTGATTCTGGGGAGGAATCCTCCCACCAGCCCACTTGTTATCTGGAGACTCTTAGAATGGGAAGACTGGCAGGGATCTCAAAAGCTCATGGTTGCAGAACCCCTCGATTTTACAGAGGGAGAAACTGAGGTCCAGAGTGAGGAGTACCTGTCCTAAGGTCACACAGGGAGGCAGAACAGGACTGAAACCAGAACCCGGCCATCACCAAGCTGCTGTTCCACCCCCACACCAAGCCTTCTGTTTGAGGTATCTTCATACAGTCAGCTTGTGTCTTTTAGCTTTCAGACACCTGAGGCCAGAGAGATCGAGTGACTTAGGCAAGGTCACACAGCAAAGCAAAGTGACCAAAGCCTTTTCTATTCTGGTCAGAATAGCAGAAATGGAAAAAGATTGATAATATTCAGTATTGAGGATACAGGGGAAAAATCACTTTTATAGGCTTCTCCGTTCTTTCAATAATTATGTTTCGAAGGGCTATACTGTGCCTGGAGATTTAGCTGGAAACAGCCAAACATGCTTCTTGCCCCAGGGAGCTGTCTTCTATTAAAGGAGACATGATAAACCAGTAAACTAACACAATGATTATAAATTGTGGTCAGTTTTTTAAAAAGAAATAAACAGGTGCTCTCATAGAGATTAAAAGGTATGTTATTTTAGTTAGGGTGGGTGAGTCATATAGAGTAGAGATAAATTAGTCCTGCCTGTTTGGAGAGCAATACATCAATATCAAAAATTTAAAGGTATAAACCTTTCGATCTAGCAGTTCCTCTGCTAGAAATCTGCCCTGCTAAAATACTAGTACAGGTGTGCAAGAATTTATCTATAAGGATATTGCACCATTATTTGCCATAGAGAAAAACTGGAGCTAACCTAGATGTCCATCAGTAGGGGAGCAGTTAGATTATATATCCATACAGTAAAACTCTATGCAGCAATGCAACAGGAAGACATAGAGCCCAGTGTCCCTGTGTGAAAAGATGGCCACAGGATTGTTCTTTAGGCCATTACATGTATGCATTTACGTATAATAGTTATTCATGTTAGGCAGTTATGTGTTTATTATTTACATATTTGTGTATTTATATATTTAGGAATTACACTGTCGCAGAAAGCTTTATAATATATATGTATGTTTGATGCCATTTTTGCTTAAGAAATGTAATTGTGGGAGAGGGGCGCGGGGTGTTTGCACATGCATGGAACAATGTACACCAGAATTTTAATGATCATTGCCTCTAAAGAGCAAGACCAGAGGTGAGAGTTTTCATTTCTCTTCTGTATTATTTGGGTTAATTGCATCAAGCATGTGTTACTTTTGTAATTTAAAAAATTTGTATTTTTAAATGCTGTTTTCTCTCTACCTCTCTCACCCCTAAAAACAAAGCATATGGTGGTCAGAGCTGGTCTCCTCCATCCCTGCTCGGGGCACGGCCACCACCACAGAACAACGGGCTGGAGTCCAGCCTCTCAGACAGTACCAGGACAGGCAGGCCAGGGACTGTGCTGGGGACTTCCCTCTGGTCACCCCACATACATTATCTGAAGGCATCCCAGGGCTGCAGGCCATCAGGGGCTCAGGGTTTATATGCTGAGCCTAAAGGTCCCCCGCCTTATCTCTGTTTTTTTTCTGAGGCCTTCTAACCATGAGTCCTCTCCCCCTGCAGGTACTACATGAGGTCTGTTTGGCCAGCCCACGTGTTTTCTGGTGAAGGGCAAGTGCCCCAGGACTCCCTCAATGCCCCTTTGGTGGCTCCTGGGTCCAACTATTCCCCGACACCACCCCTTCGCCCCATCCTGAAGAAGACGGCTGGCCTGGGCTTCTGCATCATCTACCTCCTTTTCATCACCAGCATCATCTTCCCCTCCATCTCTACCAACATTGTGTCCCTCGACAAGGACTCAGGCTCACCGTGGACCACTAAGTTCTTCATTCCCCTCACTGCCTTCCTCCTGTACAACTTTGCCGACCTCTGTGGCCGGCAGATCACAGCCTGGATCCAGGTGCCAGGGCCCAGAAGTAAGGTGCTCCCCGGGCTGGTGCTGCTCCGGACTGGCCTCGTCCCGCTGTTTGTGTTCTGCAACTACCAGCCCCGAGTCCACCTGCAGACAGTGGTCTTCCTATCTGACATCTATCCCATACTGTTCAGCTCCCTGCTGGGGTTCAGCAATGGCTACCTTAGCACCCTGGCCCTCATCTATGGGCCTAAGATTGTGTCCAGGGAGCTGGCTGAGGCCACAGGAGTGGTAATGTCTTTTTACATGTGCTTGGGCTTGGTATTTGGCTCAGCCTGCTCTGCCCTGCTCGTGCACCTCATCTAGGATGGAGCGATGGCAAGAGCATCAGTGCTGTGCCATGCTTGGGATCTCGGCAAGATGGGCAGGACATGCCAGGAGGGCTGGATTTGGGCTCAGTGCTGAGAACAGAGCACACCTGTGCCTGATCTCTCCCCAAGGAGCTGGTGACCTGTGCTGTTCCCATGCCAGGCAGAGACATTCCAGACACTTTAACGGAACATTCTCGAAACTTTTGAAGAAGACCGAAAGACACCTGAATAAGACACAGTTACACGGTCACAAAGTGAGGAATCACTTTCCTAGATGATGGTTACATTCCGCCTTTCTTTATAGCCTCTTAGGGACTATGTTGCCAGTGTTCAACTCACTTAAGAGGTGCGCACCAAAATCCAGCTTTGCTGTTTTCAGCCGACAGCAAGCTATGAGAATTCTCAGCCCTCCCTAACCAGAGTGGTCTCCCTGGAATTGGAGGCCCCCTGAGATGGCCCGTCCTCAGGCTCAAGACCTAAGCCTATGCAGACCCCTGCTTTCTGTGTGTGAGAGAGCATCTACCAGCCAGACTGGGAACCCCAGAAAGACAGGCTTTCCAGGAACCCTTCATTCCCTAAACTTGAATTCTGGAGAGCCTCCCCGTACCAGAGACTAAGCGTGTCAGGCCTGGTTTTCAAACAAGGATCTTTAAAGTGGTCTATGGCCTGGGTCGGGGCTGGGTCTTTCAGTGTCAATGTTTACAACATGGTCATTGGTTCGAGGGCATATTAAACACCTGGACATTTCATGAAGTGTCTGTATTAGGGTCTTGGCACGAAAGAACATACTGAAAATGGGTAATTTGAGGATATTTGAAGAATGGGTGTAGGAATCCTAAGGGGTTGTGCATTATATCCCAGAACTAGTAATAATGAGGCATTCCACCCCAGGTCTGACGGGATAGAGGTTGGGGCACACCCAGCCTGCTGTGACTGCCTGAGGTAAATGCCCTCCCTTCTCTCCCTTCATCTCCTCCTATCTCTTCCCCATCCCTGTGGCCTGAACCACAGCCAAAGAGTAGGCAGAGAGGATGGAAAGTGGATGGAGGGGCAGAAGGTGTCTGGCCCAGGGCCTCATCCAGAGTGTGGCTGCTAGCCCCTCCGCTTTCATAGGTCTATTTGTTATTAACGTCAGTAGAGCTCTGAAGCTTTGGTCAGCAGAATTCGGTGTTGCTTTGTCTGGTTTGTTCTGGGTAGTTGTGTATTTTGAAGCTGTCATTTTTCAAAAACGATCCTCAGATCCTGTGGTCTCCCCACATTCTTGATCATCTGACATGAGTAGTCCTTTATATTTCTTCAGGTTCCACAAGGCTTCTGCAAGGCTGTTCCTGGGAGAACTGACTGGCTTAGGAATCCAGGAAAGAAAGAAACTAGTTCAGACCAGGAGTTCTTTCTCAGGCATCATGCAGAAAGAAAAGAGCTTGCCCCCAAGAAGTAGCAACACTGAGAGCCATAAATCCATGCACTACTCTGAAGTGCACTGGCTCCATGGCGTCCTGCAGACAGCTGATTAAACTGAGACACAGTCGGTAACCCACCCTGTGGCAGCAGCTTACCTTCCCTACTGGCTCCGGCTCCCTCTCTCTGGCCAGAGAATTGAAGGTGACACCCTTGAAAGATTTTTTTTTTTTTGAAACTTGATACCTAAAAAGTAAAAAACATTTTAAAATAAATTCTTCCCTCTTCCTCCCCTTGTAGGAGCCTGAAACCTCCCCTTTGGTATTTTCACTGACTTTAATGCTGCTGATCATTTGGGGCATCTGGCTGGCTAGTGACTCATTTCATCCACAGGTGTTTTACAACTGGGCAGCAAGTCTGCTTTAAAGTAAAACAACAGTCTCCGAGCTTGTTCACAGGGCCCACCCTGGAGCTAACAGAGAAGGAGTTAGGGGCATCTAGCATGCCTGGATAAAGAATAGCTTTCAGAAGTAGAGGAGGTGTCCCTGCTAGTGAAATAATTTGAAACTATTGTGGCATGAAGGGGGAAGAAGGTAGCTGGCTGGGATGATGCAGCTTTGGTGGGAGCTGAGATGACAGACTACAGCAGTGCCAGCTTCACTGGGGGAGGAGGTCTATTCTGACTTTGGAGGGGCCAGCTGTTTGGCTGTTGGGATTCTCCAGGTTTTTGCCCTCTGTTCTTTGTTGCTCATTCTAGTGGGCTTTCACAAAGGATCCTTCCTTCCCAAGGAGGTAGAAAAGAAAAGAAAAATATGCCTCCAGGCAGAGGAGTAGGCAGTGGAGTTCAGATGTCCTTGTCCTCCAGTCACTGTCATAGTAGCTCATAGGGCTTGGCTGCTCTAGGTCTCAAGTCTCATGTGACCCAGGCAGGCTTATGGAACTATCTCACATGTTTTGGGAAGTAAACAAAACTTGCTAAGGAGAAGGAGATTTTCCAGTGTGTGTGTGTTGGCGTGGGGGGTGGGGGGGTGGGGGGGTCCCCAACAAAGTTGCCTTTGTCTATTAATTCTCTTATTTAATCCAAGTGGCAGTTTTTATGCCACTTGGGATTTCCCTTGTGTATTTCCTTGGGATACCCTCGTGTATTTCCAGACCATACATGTTTTCATTTTCCTCTTTTGATTTAACAAAGAAAGCTAGAGGCAGCCTAATTAGTTTACTTTTCAACAAGGATGTGACTGGTACTTCTAAGAAAACGCTTGTTTCTATGTACATGAGGACATGAGGTGACTTGAACCAAAGGTGGGTGTTATTAGCAAAGACCTTCATTCTCCTATCTTCAACCTTGTGCTCCTGAGAGAAGATTCAGGACCACCTAATCAGCTTGGATATGATGTGGAAGGAGGTTACTGCAGGACTGCAGCTTCTGAGGCCATGTAATGTTTTTATAGAGATCTCCAAGTAGAAGGGGCCCAAAAATCACTTGAGAAATTTTATTCCAGTGCACATTAAATTAAAAGCCCAGAGCTTATCTCAACTTTGCGGGCTTTCTGAGTGAAAGCATCTAGTATCCATTTTACCTTCATCACTTCCTTGGTGACATTGTCAGTGCCAGTTTTGCCCATGACTCAAGTCACTGCTGCCTTCCACCTACTGGCTGAGGTCGGTTCAGTTCCTAGTCCAGCTTTGACTCCGGCAGGATCCCAGAAGGAATTTCGGCCCTACCAGCGGGTGGAGGCGGGGACTGCTCATGGCCACAGACCCAGGGTCCCGAGCAGCTTGTCCACCAGCTACCCAGACTCCTGCCCAATGCTACCCTGTGCCCTCTGCTTTAACTGCAAGGTTTCTCCTGACTGTAGATGAATACAGTGAGCTCAGAGAGGTTAAGCAACTACTTACCCAGGGTCACTCAACTACTAAGTGGCATAGACAAAAATCAAACCTGATCTTCCTAAACTCAAGTCCTCGCCCACCCTGCCCTCTTGCTCCCCTGGTTGAGCCCTGACTTTCTCCTTGGTTCTTAATACCTGTTGTCCCTATTCCTCACTCTGTGGCATGCTGGAGTGTTGTGCCGAGTAAATGTATTGCCTAGAACCCTGGCACTGGCTCTGACCTGAGCTGATCTCACCAGTGCAGTTGGCCAGACCACCTGCTGAACTGAGTCCCTGTGGGTCCTGACCCTGGGCCTACGTCAGGCCCACTTTTGCCCTTCCTTGTCAGGCACAGCATCTTGGGATTCCAAGCCCTGCTGCATCCAGTCCAGTCCAGTCCCCAGCCCCTGCCCTCCTGGTCCCACATCGCCTCCTCCCCCATGCCAGCCCTTGCTGCGGGGCACCTGAAACCTATAACTGTCTACTTTTTAAACCCACAGTATAAACTGAGAGTTTCCTCTAACTTCTGGTCAGAGGCACTTCTCAGTGGGATGCCCAAGGCCACCGGGTCAGCTGGTTGGAACCTTGTGGGGCAGTGAGCATGGCTGTCTTCATTGCTCTCCTTTGGGGTCAAGCCTACTGCAGCTTCAAGTTGAGGTCATCGTCTCTGGCTGATGCTGCCCTCATACCTCCCAAGCTTCGAATTCTGGTTCTGCCACCTCCTAGCTGAGTCACGCTGGCCCAGTCTTGCTGACACCTTGTCTAAAATGAGAAGCCTCTCAGGGATTAAATAAGTCTCAATATTGTATGTACAAGTAAGTACTTGGCATAGAGCAGATCTTCAACAAATGTGTGGGGTGTTTTTTTTTTGTTATTTTGGGTTTTTTTGCTGCTACCTGGACTGTCTTTTGCAATGCCCAATTCCTTTCCTGTGGTAAGTTGTACCCTGCACCCATCACTTGGTACTCACACCCTCCTGCCTGCTGTTTGATGCCCAGGCCCAGACATGCCTGACCTGGGGCAGGGAGCAAGGGGCAGAATCCGAGACCCCAGACCAAGTTCTGCCCCTCACTTTGACCTCCAGGCAAGCCACTTCCACTTTTTTTCCTAAGCCTCAGCTGGACACTCCAACAACTATCCTGCCTTCATCATGAACATGTGGCTAGATACACAGATGCTCTTTAGAAATTGGTGTGTCCCAAACGATTCCCAGAATCTGTGTTCTGGAGCCACATTGCCTAGGTTTTAATTCTCATTTCTAGCTGCATGGCCATGGGTAACTTCAACCTGACTCTTGTTTTCTTATCTGACAGTGGGGGCGATTGTAATACCAGTCTCAGATCTGGTGGTTGTGTACATTAAATGGTATACTGGAGATGCATATAAAACATTTAGAATCGAGCCTGGTATGTAATCAGCACTAATCACCAGCTCCTAAAAGGCTGTATCTTCAGACTCCACTTGGAGACCCACCGTACTAGACCACCAAAGACTGATGAGGGCTTGTCAGGAGCTCACACCTGGCCCAGAGAGAGAGACAAGGGCTCCGTCTGCCCTGTTCCAGTTGAGGGCTCAGAAGAAGCTAAAACATTGTGGACATTCACTCATTGTTCCTTTAAAATGTTTACAGGTTTGGGGCAGAGCCTTTGCATTTTAAGTGTCAAGTTTATCTTCTCCACTAGCCCCCAAGATTGGCACCCAGTGGCTTTACTACTCAATTGCATGTTTTCCACCTGTTCCCTTTACCGTATTCAGGAGGAAGGAGGGACGGGGGAGAGAGGAGGGAGTCAGAAAGGGTGAGGCCTGAGGGACAAGTCGGCTCCAGCCCACAGCTTGGAGTTGATTAGTTGGAGGTAGTGGTCTCCCTCTCTCCCTCCCAGGCATTGCTTGTCATTGGGGAGCAGCAGAGTGGGGTTCAGGGCCACCTCCTGCCCAGGAGGCTGGGTCACACCTACCTGCTCTCTAGAGCTCATTAGCTGCTGAGGTGGTGGTAACTGTTTTTCATTTTGCTGAGTCTGCTGAGACTCAAAAAGGGAAATGAGCCATTACCAAACAGCAACGCTTTTTTTAAAACAAAAAACAAAAACTGAATCAACTGCATTTTCTAATCATATTTTAGAAGCTAAGAATGCAGAAGTCTGGCCTTATCAAAGTTGTCTTTCAGAAGAGGGTTGTCTGTGGCTTGCCTTCTGCTCTCAAAGCTCTGTGGGAAGGGAATGGGAGGAGTCAAATGCCAAAATGTGCCAGAGCTGTTAGTGCCACACCAGCTGGTATTTAATAGCTGGCCACAAACAGATGGCCTGTTATGAGGATGTCAGGAAATTTTTCTTTCCTTATTTTTTGCTGCTCAAGACCCTCAGGCTTTGCCCTGTTGGGTAAGGACTAGCCACCTCAATTCTTGAAATAGGGTAGAGCCAGGGTACATGGCTTACAATCAGGGGACTTTGAACAAATCACTAACCTCTCTGAGCCTTAGCGTCCTCACCTGTAAAATAGGGATATTAATTTTATATACCTCAAAGTTCTGATGTCAAAGTGCCTGTCAATAGCTTTTGTTATTATTATTAAACTATCTATAGATCCATTTGTACTCCATCCCATGGGACAAGGAGTCTATAGGACAAAGGGACATGACAGCTTGGAGCTCACACCCCTCCCTACTTCTGGGCCATGCTCTGAGTACTTGGTACATCTGAATCCCTTGCCTAAATGGGCTCAAACCTGCAACCAGGGGCTATGCAGGCTCTTTCCTAGGTCCTTCCCCCAAGGGAAGACTACTCAAGGCACTTCCAGCCTCAAGAGATGGCTGTGTGCAACTGGTGCTGTCGGGGCATAATGGGATAGCGTATCCACAGCTGTGCTTAGGACAGGGGTCCCCAACCCTTGGGCCATGGACCAGTACCAGTCCATGGCCTGTTAGGAACCAGGCAGGAGGTACGCAGGAGGTACGCAGCAAGCAAGTAAACAAGCAAGCAAAGCTTCATCTATCTTTGCAGCCACTCCCCAGCGCTAGCATCACCGCCTCAGCTCCCCCATCAGATCATCAGGCATTAGATTCTCACAGGAGCACCGGTCTCTGGTGTCAAAAAGTTTGGGGACTGCTGGCTTAGGAGCCCTCTCAGATATGAGATTGAGCCATCACCTTCCAGAACAGATCTCAAATCAAGGGATTTCAGATTCAAATCATACCTTCCAGGTTGTTAGAAAGGCACATGTCTAGGTAGGAGAAATATGTTTCTTAATTTGTAACATATATTGAGATACATGGTATATGGGCCTTCATTTGTACTCCTGCTGTGGGCCCACAAATGTTCCTTCTTATTACTAGATGTTTGAATTCTACTTCCTTTGAGCCAGGCAGACCTCTTATTTCCCCCTTTTTTCTGTGTGCCGTTCCTACTATTTCCTCTCCTCTGTCTTCCTAAATATTCAAAGCTCTACCTTATTCGGAAGTGTAGCCAGGATTAGCAAAAATTCATAGAGATTTCAGGGGCTCCCTTCTCTCCCTTACACCATTTCTTACCCTTCCCCTCCCCACAAAGATACAGAGGATAGACCATGGGCAAGGACCCTGGTTGATAGCTGGGCTCGTTTTGGTCTCCTTAGCATTTTCCAGACAAGGTGTCCGTGCTACTTCAGGGTAAGAGAGATCCAAGCTGCTGAGTAACCCCTAAGCCATAGGGACTGGATGATACTAAGAAGAGCCATGGGCTCCATCCTGGAGGGTAGGGGAGGCTCTAGAAGCCTAAGATTTTTCTGTAGGGATCAAGTATAGGAAGAATGGTGTGCTGGGTCCTTCCCAGCTCCATCCCGGAAGGGTGCAGATCCTTAGCTGGCAGAGGGTAAAGTCAGTTGGTGAGAGGTAGCAGCCAACTTTACTCCATGAGTTGAGGCCCCTTTGGGTTCCCTAACTCTTCCTGGGCTTGCTGCTAATGGTGTTATACACATTTTGCTCCACATAAAACCCTTTCCTAATGTCCCCTTCCTACTCAGACACCCTTTGGCAGTATAGACTCTACTCCAGAAGTGGGATTGCTTGCCTCTGTGAGTTGTCTCCCCTACCCCAGAAGAACAGTTGCCCCCTCCCCCTTGCCTCCTGTGGTCCTGGGATGATGCAGCAGCAGTGGTTGAACAGCCTTTGGGCACATCCAATTTGCTGAATGCCTGCTCGTCTGTGCCTGGAGTGGCTATATACAGAGAAAAGTTATGAGGGGAAAAGGTGAACCCACTAGAGGCTATCTAGTGCTCTTTACCTGCCCCGCAGACCTTTAGAGAATCAGAGTAAATACTGGATATTAGACAGTTTTATGGACTGTCTCAGTCACTGTTTCTCTAAGTGTTGAAAGTGAACTACTGGTACTGTGCTGGGTGACTTTAGGTGCTGTGGGCCAGGGCATGAAACAACACAGAATCCAAGCATATGGAAGTTCTTCCCTTTCCAATTCTTTCCATCTTGAGTACCCACAGAGGAAACTTTCACTTTAGTGCTTGAATATTAACACCTCACTAAAACTTGCTATTCTTTCTTTTTAACAAAATGAGATCAGGCCTCAGTTCAGGGTCTTGCCCACTAGAATGAAGAAGACTGCTTTATTTTTATTAGTATGTCTTTATGGTTTCTTGCCTTCTATTTATGACAGGTGATACTGTTTTCCAATAAAGCAATAATACAGCTTGCTTTTTAAAGTAAATGTGAGTAAAGCAACTGAGTTAAAGAATAGTAAAAAGATACAGGTGGCACTTGGATATGACAAATATCATTCAAGTTTATCATTTTAGAGGTAGGGAAACAGACCCAGTCAGGAGTCCCCAGATTACAGAATGGGTAAGTCTCCAACATTTAGACAGTGTTTTACTTGAAGGTCACATGGGCTGGATAAAGGCCCCCTTTTAACCTTAGATCCCATTAACACTCCTTTACTGGCTGGCATTTCACTATTTTCATTTTATCCAATAAAAGTGATAATTTCTGAAGTTACTGATTGTCCCCTTTAAAATCAGGGCACAAACCTGGCCATTTTCAGAGACAAACAGCTTTAGCTCTGGAGTTAGCAAGAACTAGCAGAGGAGAGGAAGGGGTAAAAATAGAAGTAGAGAGAAATAGGAAGTAGAAGACACAGCAGCTTCAACATTTTTAAGGATTTGAAACTCTGGAGTTGGGCAGTCACGTTTCCAACTGTGCCTGTCCTAAGTGGACAAAGCAGTTTGTCTCTGGCAAAGTCACTCTTTAATGATGTGACTATTGTCGCCATGACTTTGATTTGTCCACTAACTTTGCTTGAACACTTAGTAGATGTCTGGCACTTGGCTAAAACTTGACATCCTCTTATCAATTCTCACAAAAAACCTTTAAGATAAAATCTTGGGCTCTGGAGGTGCACTACTTGGGGTTGGAAATCTGCCCTGTGGTGCTGTGTGACTTAAGGCAAATTAAATCCCTCCCTGAGCCTCAGTTTTCTCATTTCTCTAAAATGGTGTAATACCATTATGATCTCTTAGGATCATAAAGCTTCTAGGGTAAGAAGTAAGCAGTCAATACTCATGTCACTTAGTATTAAGCATTATTGATATTATCAGTACCAAGAAGGTAAAGAAGCTTCTAGAAGTCATTCCACCCAAGGTCACAGAGGTGAATCAGGTCAACTAGACTGGTGCATAGGTGCAGGAGTGTTTGGACCTCCTGGCCTCGGTGCCCAGAGCTTTGGGCAGTGAGGCAAGGGCTGCTGGAGTGAGGCCCAGACTGCCCAGCAGATACTCCAAGCTCGCTCCGGGACTCAGCCGCATCTTCCTGGGGCTCCGACTGGCAGGAGACTCACTACTGTGACATGCCAGACAGTATGCGACGGTCCTTTAGTCCCTCGAGGCCGTCCAGACTGATGACATGCGGCGATGACGCGCCCACCACGCTCAACTCTACGGTTAGTTTATCCCAGCACAGCAGCCCTTCCACCCACGCTGACCACTCTGCAGCTGCATCCGCAACCGCCATGAAACTGACGGCTGAGGGCGGCTTCCGGCAGCCGCTGGGCATGCCGGGAGGCGGGCCTCACAGCCAATCCCCGCGCGGAGGCAGGCAGTGGTTGCCCGGCAACGGGGCGGGCGCCCAGGTGAGGGGGCAGGGCCGGTAGAGCAGTGCGAGCAGGTGTGGAAGCAGGAAAGGGACGCGAGCTGCTTGCCAATCCCGGAGGAGGCTTCTTTTTCCTCCAGTTCCTTCACTCTTGCTTGGATTAGAGAAAAGAAAAGATCCTCAAAGCAAATGATAAGAAACAAGAAGCCATAGGAACTAATAATAATACAAAAGATACTCATATTACTGAGCACTTACTATGGGCCTGGCTCTTTACGGGGATTATTTCATTTGATCCTCATTTGATCTTGTAAGGAAAGTATGATTACTGTCCCCATTTTGTAAATGAGTAAATGGAGGTTTACACAGATTAGGCACCTTGCCCAAAGTAACTAAGCTATAGAGTAGCAGAGCTGGAATCTGAATCTAGGTGGTCTTGAATCCACATGGTCTGTGATCTTAATAGGTCAAGCAGTGGACACTCATTTCAACTCAGCAAGCATAAGTCTGTGTTCTTACTAGATCTGCCCACAGGGGCCAATCCAGCTTTTGGGGTGAGAGTGGGAGCTTATCACCGAACTCCCCTCCCTTTCGCTGATGTTTAGCGGCCTAAGGTTGCTTGATTTGCACATTTCCAGGAAACCACAGTTCTCACTCCCTTGTCACCAGCCCAAGCCCTCTAGGCTTGTACCCTCAGGAGGAATGTCCTTGCCTTCTCTGGGTTCACAGCACCTGTGACTTGAGATCTCAGCTGTCTTTCTTGTTAACAATTTCTCCTCCTCCTCCTCCTGTGATCTAGGAATGGTGGCTGTGTTAACACATAGGGGTAGGTGGAGGGACGCTGACAAGAACACAGGCCTCAGTCTTTGGCTCTGCTGTTGACTTTGGGCCTGTCTTCTTTTTTTAAACCCCTCAGAGTCTTGTTTTTCTTATCTGTGAAGTGGGGAGTCCCATTCTGCTCCCATGAGGTTGCTCTAATGATGCCCTAATGCAGATATTCTAAGTGCGCATGGCAGACAAACAATATACACACATGACACAGGCATGAGCCAGGATGGGTGCAGATTTGCAACTGTGATTTCCCTCTGTTCCCTCCATCACAATGAAGAGGGAACTTAGCAGCTGGTCTTCGGTTCTCCAAGACCCTGGTCTGCCAGAGGCTGCTGGTGATGCCCAAAAGGTAGTGCCCTTTTTCCAAGCGTTACTTTAGCAGTCACTAGGTTTAAGGATGCCCCAATGCTTTGCAATTCCTTGACTCCCCAGTTGAAATCTGGGTGGTTTTAAACCCAGATGTTCTATGTTCTTAATGAGTCAAGAGGTGGACACTCATTTCAATACAATAATTTCTCACCACATCCTTTGTTTTTCCTTTGTGGCACTCATCATGAGTTGTGATTATTTATCTGCCTGTATGTTTTTTAAACACTTTTAAAAAAACATGAAAAATTGTAAGCATTTACAAAAGAAAACAGACTAGTACATGGCTCTCATGTACCTTTTACCCAGCTTCAAAATTACCAACTCAGGGTCAATCTTTTTTCACCTCTAGCTCTAATCATTCTCCTATCCCTGTAACAATTTGAGGCATCATACCATTTCATCTGTAAATAATTTTTGGTTTATATCTCTAAATGATTAGGGCTCTTTGATAAAATATAATCACAATCCCATTTTTACACTTAAAGAGATGAACAATAATTCCTTGATATGATGTGATTATTGTTAAATGTCCGTTTCCCTCCACTGGGCTGAGGCCTTCATGAGAGTTTTCTCTCTTGTTCTTGGCTGTATCCACAGTGCCTGAGCCCTAGCAGATGGTTGGTAAGTATTTGTTGGATGGATGAATGAATAAGAGAAAGGCAAAAGATGCTAGGACCCACTTTGCTTTCTGTGGATGCTGCCCCCTTCCCTTGGATACTGGGGTATGATCACTGCCTTGCAGGCCCACAGTCACTTACCTTCTCTGATGGGAGCAGCACCACAGAGTCATAAACCGTTCAGTTTCTTTCCCTCCCAGCCTGCCTTCAACTTAATCAGGCAGCAAGTCACTAATCCTCTCCCCATGGCTGCAGCCTGTTCTCCCTGCGCAGGTAATTCCACCTTCCAACTTAATCATCATACTTAGACTTTCAATAAGGGCTTTTCATCTTCAGAGCCCTGCTCAGGCTTAGCTGATTACTGTAATCTGTCTAACTCCCTAAGTGTCAACCAGGATGGTGGGAGAAAGACAAGGCTTCCCTCAGAGCCTCAGTTTTCTCATCTGTAAAATTAGGTGAATATACTTAAATAGCATGATTGGTGTAGAAATTAAGTAAAATGAGTACAGAGCATTTGTCCCATGACACATAAGAAGCACCTAGGAGTGACTACCTTCAAGGATTAACTCTCAATGGAAAGCCGAACAGATCTTGATTAGAATCCAGCGTTCTCCTTTTAAAGTGAAAATTTCTGAGCCTCAATTTCCTTATCTCTAAAACGGGGATGATGGTGCTACCTCTCAGAGTTTGCTGAAAGGATTAAACCACATGATATATGTATGTGATATTCCAGGTAGTGTTGGGCACCTAGTAAGTGCTAAGTAAGTACCTATGGTTATTGTTATTCCCTGAAGGAGATGGAGGTGGGGAAAGGAGAAGGAGGCTCTGGTGTCCCGCTAGTGCCCCACTGGAAGGCACCAGTTACATCTTTTCTCCTCTATTCCCTCAAGGTGTACTCGTGGATGGAAGATGCCTATGGTGCTTACCATTATATCTCCAGCCCTTTGCCTGGCTGTGCCTTCAATAACTGAATATGTGAATGAATTTGGTGAGATGGGGATGGGAAAAATGTACAGGCATATCTCATTTTATTGTGCTTTGCTTTATTGCACTTCACAGATGTTGCATTTTTACAAAATTGAAGGCAAGACCCTCTCCCAGCAAAAAGATTACAATTAGCTTTATTGTAATACTCGCTTTATTGCAGTGGTCTGGAACTGAACCTACACTATCTCTGAGGTCTGCCTGTATCTGGACAGGACTGGATAGTTTATAGAGGACTTTCAAGATTTTTATCTCACAATCAGAGAAAGTAAACAAGCCAAAGAGTATACCCACGTGCTATCGATGAACAAACTAAGGCTCGGGGAGGGAAATATCAGGCTTGTAAGTATGAATAGCTGGAGCCACTGCCACCCAACTTTGGATGTGTCAGAAGGCAGGTGCTTAGCATTGCCGTTCAGAAGAGTTGGGTTTCTGTCTCAGAGTTACAGGTCTTCTTGAGGGCTTCTAAAACTGAGGGGATTCTGCCCGATGCTCCTGCCTCCCACTGAGCCTGGTATGTACCCCAGTGTACTGATTTTTAATTACTGAGAGTTTCAGCATCAGGGCTGCCATGAACAGCTACTGAGGTTGTACACTGTGCAATTCCTGGAACAGACACCATTAACCACGATAGTAATGAATCACCAAGAGGTAAGTCCCACTGTGCAGTTGGAGGTGACTCTAGGAGAAGGTGGGGGCCTTCCCCATGCACTTGGGTCAGGAGCACTGCTCCAGGAACCAGGGCTCCGGGGAACTCCTTGGTCTGGTTGGGTGAGCAGGGTCCATGTTCAGAGTGTGGGCATCTGGAGGCTGATCTCCACCCCTCTTAGAGAGAATTGTAGGAAAGCCCTAGGAACTGAACCCTAGTTTTAAAACTTGAGAAAGTTGAGGAAAGGGAGCAATGCTTTGAGCCAGGTACTTTATACATTATATTACATATCTAAGTAATAATTTAATCTTGATAATAAAGCTCTTTGGAGAGGCATCATTAACCAGTTTTCAGATGAGTTAACTGGGGCCCACAAAAGTTAATTAACTTACCCAAAGGGTCACATAGTAAGGAAGTGGCGCAGCTGGGATTCAAAGTCAGGCCTGCTTGACTCAAGGTCCCACTATGTTACCTCTAGTTATAACCTGCATTTTACAAGGGAGGTAGCTGAGGCCTAGAATGGGGCAGTGCCTTGCCCAGGGTCACATACCCAGCTAGTGGCCAAGCAGATAATGAACAGAGATTCTAGGCTCTCAGTCCCAAAATGAGCCCATAAGGGTACCCAGCCTATCAGTTAATATTTGTTATAGAAACAAGTCTAGGCAAAGAGACTTAGGTGGCTGGAGATAAGAGACTTGGGGGGCAGGTAGGGGGGTTTATATGGTGAAGGGCAGGCACCAATCCTCCACATTTTTGCCCCGGGTTCTCTGTAAGAAGAGCGGCCAGTTCTCTTCATAACAGGGCTGAAGGTGGGGTCTGGGAAGGGTGAAAGGTGACATGTGACCCTCAGCCTCTAGGTGGCGCCCGCACCGCAGATCTGGACTCCCTCAGGAAGCCAAGCCAGCGGAAATTGGTCTGTCCCTAGAGTTTTCAGGCTGCCCTGGGACAGGGCTACTCTTTCCCCACAGGTCGCCTCTGTCCTGGCTTTGGCAGTGAAGGGTTGGCAGGGCCCAAGACTAAGAGCTCACATCTCAAGCCCCAGCCTTCCCTGCAAGCCCTCTGCATTTCCCTGATTGAGAACCTCCAAAGAGACTTGGGGGGCATCCAGATGCTCCCCATCTTCTTAACCTTGGGAAGTTTGCTCAACCTCTTTGAGCTTCACTTTCCCCATATGTAGAGTGGAAATGGGTTTTATTTCAGG
Organism: Pteropus medius; assembly: GCF_902729225.1. Taxonomy (NCBI): domain Eukaryota; kingdom Metazoa; phylum Chordata; class Mammalia; order Chiroptera; family Pteropodidae; genus Pteropus; species Pteropus medius. The sequence goes on from NW_024344378.1 coordinate 45,381,701, forward strand.
GATGCTGAGAAGATCAGATGGAACATTTTATGGCCTATTGCAGGTGCTCAATAGATGGGAACTACATTAAGTTCTCACTTAATGTCGTCAATAAGTTCTGAAACTTTAAGTGAAACGACATATAACAAAACCAATTTTACCACAGGCTAATTGATATAAATAAGAGTTAAGTTCCTACAGCATCTCATCAGGTCTAGAACGGAACAACATTATTGGAGGACCTGCTGGATTAGGATTGTTCCCATGGACGGCGGCTGCTATTCTTTCTTAGTCTTTCTCACTGCACAGTCCGTCACACCGTGCCTTCCCCATCACCACCAACCTCTATGACCCATACCCTGTGGCCTAGTACCTCTTTGGAGATGATACAGAAAAGCAGTTAAGCAGAAGATTTTGAAGTCTCACAATCTGGGTTCAGATCTTCGCCTCTACCATTTCCTGTGTGGCCTTGGTCAAGTACCTTAGCTTCTGCACTGCAGATCTTGGTGCTCACCATTATAGATTCCAGCCCTCAATAGTTAGGTTGGAGCCATGTGACTAACCAGTTTTGGCCAGGGAAATGGGAGCAGAGTGATGTTTGTATCACTTCAGACTAAAGCAGTTAAAAGCCTGTGGACCTCCCCCATCCCTTTCTTGCCCTGCCACAGTGACCTGTGTGTGGTCACAGGGAAATGTGTTCCATATAGTACAGCTTTAAGATAGAAGTGTCCTGGGGCCCCAAGTCACCCTTGGAGGAAAGCCATCCCACCAGCACTGAAGTAGGTATGAGCAAGAAGCAAATTTTTATTGCCACTGAGATTCCATGGTTTGTTTACACTGCACTATAACCTAGTACTTTAACTTCACAGATACAGTTTCCTGTGCCTCAATTTTCTCATCAATGAAATGGGGACAATAATGATACCACTTTCATAGAGTTGTTGTGAAGATTAAATGAGATCATGAATGCAACCCTCTTAAGACGTAAAATCATAGTTTTTGTTATTTCTAGAGGAAGATACGAAAAGCATGAAATGACCTTAAACTCTCAGAGCAGGAAGGATCCTGGGAGGACCTTGAACTGACTCCTTATGGATGGATAAGGAGAGAGGCTCAGGGGAAGAAATGCCTTGCTCAAGGTCATTCAGGCTGAGAGTAGAAGAGTCAGGGCTGAATGCTGGATCTTCTGTCCTCAGTCGGGAACTCCTTCAGATACACTTTAGTCCCTGCTCCCTGGGAGCTTATGATTTGATTGAAAATAAGACAGGCATAATACAAAAAGATCACTAAAGATTCCATGCTATGTACATGTGCAGGGAATCATCTGATAGTGAGGATTCTGAGGGTCAGAGGAGGACCTGGGGTTCTGAGAGGTGGGCAGGGAAGGCTTCCCCAGAGGTGGTGGGGCTTGAAGAATGGGTTTTAGCAGAGAGCAGAGGAGGGTAGTGAGCAATGGCAGGAGAGAGGACAGTGTAAACCTAGGCCAGGGGATAAGGAGGTCCCAAGAGCAGCGTAGTATATAGAACAGATGAGATGAGTCAAGGAGTGGTCTGTTTAACCAGTACCCTATTAAGGGACATGCAGGTTTCCCCGTGTGCTCCCCACCCCATTATAAAGAGCACTGCACTGAATATCCTTGTACTACTGACTTCTGTAGTATCTGTGTATTTTGCCAGGTGAGATAGAGGCTTTGTAGGGAAGAGAGTTTGGGGTGAGGTCTAAAAGTTGTGTTGGGACTGACTTCTTAGGATGAGAAGGTTGGGGGCTTTAAATGCTACACTGATGCTTTCACTTAGTTCTTCAGGTTGGGACCCCCAATTTCAGCCATTTACTTGCAGCATTTACCAATTTTGGTGTATCCATGTGCCAACTATACTGTTATTGACTCAATGTAATCTCTCACTTTTCAACGCTTCTATTTACGTTTTTAAACATCGCCACCATAAATTAAAAAAAGGTACTAATTGCAATAAATGAAAAAAACTATAAAATTAAATACAATAATAATAGTATTGTACTATTAAGTATAGCCAGACAAAGTTGACTGCTAGAGGCTGAGAGAAGGTCTGATCCCTTCTGGTATAAGAAAGAGGGATTACCACGTGTTAAGGACATAATTGCATAAAATGAGGTGTTCTTTATATGGTTAGATAAACTACAACAAAAGTGAAAACGGAATAGCTTTCTCACTACTGTATGTGATTCAAAGAGATGACCTAAAGAAGTTTCGCATCTAACAGGAAGTGACTTGCAAACTAAACCAAACGGGAGACCCCGTGCTCTAAAGACTGTTACCAAAATAGTAACAGCTCTTTTCTGTGGTGGTTTGACTACAGTAGGGTCCAGAGGTGGGAGAGCAGACCAGCTGACCACATGCCTCTCTCTTTATTGGACATTAGATTATCCGGTGCATGGCTAATGAGGCCAGGGCTGGGGCTCAGAGCCTGGAGAGAGTAGGTCTTGCTTAACTGCCTTCTGGTCCAGGCTAAAAACACACATGTGAGCATTGCCTTCTCTCTGCACTGTCCTCTGTAGTCAGGGTTGACTCTGTGGTCCTGTGACCTATGTAGTCACACAGGGCCCATGTTTAGAAGAGCCCAATGTTCAGTTTCATGCTCTGTCGTCACCATCTCTCTATGGAATGCATACTGGGAGATTAAAAAGAGGAGGCAGAGCCTTGGTGTACCAATGTGGAAAGAACTCCAAAGACATATTTTAAGAGAAAAAGTCAAGTTATAGAACAATATATGCAGTATGACTCTATAAACAATGAATAATTTTTAAAATACATACACATACACAACTTCATTATTCTATTTTCCCTTATATTGGCAAGTTAGTTATACATCCACTTACCATTCTTCTAGGGTTAGCCTAGAGATAAAGCAGGCATCCTTGATTTATTAATGTTTATCATACAGTCACGTTTTTACCCACTTTCAGGACAATGCAAGGACTTTAGAACATTCTAACTCCATTTACCCCCTTCCTGACTCATGTGCTATTGTGTCATGTATTTTAATTCTCTCTATATATTTTAAACGTTAGTTTCATTGTTTTATTCAACCAAGATTCATTTGTATTTACCCATATTTCCCTTTCTATTGCTCCTCTTTCCTTCCTGAAATCCAAGCCTCCATCTGGGACCACTTTCCTTTTGCCTGAAGCATGCCCTTTATATTTATTTTTATATTTGAGCCATTCATATAGTTTAAAATTCAAAAGTACAGAAGTGTGCCATAATAGATGTCTCTCTCTCCTACCCCTGCTCCCAGCCAAAAACAATATATTTCCATATGTACATGGAACATTACTTGGAAGGATACACACCAAATTGAGAAAAGTGGTTTGTCTATCTGATCTGAAATGCTTGTGATGATATTTATTCCTATGCCCTGTGTGCAAGGAAAAGGGCCCAGGACAGGTAGCCAGGAGACCCAATCCTTTCTGAGTGACTGTCTCTCACTGTGTCCCAGAGTGCACAGAGCTTCTCTGGTTTTATATGCATCCTCATTTGATCCTGCCACAGCCCGGTAAGCCAGGAGGGGCAAATTTCCCCTTTCCGGGAAAGCTAACGACCATGGCTCCCGGGTAGCATTGTATATTCATCAACTCATTCAATCCTCACAACGACTCTACTAATATTGTCACCATTTTACAGATGAGCAAACTGAGGCAGAGGGAAGTTAGATAACCTGCTCAAGAGGCAGAGCCAGGATTCAAACCAAACCCAACAGCCCAATTCCAGAGCCCAAGCTATTACTAACCCCATTTTATAGATAAGGAAACTGAAGCCCCAAAAGGTTTAGCCATATGCTCAAACTCACATAGGACTGGCAGAGCAAGAATTCATATCCATAACTTTTGAGGTCAAAATGTACCCCCGACCCCTGTTCCCAGACCAGTGGTTTTGCTCTGCGTTGTCTCAGGGAGCTTTGAAAAAATGCTGAGTCCAGATGTCAGCCCAGAACAATCAGATCTGAATCTCTGATCCTATTCTTACACTCCTGTCTCACTTCCCAGTAGCTTGAGGACCACTGTTCTAATCCACAGGTGGGCAGGGCTTAGAGTCTGCCTGGGTTTAGCTTAATTCAGACTTTGTGACCTTGGGCAAGCTGCTTTTACATTTCTGTGCTGCCTCAGTTTCCTCATATGTCAGATTGGATTGTTACAGTGTTTTCTTCATTTGAGGATTGAATGAGATGATCCATGCAAAACACTTTGAACAGTGTCTGGCACAAAAATCAGCTTTAAAGAAATGCTAGAAACATTATTACTATTATTATTTACTGTGTAACTCCGTAGAGAGCCAGCCCCCCTCGGGGGTCAGGCTCTCTATCTGTGAAGACATGGTGAGGTGTGGACTGCATGGTCTTGAAAGGTGCCTTTCAGCTCTGATGTGCCCATGTCAGTGATAAGCTAGCTGGATATCAGACCTTCTTTACCCACCCCAACCCTTTCAGAAGCCCAGCCCTGCCCATTTTGTTCAGAGGCTGTGACAGGCACATGCTTGGAGGAGGGACCTGCTTCTTTGGGATGACTCCAGCTTCTAATTAGGGTGTTGATGCCTCTCACAGCCAGGATGTGCTGGGTTGTGCAGAGAGAAATTTCCCATTGTGGAGTAGTGGATGACAAGGCTCCAGCTGCCTCCAGAGAAAGACAGAGGGCCCGGGATGGAGGGCCCCTCAGAGAGGCAAGGTTGGGGGCCCTGGCAGAATTGGGGGCCTAGTGCCGGCTTCCTACCAGTGCCCAGGGCACTTAGTGCCAGTCCTTGCCACCAAGCACCATTCTGCACCAATGCATAATTCATGCCCCTGTGTGCCAATCTGTGCCAGCTTTAATTAGCTTCTAACTTTTTGTCATTCATTTTGCTATGAACGCCTTATAAATAAATGATGTGAGAGGGGAGCAGGGAGTGGGGCAGGAACGTGAGAGAAGGAGTCTGGCTCCTTAGGCCTCGTGGGGGAGGGGTAATCTTCTAAGGAGGGGGCCCAGGGAAGCCATGCTCCTTGCAGTTTCTTGGGGACCCTTGACTCTGCAGCTGGGTGGCCCCAGCCCACCTCGTTCGCCTTCCAACCTTGTTCTTTCGCAAGCTGCAACGAGCCACCACAGCTGTGCCCGGCTCCAAGGGCCCACAAACCAAACTCAGGAACACACATGTTTGGTTTACGGTGGCAGGCGCTGCCCCGGGAGAGGACCAGCAGGCTGGGGACACTGACAGGAAACAACAAACAGCTTTTCACAAGCTCAGGGATGGGAATAAAGGGGGAGTAGGAAATGATGCTTCATTATGAGGCGGGAAAGGGAAGCCGTTATGGAAGACACCCGGAGGAGAGGCGTGTATGTGCTTTAAAAATAATAATCGACCCTCGTGGGGAGGAGAGACTTGTATGGGAGTGGTGTTTTGTTTTCACAGTTTACAAAGCACTTGAATTTGTGTGTTTTCTCTTTTGCCCTGAATGGCAACCTTGGGAGGTGTTCAGGGAGGCTGAGAGCTATCATGCCCATGTACAGTTGAAGAAACAGACTCAGACAAGCTGGCTAAGACCCAGGTCCACTGCATTCTAGTCTTGTGAGCTCTGCATCATACTACACTGCCTGGCTTCCATTCTCAGGGAAGAAATCAGGGGCAGAAATCTCCCCAGTGGGACCGGGGGGTGGGGAGTGAGGTAGAATCTAATACAATCCCAGATGATTTAATAGGCTAGACAGGTTTAAAACAGCAGATTTGGGTCTCTCCCTCTTTTCTACTTTTCTTCTCTCCCTCCCTCCTTCCCTCCTTTTCTTCCTTACTCGTTGATAATGTCAGTGAGACAGCTGATTGTTTGGTGTTTGGGGGACACAAAGACAGGGAAGGAGAAATGCCCCTTCCTCCAAGATGCCAGCCCAGGGTCACCCTGAGACAATGCAGTGTCTCTTCCTCTCCATCCTTTAGTTAATCATGTTTTCTCCTGTTATTATGCATCTTCACCTCCAAGCCCATCCCCACTTCACCCCTAGCATTAACTGCTGAGTGTCCCTAAGGCCCCAGAGTGGCATATGAGGTCTTTGTGGCCCTTGCTTATCTGCTGAGATGTGTCTTTCATCCATGCACAGTATACCTTGGTCTTGCCTGACCACCTCTCTACCTGAAGTCTCTCAACTGTTTGATGCCCCTGTGATTTTGCACACATTCAGTCTCCTTGACCTTAGATGCCCTTGCTGGCCTTATCTTGCCAGGCACATTCCTAAGGCTCTGTGTAAGTGATCCCTCCTGTTGGATGTTTCCCCCAGTCTCCTTGTTTAAGGTAGAGTATATCCTTCCTGAGGTCCCTCTGTTACTGCTGAACCTAGTCCTGGCCTCAAGAATGGCATTGTCCTATGCTACTTCATTTTCTTTTTTTCATCCTATGCTTCTCGACTATTTGTTTCTGTCTCTCCAACTGGACAAGCTTTTTTGAGGACAAGAATGGCGCCATATGCTTCTCTGTGTCTTTTGCACCCAGTCCAGAGCCTGGCACATGGTGGACCATCCAGGAATGCTTATCAGTTGAATGAACAAAGACACAGCCCCAGTCCTTGAGGATTCTAAAATTGAATGTGTCTCTGAGCTAAAGATGAACTTGGTGTTTGGAGGATACAAAGACAGGGAAGGAGAAATGTGGCCACTTCTGGAAATACCTGGACAAGGTGTTCTGATGTGGAAGGAGCCAGTATATCAATTAGTATTCCTTTCTTTCTCTCTTTCTTTAGTTTTTTTTTTTTAAATTTTGGAAAAAAAGAGATAGAGGTACTCTGCAATGCTGACCGCCTGCACTGTGATCCCCTAAAATTGCTGGGAGATTGATCATAGGGCCATACCAGGCAGGGTTTTCATGGTTGCTAGCAACAAAATTTAACGCTGGCTAATTGACATATAAAATTACTAGTTGGATGGTGGGTGGGAGACTTGCAGAATCAACCAGAAGGCTGGAGGACAGGCCTGGCAAACAAATAGACACCAAAGGAGGCTGGTGGCCAAGAACACAGCTGAGAACACAGTGCAGGTAAACTGTCAGTCAGGGTTTGGAGCTTTCCATAATTTCTAAACTTCATGACTCTCCTCAAGGCTCAGAGTTAAGAATGGAGCTTCTGATTGGCTAGCCTGGGCCACGTGCTGGGCCCTGCGGCCAGAGGCAGGACAACGGAGGACCTTCCCTTTTAGTTGTTACAATGAAAGCAGGGCCTGGCGCTATCCCTTACTTCACACAGTGGGGAGCTTCTCCCTGTAGGAAAGGAGTTTGCATGAAGCTGGGCTCTGGGCAGTTAACATCTTCTGGGTTCTTCATGGTTGTCAAAATGCTTTCACATTCCATCCCCGGAGAGAGGCTAGGTAGGCTCCATGATCTCAATTACAAAAGTGGAAACCAAAGCTCAGAGAGGTTAAGTGATTTGTCCAAAACCACAGAAGGTGGTCAAGAGGTGCTTCTTTATCACCTTGCTCCACCTTCCTCCATACCCCAGGGGCTTGGGGGAGAGGCAAATGTTTTCTAAGGAAAGGGAGATAGGGAGAACTCTAAGAGCTGTTGGTGGACAGCCCAGAAATGCTTGGAAGGATGGAAGCCCCAGCTAGGCTAAATTCCAGAGATTAATCCCTTGATTCAGAGGATAGAAGTTGAGTTCTTTTTCTCAGGTCTAGCCTCCTGCAAACAGTGTCATCCTGCCTTTGGCTGCTTCATGGGTGGGACAGCAGGAGTGCTATTCACCTCCAGGACCAAAAACTCCCCTGGCTCCCATGGGGAGTCCACATGCATGCCTCCAGACCTTTACTCGTGCTGTCCTTCCTCTTGGAATGCCCTTCTGCTTTTGCTACCTGTTTAACTCTTGATCATCCCAGCAAAACTCAGCTCTGAGGTCCCTGTGTGCAGGAGGCCTTTCTGGACTCATGTTCTTAAGAATCCATCACCCACTCTCCTTTGGGCTACCTCTCATTTTGCCACACTTACCTTGCTGGATTATAATAACTGATTTGTATGTTTGCCTCCCTTTTGGACTGGGAGTGCCTCAGTCAAGACAGGGCCTGGATGCTATTCCTGCCTGTATCCCCAGTGTGCGGTGCTGGCTTGTTCCCCTCAGACCTATTCCTCACTCTCCTCTGCTGTGTTGTGTATCACTGTAGGGCTGACTATGCAGGCTGAAGTTCCCAAGCTCCCAGATCTGCTGGCTTCTGGCTGGGGTCAGCCAGAGGGAGGCCGTAATGGGAGGCCAGAGGGCTGGGGAAAGAAGAAGCCAGGGTCTCTTCTTCACACTTGGCCTTAAGCACTGTCTTTGGTTGGAGGGCTAACTCCAGTTCCCACCAGACAGGTCCACTCAGGTTCCATCTTCCACTACATGCCCCCGGTAACTCTGCTTCACCCTTTCGTCCCTCCGGCCTACAGGTAGTACAGCAACTTCTTGCTGTTGCTGAATTCTGGGTCACCTTGCCATCCCCTGTTTGAATTCTCAGCCTTTTCATCACTATGTGACAATATTCGCTTTGAATCCCATGTCTGTTAACATACTCGGAGTGGTTCTGTGGGTTGTTTGCATCCTGATGGACACTCCAGTTCTTATCATAGAGCTTGGCACAGAATGGGCACTTGACAAGCTTGTGGAATAAAAGTGACTGCCAAAGAGGTCCTATGAACAGAAGGATGGTGCCCACATCGGAGGAGGTAATGGTCTCCCTGAGTTCAGTGTTGTTTTGTTCACATGTAAAATGATTGCAGAGTTTGGGGAGTCACAGTTGAAAAGAGATGGTGGCAAACCAGAAAGAAAAGCATTTTAGGATTGGAGAAACTTTGAAGAACACGTCATCTAGTAATTTCATTTTATGAATGAGGAACATGAAGCCAAGAGAGGTCTAGTGTCCAGCCCAAAATCACTCAGCTAGAGAGCAGTCTAGTATTCAGAACCCAGATCCCCACTACTGGCTGCATCACTCTATCTAAAACTGTGACTATCTAAGACCTGATACCATATCTCTGGCCCTGCCATTTTCCTTCAAGCCCCAGACTTACATGTCCCATGGGCTACTTTTCATCTGCACTCTGTGATCACATAGGCCTCTCACACTTGACATGTCCCAAGAGAACTCTTGCTCATCTCCCCACAGTGGCCCTCCTCTCACGATCCCATCTCAAGGAATAGTACCCTGTCCACCTACTTTCACAAGCCAGAAACCCGGGGTTCTCCCTGATCCTTACCTCTATCTCACTCCACAATCACTCCGTCCCCCAGTCCTGTAGATTTTTATCACCTGAATGTGACTTCTTTTTGTCACTTTTCTTTTTATCTGCTGAATGTCACTTCTTTCTGTCACTACCATCCCAGTCTGGGCCTCTGTTACCTGGACAGTTCAATAGCCTACAGAAATGTGAGCACCAAGAAGGCAGGGATTTGTGTGCCTACACCTGTGTGTGTGTTTTGTTCGCTGTTGTATCCTAAATGTCTAGATTTATGGGAATCAGCCAACTTTTTCTGTAAAGAGCTGGATAGTAAATAATTTAGGTTTTGTGGGCCAGTTAGTCTGTTTCAACTTAACTCTGCAGTTGTATCATGAAAGAAGCCATAATCGGATGGGCATGTTGGTGTTCCACTGACTTTACTTATAAAAATGGATGGTAGGATGGATTTGCCCTGAAGGCTGAAGTCTCCTGATCTAGAAAAGTTTCTAGCACATAGTAGATGACAAGTAAATATTTTTAATTGAATTGCTTTCCTCTTATTATCTATTGCCTCTCAATTAATTCCCAATTTTTCCAACCATAAATCAGATCATAACACTCCCCCTCAATCTCTACCCTAACTACCTGCTTCAAAGCTTCAACTCTTAGGCTAAAGATCAAACCATGATTAATGCCAACAAGCCCTGCACAGTCTGGTCCCTGCTTCCACTCTGGCTCTACACTCACTGTCCTCCCTACTCTTTTAGCACTCCAACTGTCCTGGCCTTCCCTCCCTTATATATGCCACCTCCTTCCCCCTACAGGGCCTTTGCACGTGCCATCTCTCCTCCCTAAGACTCTACTCTCTCTCCATTGCTCATCCTTCAGATCTCAGCTCAGATCTCAGATCTCACCTCCTCCAAGAAGTCTTCCCTGATCCCCTTGGCCGGGTGCCATTAAAGCACTTTTCTTCCCAGCACTGATCTGGCTGTGGTTATACCTGTTTATGTGCTTCATCGACTAACATCTGGTTCCATTGGAGGAGCTCCACAAGACACAAGGACCAAGCCTGTTTTATTCCTTCATCATGTTCTCAGAACCTGTTTCAGTTAGCTACTATGAATGAACAAGCTAAGGAATGAATGAATGAATGAATGAATGGTAGACAACTGAAGCTTCGAATTCAGGCAGTTTCTGGGTTCAATACCTGACTCCATCACACGGGCAAGTCATTCGCCTCCCTAAAAAAGCTGCGTCGAGGGCAGAATGAGCAGAATGAGTTGAGGCTGGGAAAGTCTCACCCCAGAGCCTGGCTTCAATTGTCAATATGCCGACCGTAACAGTGACAGGTCCAGAAATCCTGTCATATGAGAACTAGTTAAAAGAACTCAGAATGTTTAGTTTATAGTAGTAAAAATCAAAGTCAAGGAATAATCCTCTCCAACTCCCTGAATACGGACTCCTCCCAAACCCAGCTGTCTGGAAAAGTCAGTCTCCATCCCTATAGGTATGCAAAGAGAAGCTGGGAGGCCATTACTCAAAATGCTGAAAAAGGGTCGCCTGTATGGGCGAGAGTGCTCATGGGACCTCAAGGGTCTCTTCCAACACAGGGTCTCTCATTTGTGTACACTTGGGGGCATTTTGAGCTGGACTGAAGGAGAGGGCGCAGATGGGAGCACACGTGCGGGGTGGGCAAAGGCAGCTGTTTGAGGGAAGCGCGGCCAAGCAACCCCAAGGACTAGAGGAACCTAGCCCCGCTTGGCGCTCAGCGACTCTGGGAGCAGAGAGGGGGCGCTTAAAGCCAACAGATGGCGCAGGCTCACCTAGGCCGTGCCGCGGGCTCGCTGGCCCCGGGAGCGCTTCTCCGTTCCGCCAGGGGCACGGAGCAGGCAGGAGGCTAGCTGAGCCTACACCCGTCTGCGTGCCCCTCTCCGGGACAGAGGGTGGCCCTACGGGGCACAGCTCCAGCAGGCACCTGGGGCCGCTTCCGCGGGCTTCCTCCTCGTCCCTTAGGGGGATTCGTCGAGTTGCCACAGCAGCCGGTGCTATGACATCGGCAGAGGGCAGCTTCGCCAGCACTGAAATATTCATGTCCTGAGCGCCTGGCCGAGCTCCGCATTGCTCCTGGGGGTCTGCATGGGGCCAGGGCGGGGAGTGCAGGGACCCCAGCGGCCCACGGTGTGTGTGTGTGGGGGGGTGAGTAGTGGGGGGCAGCAAGGCTCAACCAGGCGGGCAGGGGCTGGGCTGGGCGGGAGGTGAGGGAGCGAGCGTCAGGAGGCGGGGTCTGGGTGGCGGGGGCCGAGCGGGGCGGAGGAAGCGAGGGAAAGTTGATCGCGCACTTGAGCAGCAGCGGCGGCTGAGGAGAACTGGGCGCGAGCTGCGAGCGCGATGCTCAGAGAGAAGACGCGTCCGACGGCTGTCGGGCGCTGAGCGGGGCGGGGAGAGGTGGCCGGCCCTGGGCATGGAGCTCGGGGGTGCAGAGCCTCAGGACATTTGGGACGCGCCTCGCGCGCCTGAAGTTGCAGCCGGCAAGAGGCTAGCGGCCAGCGGACGGCCCAAGGGGACCCTGGAGCGGCCCGCGCGCCGCTGATGATCCTTCGCGCCGGCAGCGAGACACGGAGGTGGCCAGCATCCGAGCAGGCGGCCCGTGAGGGCCGATCCGGCGGAGAGCAGAGCCCGAGGCGCGGCGTAGCGCCTCTTCGCACATGCACACGGTACCAAGAGCCGCTCATCGCCCTTTCCCTCCCCACTTCCCTCGCCTTCACCGCGCAGTTCGCCTGCCACGCGGCGGGAAAGTTGGAGCAGTGGGGTCGCGACCGCAGCCGCCGAACCACTTGTTCCCGGCGCGGCCATCGCCCGCGGCAGGCTCTCGGGGCCTCCTTCCATCCCGGGCCCCTAGCCTGGGTCGCGCACCCCGTTCGGAGCCCGCGGCCAGACGCGCGGCAACTTTGATTCTCGGGAGCTCGAATTCCCTCCGCGGTGGCCTGGGGAGGACAGGCACTATACTCCCCACCCTGGTTCTTGGGCTCTCGAACACTCGGGCACTTTGCTCTCCGCGCCTCGGAGAGGGTCTGGGTCTGGGATAGGGAGAATTTCGGGGGATAAAGAGGCCTTTGGGATCCAATCTCGTACCCTTCTGTGCTCTAGATCCCCATTTGGGCAGGGTAATGGGGTGGGACGCACCTCCTCTGCGGGTGGGAATGGCGCTGGAGGGACCTAAAGTCACGTAGCTCTCTCCTACCCTCGTCGCCTCTCACTGCCCGCGAGAGACCGACTCCAGAGGACTCCTGCAACCTTCCCACTTCGGACCAGCTATAGGAAGACGCGCCCCTCGCGGAGCAGGGAGCCTTGTGTGGCTCGCGCTTCGCCTTTCCAGTCCTCTGGCGGGCCCACCACTGGCGGTGCTGGTTGTCCCGGGGCCTGCGCTCGGAAGCGCTGCCCCTCGTCTTCCCTGTAGGTCAGCCCGGGATGCGTGCAGAACCCGCGCATTCCAAGGTGGTGGCGGCGCTAGTAGGCGGGCACTTGGTGCCTTGCTTTCCTGGAGCGGGCACCTAGAGCCGCTGCCTCTGTGCCGCGAGCGGAGAGCCGGTGTCTTGGCCGCTGGCCGCCGCCCCACTGTGATCCCAAAGCCCAGCTCTGGTGCTGTTAACGGCCCATGGGGGGAAATTAGCTTTTCCTGAGTAGTAACACACCACTACCTTCCCAGTAATTGAGAAAGCAGCGCCTGCCTCTTTTATGTACTTTGCCCTCTCAGATCAGAGCAGACACTGACCCTTGCCTTTCAGCCGCTTAGCAAGCACCTCACTCCAATTTGAATTTTGAAATAAGCTGGAGAGGCACAGGAGAACGGGTGTGTGTGTGTGTGTGTGTGTGTGTGTGTGTGTGTGTGTGTGTGTGTGGTGGGTGGAGACAGACCTTAACATAGGGAAGAATTAGGCTGGGCTTGAAGAGCCTCCTTAGAGCCAGGTGTGAGGTGCTGATGAGTCAGCCCATGGTTGGGAGAGCTGGCTTGAAGTTAATGTTTGGTTCATGGTGTAGGGGTAGGCTCACTATGATCAGTACCCTTGGGGGCCAGGGACCAGACGTCACTGTCCAGGAGAGGCTGGGAGGGGGCCCCTTAGCTGAGGGAATAGGAATGCTTGATGCTGTTTACCCAGGACTGAGGAAGGTCGGAAAGCAGAGTGCCTGCCTGGCAGAGAGCAAGAGCATCCTGTGGCCTGGAAAGGTGGCACTACATAGGTGACTGGTGTGAACCCGAAGGCTCTGTGCTGGGAGGTGGAGAAGAGCCATGAAGGGGTGGGAGGCCCAGAGCTGGCATTCTGGGCTTATCTGGGCTGAGCCCCCATACATGTCTGTCTTGGCCTTATTGACCCCCATAGCTGGGCTCTTCACATCTGCTTACCAAAGGTCTTAATTTGAGGGTTATGCTGGCAGATGGTCCTAGTTGCCTTCCAGATAGCTCCCCAGCCCAACGAGCTATCTTATCTGCACTTTCACCATTTGAAGTTCATTTCTTTGAGTGTAATATTTTAAAGGGCACCTTTCTGAAGTTCTAATTTAAAATGCACATACTTATGGAAGGTGAAGGTCTGGTGGGGCCTTGCTCTGTGAGTGTGGCCTGTGGACATACAGAATTAGCAGCACCCGGAAGCTGGTTGGAAAGGCAGACTCTCGCGTCCCACCTCAGACCTCTAGGATCAGAATCTGTATTCAACAAGATCCTTGAGTAATTTGCTCAGTAAATATTTGGAAGCCCTGGTCTACCGTACCTTCTAGAGAATGAGCATTTCACAGCTTCTTGGTGTAGACAGGGTGTTGAACAGGGCAGTGGATAAGAATGGAAGGATGAGAATGCAGCCGGAGCTTTCTTTCCTGGACAGTTATGCTAGGGTTGGTTAACAGTCCTCTGCTGTCAACCCTTGGGGCTATCCCTGGCTAATGTCAGGAGGTGTTTTTGTTTTGGGGACCTTTAAACAAATTCAAGTAGCAGCTCAGCTTTCTGTGTAATTAAAATATTGTGGTGTATGCTGCATATACGCTAGTAGGAAGTGGGCTGAGGGAAAGGGTTTCTGGGAAGGTGGATATGCTGCTCTGCCTCCAAGAGGCCTGGGACTGGGTAGATGCTGTCCCTCAAGGGGAAGGAATTGAGTAACTGTCCTACATTACATCTATCTCTCCCAAGTGAGTGGAATGACCCATGGATAACACCTCTCCGAGGCGAGGCCGTAAGGACTTATGCAAAGGAAGGTGCATAAATGCTAATTTGGGAGAGCCCACGCAGAGGAATATACAACCAGGCCCTATTCTTACCCCCCAGCCGACTGGATATCCCACTTCTACTGCCTTGGGGCCATGCGAAACCCCAAACCCCAAGACATGAGGATGATGCATGGTGGCAAGTCACCCCTTAGTCCTCTAGAGCAGCAATCCTTAACCTTTTTTTGCACCAAGGGCTGGTGTTCAGATCTCATGCCTGATGATCTGAGGTGGAGCTGAGTGGTGATGCTAGCTCTGGGGAGCGGCTGCAAATACAGATGAAGCTTCGCTAGCTCACCAGCTGCTCACCTCCTGCTGTGCGGCCCGGTTCCTAACAGGCCACAGACTGGCACCAGTCTGCAGCTTGGGAGTTGGGGACCCCTGCTGTAGAGGAATAAAAGCAACCCCAAAGCCATCAAGGTTGGCCTGAGGGTCCTAAAGGATTTTGGAAGGATTTGGATCAGAGGCTTGGTAGGGCCAGTGGTGTCACAGGTGAAAGGTCCTGGCATGATTCATGCCTCCCAGTCCTGCTAAAAGAGGATTGTCCTTCTCCTAGGCCAGCCTCTTTGCCAGGGTACAGAGTGGCAAGGAAGAGCTGTGGGGGCCATGGATTAGCACGGTCATGGGCCTTACAAACAGTGATGCTAATGTGAAGGCATTCCTTCATCAATGAGTTAAAAATAACTAGGTTAATAAACATCTTACTATTTTCTTGAACCTTCATTTTAAAAATGTAAAGATGGTTTTTAAAATTAATGGCCTTTGAACTCATTGGTTTCAAAATCAATTATAGTGAGTTTTTTTTGTTTGTTTGTTTTTTTGTTTGTTTGTTTTTAATTATTTCTTTTTATTTTGAGCCTTGGTTTGAGTTTTTCTTGGCACAGGAGCAGTCCTGTTGGACATTCACGAGTGGACCCTGCTGGGTGGGTTATTTCAGCATGGGAGTCTTTTGCCTCCAGTAGAAAAGAATTGGAGATCAGAATGGGTCCTTCTGTGCCCAGCCTCATGCACGTATCTGGGTAATACTGACATTGCTCAGGAGTCACCAACTCCGGGAAGTCACTGACTCCTGGGGAGGGTGATTGTTGCCTCTCTAGCCTGTGCCTCCCTCCCTCACCATTCTTACAGGGTGGTTTTTATTACTCTCCAGTGGTCTGGCCCCTCATCTAGATGATGAGCTCCTTTAGCACTGGCTGTATCTTTCTTCTTGTATCCTCAGAGTCTGCTATGTTGGCAGAGAGTGTGTTCAGTAACTGTTCACTGATGGTCTGGGCTATTGCTAGGTGACTGTTCCACTTCCTTCTCTAGTCCCATCATTAACTGGTCATTAATACACCAGGCATTTGGTGTGCCTACAATAAGTTTTAACTACTCATGTAGGTTCCTTTCAAGACTGGCTGGTCGATGCCCATCTTGCCATATTCTGGGGTTTTGGAATACACACCTGGAGTAGAGGTCTCAACTTCACATGCCTAGAGGGATTAGGAGGCAGAGCAAAGAATAGAGCAGGGCCAAATGCAAGACAACAGGCAGTGGTGGGGTCTATGGAGAGCTGAAGCGTGCAGGCCCCATATAAAATGGGCAACCAAAAGCAAAACCCATCTGTTTGACAGAAGTCAGAAGAATGGTTACTCCAGGGTGTAATGACTGGGGCTCAAGGGGGTGCTTTTGGAGTGCTGGAAATATCTTTATCTTGATCGGAATATCTACAACAGTGGTGAGTGATCATTTGTGCGGAAGAGAATTCAGAAAAATTAAAGCATTTATGGGCCATATTTATTTTGGTTCAATAAGAAAATAGCTTTATTGAATCCCATAGGGCAGAAAATGCATATTCTTACCAACTTTATTGGCTAGAACGGTATCAGTGAGAAACTTGGCATATTTAAGAAGTAGCCACATGGAAACAGCTTTCTAGTCTTTCACTGTGAAATTTAATCTGGCTCTGTCCTGGGGAGTGGGGCGGGCTACAGCCGCTGCTCCTTGCTGGCCTGGGTGTTTGGGTCTCAGGATTTTTCACCCCAGCAGTGAACGTCTGTGTGGCTCAGCGTATTGCCTAGGGGAATAGGAATATCAGAGATCTGTCCTCAGCCTCAGGGACCTCGAGCTGTGTCACCAAGGATGACACAGCAGGCTCAGATTTAGCATTTATTTCCTGATAATAAACCCATTTCCTTTGTGATTTTTGTAAGGCAGCTTGGAGGCAGACAGAGCTGGGAAAGGACACTAGTTCTTCCACTCTTGAGCTCTGAAGCCTTGGTCTGGCATGTCACCTTGTCCAGGCCTTAGTTTTCTCATCTGTTAAATGGGAATAATTTTCAATTACCTTATAGGCTTGCTGTGAACATTCATAAGATGAAAACTATATGGAAAGCACTCTGTTCAGTGCCTGGAACCCATACAGAATGTAGTAGCTTTTTATTATTCTCACTTTTGAGTTCATCATGTGTTAGATTTTGAGAGCTTGACAATCTATAAATTCATAAATTGAATTCTGTCTGAAGAGTGTATGTGTGTATGTGGTTGTGGTTTTTCATTTTGAATGTTACTAACAACATTAAAAAAACCCCAGCATTTTCATGTAAAAATCTAGATGTCTGACATCTGACGAGAACTGGCAACATTAGGTCTATGTTCCCAGTTGGCGGTTGTTGACTGGGACTGAGTTGCCACTGTCCCTTTTGTTTATTTATATTTTTATTTAAAAAATTCTTTGATTGTGGATTGCATACATACAATAAGGTAAACAGATCAAAATGAAAGTGGTGAATTTTACATTTATATACACCTGTGTAATTACCACCCGGATTAAGATGCATTCTCAATGCCTGGCAGGCTCCCTTCTGCCCCCTCCCAGGCAATGTTATCAGACTTCAGAATTAACCGCTATTGACTTCACTCTGACTTTTGTCACACATATGAGTTTTGCTTGTGGTCCTTCTTTTAGATTTAAGTGAACCTATAGCCTGCAGTTCTCCATGGTCTCTACCATTCTCTATTGTCTCACATTTGACCCTGCTTTATTCATTTGTACTACATCTTGGCCCTTTTAGTCATTTGAATTTGTGACCTCCTCTCCAAGGGTTGGAAGGGTTCTTAGAGACTAGCTAGACCTACTATATTGCAGATGGGGAAAGAGTCAGGGAGCGGGCTTGTTCTAGGCCCTGTCCCTGAGTGAGGTGGGCCTGGGTGGTGGCCAATCAAGGGCAGAGCTGTATTCCTCCCACCCTACCATGAGATGTGTTCAGGAGGACAGGCAGGCCTTTGTCTCCTAGACCCCAGCAGCTCAGGGCTGGCCCTGCAATCACAGTCACCAAGAGCCTCCCACGGGCTGATCAGCCTAAGAAGGATGGAATCTTTTCTGGCTCATGCCTTCCTGGAGATGCATCTTCCTTAAAGCAGGCTGTTAACAGCACAGCCTTCCTTTTTAAAGGCTACTCTCCATTTGGAGAGGATCTGAGATGCCATTTGTGACAAGGGCCCTGCATACCACCTTGATTGTGTCTGTTTCTGAAAGAAGGCTGTAATTTGGGAGCCAGCGAAAGTGAGAGAGGGAGGGGAGTAGAAGGGAGAGCGAGGGAGAGAAAACAAAAGGGTTGGCTAGAACCATGTCTGGGCATCCATTTGTGTTACTGGTCCTGTCCGCAAGAAATGTTGGCTTTTCCTGGCTTCTTCAGGGCTCAGGTCAAGGTGGGCTGGGTACCCCCAAGGGGCACCCTTTAGCTCTGACCTGCTTTTCTTCCTTTCTTTGCCTACAGAGGTAGATGCCTTGTCATCCTGCCCTGGGCTTACCCAGGGCTTCATGTCCTCCAGCTCTCTTCACTCCTTCTGTTATAATATGCCCTTACCTGAGAAAGGAGGCTGATCTTGACCTTTTCTCCTGGGCGCAGAGAGCTGATATCATCTCAAGGGAGCCAGTGGTGTCAGAACTCTACATCGGGCCTCTCCCTGCCCCTTCTCTGGAGGCCTGAGGCTTTGTCTTAGAGGGAAATGTGTGGATAGGCTGCCGCTGGAAAACCAGCACATACTGAGCAGTGGGGCAGGAAGTCCTTCCAAACCCACCCTCCTTTATGTCCACTGCTAGGGAAACCTTTCATTTAGGTATTCACTCAACCAATATTGAGCATCACCTGTGAACCAGGCTCAATCTAGTTTGGGGATCCATGCTTAGAGTCACAGCAGTGCTGTCCAGTAGAAATGTAATACAAGCCACACGTGCAAGCCAAATGCGTAGTATTAAATTTTCTGGTAGCCACTTAAAAAAAAGTTAAAAGAAATGGGTGAAATTATTTTTTATAATCTATTTTATTTAACCACTGTATCTAAAACACTATCATTTCAATGTGTAATCAATATAACAAATGATTAATGAGATATGTTACATTCTTCTTTGGCGGGGTACTAAGTCTTCAGAATCTGGTTTGTATTTATAGTGTATCCCAGTTTGGACTCAGCACATTTCAAGTGCCCAATGGCCACATTTGACTGGTGGCTACTATACTGAACTGGGAGAAATAGATAATAGATACTCAAGGCAATTACAGATGGTCATGGGAGCTACAGAGAACACAAATGGGGTAATTGACATGCTAAAGGCAGAAGGTAGGGTGATCTGGGGAGGCTTCTTGGAGGATGGGAAAATGTGATCCTTCCCCATGGACCTGAGCCCTGGCAGGGCTAAGAAGGGGTGGGAATAGTGAGGGGAGGGGCCCATGTGACCATAGGCAGCCTCCTCCAGTACCCTAGCAGCATGGGATGCCATGTCCCCTCTCCATAGAAGATCCAAGTGGGACTTGGAATGGATACAATATTTTAGAAAAGTACTTTATCTCTGAGGTACATGCATGTGTGTATGTTTCCTCATTTTCTCTGTATACTTTCCATGAAAAAGATAAGGATTAACTTCATCATCCTGTTGCTTTTTACACTTGAGAGTTTTCTAAGCAAGGAGGAAGTTGGCCTGGAAAGCTGAGGAAGTTGCAACAACATGGAACATTTGGGCTCATGTCCTCTGGGAAAAAGAGTCTGGCCTGTCCAAAGTAGGTGGGGCTTGGATGCCAAGGGGTCTCAGGGTGCTTTGCAAAGCTGGAGGCCCTTCTCCTCTCTCAGACCTGGGGTGGGAGGAAGACTAGGAGGGGATCTTGGGGTTCAGAAGAAGTGCCTGTGGTCAGATTGCTCTGAGGTTGGGTAAATGCCAACCTTTCATGCTATCTGGACTGCACCTGTGACTGACTTGGGCCAGAGTGAACATCAGGTGCATATAGCATCAGGGCAGCTGATGTAAGAGAGTGAGGCTGGCTGGGCCAGCATTGTGGCAAACTGCACATGCTTGCCTTGTCTCAAGGGGGCACCACTGCTACCATGCTTGCCCGCGGTGGCTAAGCAGACCTGCAGGACACATGTGGCCAGACATTTGGACTTTTCAAAATTATCTAGAAATCTAGGTTTTAAAAAATACACAATTTTCTTATTTTAAATGTTAGCAACTAACTCAAATATTTAAAAACACCATGAGGCCATTCATTCATTTATCAAATATTTACTGAGCCCTTACTATGTGCCAGTCACTATTGCAGGCTCCTGGGGTCAGTCAGTAGCTCCTGCCTTTATGGTACTTATGTAGTAAGGAAAATCCTTCAGCAAGCTGCATGTAACTGACCCACGAATGACCAGTTTATGTATGACTTCTGTCATAGATTTAGAGTGTCAAGGCTGACAATAATAAGGAGAGACATTTATTTTGCATTTACTGTGTGCCAGGCCCTGAGCTTAACACTTCACATAAAGTTCTCTACTTAGTCCTGACAATAGCCCTATGGAGATGGGTACTGCTGTTACTTGTATTTTACAGATGAGCAATTCCAGGCACAGAAAGATTAAGCAATTTACCCAAAGTCACAGAGCTAGCTGTTGTGTTGTAGAATTTGAGCCAAGGCAGTCTGACTCCTTAATCTTCACTCTGTTCTTCACCCTGCACTGCACTTAGAGAAAGCCAGAGCCAAATTCCTGACTATACATATGGAAAACAGCCCAGAAAGGGCAGGTGACCCACCTCGGGTCTGCACAGAGGTAGTGATGGAGCTGGACTTTCAATCCAGGTCAGTCAGGTACATATAGTGCTGCCTGGACTTCACCTGTGATTGACCTTGGGTTAGGGTTGGTCTTTTAGGTGCCTATGGCACCTAAGAGAAGAAGCTGGGCAGTGATTTAAACATCCATGGGAGTGAACGAGGGGGTCATCTCACCTGCTTAGAAGCTACAGATCCTCTATCCTGACCAAGTTGCCCCCATCTGGGAAAGCCATGTACTCCAGCATCTGGACCTGGGGACCCCAGTCGGCCTTCCAGCTCTTTCCACATGTAAAACCAGGGGATCAAATGTAATGACTTCTATGATTTAATCCAGCCCCACACCTTTCCTCCTGCTTTTGGCCAGGCTGGCTGATGAGCTACCCTCAATATTTCTGGCCAAGTGACCTCAGCCTGGACTCTGGGTCCTCCTGGCTTGCATTACCTCACTGGAGGACCACAGCTTCATCTTGTAGTTTGGTGTATACATGGTAACTGTGAGTCAGGGAGACATGTGTGAATGGTGACGAAAGGCACCTGTGAAGGCAAGCAAAGACTGCGGGTACAGTCCTTGTGTTGGCTCAAGTGCTTTCATTCTCTGAGCCACAGTTTTCTCCTCTGTGAAGTAGGCGGAGTGGGGAACCTTTCTGACTAATTCACTTGATTCGGGGCTTAGGGGGGCTCTCGTGAGATATATGAAAGTGTGTGGCAAAATGAATCGTGATATATAGAAATCACAGTGAATAAGTACATAGATAGATAAATAATTTATTAGTTATCCTATATACTGTATATATGTATCACTATGACTTGACCTATGCAGGATTCACAAGATATATGTAGATAGATATTTAAATACCATGAAAACCTCTAAATCTGACAGCAGTGTCTTCGAATGGCTTGACGACATGCTCACTCTATCAATTTGACTTGACTCTTTTGGGGAAAGTGTACAAATCAACAAATAGTCATCAAGCACCTACTGTTTGCAGGACACTGCAAGGTGCGCTAAGGTAGAGATAGATAAACCATGGACCTTGTTTTCCATGAGCTTTCACGCTTATTCAGAGGACCATATTTGAGAGAGCCAATATAGAATGTGTGTGGCATATGAGAGAGAGAGAGAGAGAGAGAGAGAAAGAGAGAGAGAGAGAGAGAGAGAAAGGGGGCCCTCCCTTTAGAAATTTCAGCATCTCATGCCTAACTCAGCTGAAGTTTTCCATCTTTGTTCTTCCTCACTGACTCCAAAGCTTTCCCCTTCCTCCAAAGTGTCATGTGACAGCTGGGGGCTGAATTGGCATAGGGATTGCTGCATCCTAAGAAGGGGACGAGAAGGGTGGGAGTGTAAAGAGTGGGGGTTGCTGCAGACTAGACCTGCTGGGCTGGCTGGCCTGCCAAGCCGAACTTGAGGGCTGTTGGAAACTGGAGCTCAGGCCGGAAGAAGGGAGCCCATGAATAATACAGCGGGAGGGAGACTGTTAACTAGGTGACCTCGTTGCACCTGCATGTTTCACAGTTTCCTGGGGAGCCACTGTGGAGGGCCTGGGTGTCAGGCAGGGGCAGAGGGGAATGGGAAAGGCTGGTGGAGACCGAGCACCGCCGTTTTCCTCCTCACTTTCTTTTCAACTGTCTAGCTCAAAAGTTCCTTGTACTAAGAGCTCCCTCTTTTTCTAGCTTTGACCCAGATGGCCTTGGCTGTGTGTGTGTTCTCATCTAGGCACGTGTGTGTACATGTGTGCGCTCAGACACAGGTCCACTGAAGCCTTTGCACCTGGGCCTCTTCTGCTGTCCCCCATAGGCCTGATTTCCAGGTCTGTATGCTGAACTGGGAGTCAGGCTGCCTTGCTCTCTGGCATGGACGTGCTGTCACCTTTGCGAAGGTGGCCCCCTCTCTGGGCTACTTCTAGCTGCTATGGACAATGCAGGCTCCTGGGCAGGACTCCTAAGGCTTTGGCCTCTGACGAGGGGAACACTGCTTGATGTAAGTGGGGAGGGGCTAACCCTGACTTTCTCTTCTTATGCTGTGGAGTCTGTCATTTTAAGTGTTTGTCACTGGAGCCCAGCTACAACAGCCCAGACCTGGCACAGAGGAGCCTCCTTACCCCCATTCCTCCCAGGAAAGCAAAGAAAAGCCTCTGGGCAGAGATGAAGATTTCTTTAGGATGGAGCAAAAGGAGATGAGCTTCAATTGCAGCAGCAGGGCTTAAAGGCAGACCCAAGGAGAAACTGGTTGTAAGATGTGTCAGGTGAGGAGTGGGGGGGTGTTGAGATTCTAGAATTCCTTCTCAGAGGAGGCTGGCTTTACTTTTCGAGGAGCTGTTTCCAGACCCCTGGCCTGGGGATAGAAGCAGAGGGCCCCTGGCCAGTGCCTGGGACAGGGAACAGCCCCCACTCCTCATCGTCACCTCTTCCTTTGTTGTCTTCACCTCCTCCTTTGTCCTGAGTGCCATTAGCAGGGGCCTGTCCCCTGAGGAGGTCTCAGGTCCTCCTACTCAGAATTGAGAAGGGAACTCCCCAAAACTGTGTGGCCTTAGTCTTTCTCTAGGCTTAGAAGCCAGTGGCCCAGGCCCGCCTGCCGCCCTCTTAGAACTGGGCCTTCACGAGGTTATACACTTCCATACATGCCTCATCTCTGTGCTCAGCACATAGCCTGCCTGGAAGAGATGGGAAGCATCTCTTTATTTGTGCCTGGTCTGGGTGGGTGTAGCTGGACCTCTAGGTACCAGGCATCCTTTGTGGGACCATCACCCAAACAAGGAGAGTATTTCTATCGCTGAGACCATCCAGGTTTGAATCCTAGCTCTTCCAATTATTAGTTGTATGACCTTAGGCAATTTTATTATTTATTCTGTTCTTTAGTTTCCTCAGCTGGAAAATCAGGATGATAATTGTACCTACCTCGAAGGGGTATTGGGAGGATTAAATGAGTTACTGCATGTAAAATGCTTAGAAAAAGTTCTTGCCATACAGTAAATATTCGACAAATGCTGTTATTAGTTATTAGTGTGCTATCGTTATTCTCAGTGAATAGTTATTATTATGCTGCTGTTACCCTCAGCTCTGGCATTCTGGAGGCTCACAGTCTTACAAGTTGCCTGGGAGTGTTAGGAGTAACTATCACACCTATGAGAAAGGCTGTGTAGGTTCATGGGAGGTCGGGGCAGGGGGAGTCTCGGAAGTCTTAGACTGTGACCTGTTAGGAACTGCGCCACACAGCAGGGGGTGAGCGACTGGTGAGGGAGCGAAGCTTTATCTGTATTTGAAGCCACTCCCCACTGCTAGCATCATTGCCTCAGCTCCACTTTAGATCATCAGGCATTAGATTCTCATAGGAGCACTGGACCCTGGTGCCAAAAATGTTGGGGACCACTGCCCTAAGATAATTCCTATCCTGACTTCTAATATCATGCATTCATTTGTCTATTTTAACTTTAATTGTATGTTCTCTTTGTGATGTTTTCTTCCACAATAATTTGTGAGATCCATCTTCCTGTGTGGAGTTATCATTGTTCATTATCATTGTTTGTTATCATTCCTGTCTAGTATTTCACTGTGTGCACATACCATAATTGATCCATTCTACTATTGGTGGACAGTTGAGTTGCTTCCAATTTTTGGCTATGCCTGAAAAGCCTGTGATGAACATTTGTTATGTGTTTTTTGGTATACGTATATGTATGTGCAATTCCATTGGGTATATTTAGACTGTCCTTGTACCAATACAAACTTTACAGTGTAATTGCTAAAGCTTTGTATGTGTAGTCTTGATATCTAGTAGGGTAAGTCCTCCAGTTTCGTGCTTCTTCAATACATTTGTTTACTTTTGGCTCTTTGCTTTTCCATATACACTTTAGAATCAGCCTTTGAAATTCCACAAAATGCTGAGATTTGAAACTGCATCAAAAATAGGTAGGTCGATTTGAGGAAAATTGACATTTTTACAATATTAAGTTTCTGATCCACGAATGAGATCTACTCCTCCATTTACTCAGGTCTTAATAAATTTTAAGAATGCTTTTTAGATGTCTGTGTAGAGGTCTTACCTTCTTTTATTAGATTGATTTCTATGTGTTTAATGTTTGTTGATACTTTACTATTATAAATGATATTTAGTTTTTTCATTGCTAGTTATTTGTTTCTGGCATATTAATTTTTAAAATATTGACCTGTATCCGACAACCTTTGTTAAATTTACTTATTAATTCTAATAGTTTGTCTACAGAATTAAAATTTTTTTTTACTACACAACCATGTTCTCTATAATTAACGCTTTTATATCTTTCTTTCCAATACTACCTTTTTTCTTGCCTTATTGCAATGTCTAAGACTTCAAGCATAATATTGCATTATATTGCAAAGTTGTGATTTGCGGTCATCCTTATTTTGATTCTAGTATCGAAGAGAAAGCTCTCATTGTTCACCATTAAGTATTTGGCGTTTGCTGTAGGGTTTTTAGAGATGTCATTTATCAAATTAGGGAAATTTTCTTCTATTTTTTTTCCCAAAATTGTGGTAAAATATACATAACATAAAATTTACTATTTTAATCATTTTTAAGTGTACAGTTCAGTGGCATTAAGTACATTCACAATGTTGTGCAACCATCACCACTATACATTTCTAAACTTTTAATCATCCCAAACAGTAACTCTGTAACCTCTATACCCATGAAATAATAACTCCCTATTTCCTCTCCCTTAAGCCCTTGGTAACCTCTATTCTATTTCCTGTCTCTATGAATTTGCTTGTATTAGGTTTTCTGTATAAGTGGAGTCATATAATATTTGTCCTTTTGTGTCTGGCTTATTTCACTTAGCATGTTTTCAAGGCTCATCCATGTTTATCATGTACTAAAATTTCATTCCTTTTTCAGACTGAATGATATTCAATTTTATGTATATACCATACTTTGTCCATTCATCTGTTAATGGACATTTGGATTGTTTCTACTTTTTGGCTATTGTGAATAATGCAGCTATGAGCATTGGTGTACTAGTATCTGTTTGAGTCTCTGCTCTCAGTTCTTTTCAGTATATTTCTAGAAGTGGAATTTCTGGATCATACGGTAATTCTACATTTAGTTTTTTGGAGAATCATCATACTGTTTTCCTCAGTGGCTGCTTGATTATATATTCCCACCACTAATGTACAAGAATTAAAATTTCTCCTTATCGTCACCTGTTATAACACCTGTTATATTTTTGTTTTTAATAATAGCCATTCTAATGGGTATGAAACAATATCCCACTGTGATTTTGATTTGCATTTCCTCAGTGGCTAGTGATGTTGAGTATCTTCTTGTGCTTATTGGCCGTTTATACATCTTCGATGGAAAAATGTCTATTCAAGTCCTTCGCCTATTTTGAAATTGAGTTGTTCTTGTTGTTATTGCTGTTGTGTTGTAAGAGTTCTTTATATGTTCTGGATATTAATCCCTTATCAGATATATGATTTATAAATACTTTCTCCCATTCTGTAGGTTGCCATTTCACTTGCTGATAGTATCCTTGGATGCACACAAGTTTTTAATTTTGATGAAATCCAATTTATTATTTTTTTAAAAAAATTATTGTTGTTGCCTGTGCTTTTGGTGTCATAGCCAATAAATCATTGCCAAATCCAATGTCACGAAGATTTTCCCCTAAGAACTTTATAGGATTAGTTCTTACATTTAGGCTTTAATCCGTTTTTAGTTAATTTTTATATATGGTATAAGGTAAGAGTCTAACTTCATTCTTTTGCACGTAGATATCCAGTTTTCTCGGTACCATTTGTTGAGAAGACTATCTTTTCCTCACTGAATGGTTTTTTCTAAAATATATTAACCATATATGCAGTGGTTTATTTCTGTGCTTTCTATTTTATTCATTAGTCTATCTTCCTGTCCTTCTGTCAGTACTTTACTGTTGTGATTACTGTAGCTTTGTAGCAAATTTTGAAATCAGGAAGTGTGAGTCCTCCAACTTTGTTCTTTTTCAAGATTGTTTTTGCTATTTGGGTCACTTGAAATACCATATAAATATCAGGATGAGTTTTTCTATTTCTACAATAAACATTATTGGCATTTTGATAGGGATTACATTAAATTATAGATTACTTTAGGTAGTATTGTATCTTAACAGTATTAAGTCTTCTAATCCATGAACATAAAAGTCTGTCTACTTATATCTTTTTAAAATTTTTTTTCAGTGATGTTTTGTAGTTTTCAGTGTATAAGTCATTTGCCTCCCTGGTTAAATTTATTCTTAAGTATATCATTCATTTTGATGCTATTGTAAGTGGAATTGTTTTCTTAATTTTCTCTTCAGGTTATTCATGACTAGAGTATAGAAATGCAGCTTATTTGGGGGCGTAGATTTTTTATCCTACAACACTGATGAATTTATTAGCTCTAATCGTTTTTTAGTGGAGTCTCTAGAATTTTTTACATATCTGTGAATGGAGATAATTTTACTTCTTTTCCAGTTCAGAATTGGAAATTTATTGCCTTATTACTCTGGCTAGAACTTTCAATACTGTGTCGAATGGAAATGGTAATAGTGGGCATTCTTGTTTTTTTTCCTGATTTTAAGGAAGTCTTTGGACATTGGATATGATGTTAGTTATAGGTTTTCTATATATGGCCTATTCTGTTCCTTTTTATCATAAATATGTGTGGAATTTTATCAAATGCATTTTGCATCAATTGAAATGATTTTGTGTAATTTTTCTTTTTTCTTCTGTTAATGTGGTGGATTACATTTATTTTCAAAAGTTAACCAAACTTGCATTCCTGGAGTAAATCCAACTTTGTCATCATGTATTATTCTTTTATTTATTCTTTATCTGCTATTGGAATAGTACAACAGCCTTCCTTTGATATATTTTGCATGATATATGTGAATTATTAATATGCTGTTTAAGATTTTTTTCTTCTGTGTTCATGAAAGAGATTAACCTATGATTTGTCTTTCTTGTAGTATCTTTGTCAGGTTATAGCATCAGGTTACGCTGGCCTCATAATATAAATTGGATACTGTTCCTTATTTTTCTGTTTTTCTGCAGGAATTTGGATAAGATTTGTGTCATTTTTTCCCTCAAACGTTTAGGAGAGTTCACTAGAGAAGTTCTGTGAGCTTATATTTCTTAGGGGGAAGATTTTTTTCTTATAATTTCAATTTCTTTAGTAGAAATAGGGCTATTTATATTTCTATGTTTCTGTGTGTCAGTTTTGGTAAGTAGTATTTTTTTGAGGACCTTGTCTTTTACATAAATTTTTAATTTAATTGATATAAAGATATTCATAATATCTTCTTTATTGTCTTATAATCTTTATGCTCTGTAGAATCTGCAGTGATAATTTCTTTTTCATTTATGATATTGGTAATATGTGTCTTCTCTCTCATTTTGTTCATCTTGCTGATCACTGGATTTATCAATTTTGTTAGTCTTTCAAAGAACCAACTTTTGTCTACCGATTTTTGTCTATTTTATTTTGTTTTGTATTTCGCTAATTTCTTAGGATTTTTTTTTAATTTCCTTTTTTCTTTGGGTTTCATTTCCTTTCTAAAAACTTTTGAGATAAATACATAGATTATTGTATTTTAGATTTTCTTCTTTTCTAAAATCTGAACTTATAAATTTTCTTCCAAGCAGAAAATATGTGTATAACAAACTTTAATGTCATTTTTATTATTGTATTGTTCGAAATATTTTTAAATTTCTGTTGTAGTTTCTTCTTTGATTTATGGGTTTTTAAAGAAGTATGTTCCTTCATTTTCGCATATTTGAGTATTTCCTAATTTTCTTCATGGTTGTTTTTGAGCTTAATCTGCTATAATTAGAAAACATACTTTGAATGATTTAAATTCTTTGAAATGTTTTGAAAGTTACTTTATGGCCCAGTATGGTGGAATTTTGTAAATTATTCATTGCCTCACAAGAAGAATGTTTATTCTGTTATTGTATGCAGTGTTCAATTTTGTTGAGGTAAGATAAAAGTTAATCATGTTGATCAGGTGTTGATATCCTTAGCGATTTCTACCTTTTCTATCAGTTTTTGAGAAAAGTGTGTTGAAGTCTTCCATTACGATTGTGGATTTGATTATTTCTCTTTTTAAATTTTGCCATTGAAAGTTCCCAACTCTTAGGAAAAGGACCGCCTAGATGTAAAAAATCACTTGAAGTTTTATGTGGTTTTTAATTCTCCTAATTTTTCCCCAACATTTTATCATAAAAATTTTCAAACATGAAGAAAAGTTGAAAGATTTGTACAGTAAATACCCATATACCCATCACCAGAATTCTATGGTTTTCGTTTCGTTGCATGTCTTTTCCTTTATCTTATATTAAACCATTTCTTTGGGGCTGCATTTCAAAGTTAGTTGTGGAACGTCAGTTCACTTTATCCCTCAACACTTCAACATGTGTATCATTAAGTGGTCAACTTACCTACTTTTAAAATCTAAAGTGGGGACCTGAGACTTAATTCAGGCATGAGGACAGCTCTTTAAGGGAGAGTGGGCCAAGAAAGGAAGAAGATAGTGTCACCAGCAGCTTCACCTGGAAAACCTTTGATGGTGGTGGTGAGGCCAAGGGTCCTTCTCACCAAGGACCAAGCTGTAGAGATGGGGTCTGTCTTGGCCTCTGTTGAATGTTTTACACCAGCAGCTCGTGGCTGGTGCTCAGGATGGGTTTCTTGAGTGAATGAATGATGTGTTCCCAAGGGTGGGAGTTGACTTCGTGACTCTGGAGCCCAAACAGAGGGTAGAAGTCACTGGAAAGCAGCTTGGGGTCATTAAGAGAAAACATTTGACTTTCCTTCTTTCTCTTTTTTGAAATTAAAAATTATTATTTTTTATGCCTATAGCACCCAGTCTTCCTAGGTGGTCTCTTATCGAAGTACTAACCAGGCCTGACCCTGCTCAGCTTCCGAGATCAGAAGGGATCGGGTGTGTTCAGGGTGGCATGGCCATAGACCCAAATTATCTTTTATTTTTCTTTCACATTTATTTTTGGGTGAGTTATTAGCACATACAGAAAATTCAAGAGGCCCGAATGCGATACAGTGAAATATCTCTCTCTTCCCTCCCTCCTCTAGCCACCCAGGTTTCCCTCCTAGAAGCAGTCAGTTTCTGGTTTCTTAGTGTTCTCTCAAGCAGTCTTTGCACACATGTAATAATGATGATGATGATGATGATGATGATGCTATTACTACTACTAACACTTACTGAGAGCTTATTGTATGTGAGCTTGTATTCCAAGTATTCATTTGACCTTCAGAATGACCTCATGAGGTAGGTGCTGTTATCTCCATTTCGGAGATGTGGGAAACTGATACCAAGAGAGGTTAGGTGGCTCAGGTGAGCTTACACACCGACTGACCTAGGCAGTCAGTCAGGATGTGAGTCCAGCCAGTCTGGCTGCTCTCTTGACCTCTTGCTCTACTCCTTTCAGTGTTTCTTGGCACCAACTTCATCAAGGTCCCTCCAGTGACCTGGCAGTAATGCACTTAACAGTGCACCAGTTTGACTGTATGGTGGTGAGCTCTTTGTCCCTGGAGGACATTCGACCAAATGACCCCCCCAAAGGCTTGTACGCAAATAACTTTGTTCATTTTCCCCCAGCTTTGGTTTCTGCTGCTCTCTTGCCTGTGGGGTCTGTTAGTCTTCTCCGCTGTCTATAGGGGTCTCAGGTCCTTACCCTGTTCCCTTGAGCCCTGCAAAAGTTGCCTTTTAGCATCTTATAAGGAAGGATGAGGTCTGACCTCACCTTCCTGTTTGCAGGAGGCAGTGGTGAGGCGTGGAGCGGAGAGTGGTGCTGCTCAGCCACAAAGCAAAGCTGTGTCCTTCATGCTCCTTTCCTGGCCCCTACCTGACCCATGTTGAACCTGACTTTGACTCTTTTATCCCCACCCCAGTCCTGGCCTGAGGAGAACCTGTATGCCTAGAAAGGTGGGCGGGTGGGGGTCCTTCTGGAAAAGAGCTGAGTAAAATTCTTCACTAGGAACAAATCTCATTTTCAAGAAAGTCTTGACAAAATGAGGCATTAAATTACAATTTTTCAGAGAGCATCGTAATTCTATTGCAGACAGCCCTTCATCATGGAATCTGAAAGCTGGGAAAATACAAAACTCATTAGATTAAAATAAACCACCCACTGCTCTAGAGAAAAGCTTATTTATCAATATCAATTTACTTATGATTACTTTGACCTGCAATTTGTTATTTTTAAGAATTATGATTTGTGTATTGCTCATACAGATGTGAAATATTTTTTCTTAAATTGAGTATTTTAAAAAAGTTATCTTTGTCCTTAGTAAAGGTTAGAAAGTAGTTATTGGGGAGGGGACAGAGGGGTGGGTCAGAAAATGAAAGAGGCTGGGATGAGAGATAGTGAGGAAGTATGTGTGTGAGGGCTGAACTGAAGTCGATGTGGTCAGAGTGAACCTGAAGTCATGTGAAGCTTTTGGGTCTTTCAAAGAGGCTTTTGATTCATTAAGAGGAAGAACATCTTAATTAACCAAGGTGCCCAGAAGGTGGACTGTGTCTTGTGTAGGTAGTGAGCTTTCCATTACTGGAGGTATGCAAGTTCAGGTTGACAGTCTAAGAGGAGGGATGCTGTAGAGTACAGCAGTCTGATGAGAAACCAACTATTGGCCTCTCCAGTTCTCGTATTCACTGATTCTCTGAGTCGCACACACTACGTGTGGAAGGTAGGACAGTGTGGGGCAGCCTTGCAGCCTGTAGGAGAGCAGTCATAGGGCATCCATCTTGAATTCATTGGCTCTGGTGCTCCTGGCTCCAGGCCAGCCCTTACTATGTGATGCTACAGAAAGAGCTTGGGTCCTGGAGGCAGCACCTGCTGGGTTTTAATCCTGCCGCCATCACTTTGTGCTGTGAGACCACGGTCAAGGTATAGACTCTCCTGAGCCCCAGTTTCTTCATCTGCAGAATGGGTCAGTAAGGCCCCTCACACGCAGTGGTGAAGGTTCATCAAGTTACGTAGGAAGTCTAGCACATAGTAGGTACACTCGACACATGCAAACACTCTTCCTGCCTCCCTCCGGAGCTTCAGTTTCCCTGTCTGCAAAGTAGACGGCCTGCTGAGGATCTCTAGGTTACTTCTTGCTCTAGATTTCTGCCCCAGGTTTTCAGTGCTCCTTGTGTGAGGAGGGAAGGTAGTTGGGGTGAGGAGCTTGTCCCCTGGGGTCTCAAGGCTTCCTCAGGCCCAGGCCCGTCCAGCAGCTCCTGGCACTTCCCACATGGCCACCTGCACTAATGCGAGTGGTTTTCCTGGTCAAAGGGTCTGCTGCAAGTCCTTCATGTGCTTGTCCTGCCTTTGGAAACTGGATCCCCATTTCATAGATGGGGAAGTAGAGGCCCAGAGAGGAGAATGGTGTGCTCCGCATGCCTGACAGCTTTGTGTCCCCTACGCTTGACTTTATTTCCTGGGCAGCTCCATGTGGGGTGGGGCGCAGAGGGGAGAGCCTTCAGAATTCTTGGGAGGGTTGGCATTGGGACACCCTCACTGTAGTCTCTTTGGGAGAAGCAGTTGTGCTCTGATTTCCCTCTCTCTTTCCATCCCTTCCATTTATTCTTTTACATTTTCTACATCTAATATTGAATACTTCCTATGCTATGACAATGCCTGTGTTAGGCTCCAGAGCAACCAAGGAGAGTAAGGCAGGGCCCTGATTCTAGGGGACTGCAGAGTCCAGTGAAGGAGAAAGGCATGTTTACACACGGCACACAGAGTGCTCGAACAGGGGAGTCTGTCGGGGGCACAGTGGGCGGAGAAAGTCACACAGAAGCCTAGATGATGAAATCAGAGATTTCTCACGAGAGGTGATGGCCAAGCAACCTATAGAAGGAGGAGGAGGAATTTGCTGCTGATTTTGTACCCCAGCTTTGTAGACCTGAGTTTACTGACAAACCAGATGGTTAAAACTGTGCATTGCAGCTGGGGCCAGGTTTGAAACCACTCTGTGCCCCAGGCTCCAGGCAAGTGTGAATCCTTTGTCTCCAGAGGAGGAAGGTGGAGCAGGAAGGCCCTCCTTGGGGGAGGTGGGAGGTGAGGAGCACATCTGGGCAGAGGTTAGCAATGGACAGACAGTGGTGCAGGCAGCCAGAAGGCAGCTCCAGGAGGCTGATCTGGCCTTTGTGGGTGGGTCTGTTTGCTGGGGAGAGGGATGAGAGAGGCAGGAAGGGCTGCGGCTGTAGGTGATGCATTTGGGGCTCACCCGAGCTCCAAATTCTTAGTTCAGTTAGTTGTACTGAGGTCCAATCACTTCAGTGTTTGGGAGTCATGCCTTTTATTCTCTCTAAGATTCAGTTTCACCATCTGGAAAATGGGGTGACATTCCCTCCTCGAAGGCTCTGTGAGAGCCAAATGACCTAAAAGCCTGGACCCCACTAAGCTAGGCAAGACCGGGTGGATGGTGCTTTCTGTTCTGCTCTGAGACCACCAAGAACAGTGTGGTCTGGGGTCCCCTGCCCCACTCCATCCCTGCCCGCTCTCCCAGAGTTTGCAGTCTAGGTGTGGGGCTGGGACATGTGAAGAGTGGGGACTGTGACAAGCGTGACAGCAGCGGCCTGCTGTGCACATGTAACAGGACATAGCTGTCGCTTCTAGGGTTGTTAGTGTTTTGTGAATTGGGCAGAAGAGACAGGGACTGAGAGTGGGCAGGGCAAGAGGACACGTGACTCAGACGGATGTTT
Source organism: Pteropus medius (assembly GCF_902729225.1). Classification (NCBI taxonomy): domain Eukaryota; kingdom Metazoa; phylum Chordata; class Mammalia; order Chiroptera; family Pteropodidae; genus Pteropus; species Pteropus medius. The sequence goes on from NW_024344378.1 coordinate 45,414,866, forward strand.
ACCATGTGCTAGGTGAGCTTGTCGGCATTTCCTTTAGTCCTCATAACATTCCTTGCCAAGCAGGTGCTATTCTTTGTTTGTACCGATGGGAAACTGAGACTGAGCAGGGCTCTGAATGCACTCCAACCTCCCGATGGTTCCCATCTGGAATTGTCCCTTTCTCCCAGCCCCATGGTAAGAGAGCCTGTGGGAACCATGAGCTCTTAGTCAAGAGTCCAAAGCTCCTTGCACACCTAGACCCCTTTGGGTACCTGTTTCTCCTTCAGTGGCTGTGATATTAATAAGCATAAATACAGTCAAATAGCATCTCACACAATTTTGTGGGAAGAAGCTGCTGTCTCAGGCAATCTGGAAAAGGTTTATCACTTTACTTAAAAGGAAAGCTGTCAGCTTACAGTTAATGTGCACCTTGGCCTCCTTCCTTCTCATTTCCTGGGGTGGTGTCACAGCATCTCCACGGGGATCCTTTTCCTCAGTTTGACCTAGAGGGTCTTCCCTGCTGGATGGTGGGACTCGGGACTGGGCTTTCCCTGTACCACAGCCTCAGGCTATTCAAGCTAGAAGGGCCTTCATCCATCTATTCATTCAATCATTTAGTCATCTACTGTTGACTGTGTACCTACTATGTGCAGACTCTGGGCTGGCTGGGGAGGGGCTCTCTGTATAGTCTTGAAACTGGCACATGAGCTAGAGCTCACACTGCCCTGTGTCAAGTATTTTAAAGCAGCAAGAGTCATCTATTAGGGATCAGACAGAGGATGGAGGGACTGTTTCTGCCTGGGAGGCTGGCAGAGGCTCACAGAGGGCTCCTTAGGGAAGGTGACATTTGAGCCTCTTCCCGACAGATGAGCTCCATATGGCCAGGTCAGGGGAAGGGCCTCTGGCCATAAGGTCTTCCCCAGGTAAAGACAAGAGCTGTGATGTCCTAAGTGGCATTTTGCAGACAAGGACACAGACCTGGAGAGACCTGATGCCTTCATAGTTGTGCTGGGGCTGAGAACTCCCATTTGTACCCGAGGACAAGGAGGAGAAGCTGAGTGCTGAAGGGGTGTCCGTGAGAGCCTGGAGTATATCATGGAAGATGTCTTGGAAGGGGTGAGGGTGGAAGACAAGGGAACCAGTTTGGCTAAAGACACTGTGAGAGAGAAGAGAGAGAGAGAGGGAGGGAGGAGGATGAGGAGAGAGCATGAAAGGAAGCAGAGAGAGAGAGAAAGAGAGAGAGAGAGAGAGAGAGAGAGAGAGAGAGAGAGAGAGAGAGAGAGAGAGAGAGGAGAGAAAGATGAATGAAAGAGAATGAGTGGGTCTGGGTCATTAAATTTCAGGCATAGAAATGAAGAAACTGGCAAGGACCTTTGCCTAGAAGTGTGACTGGCTGGCCTGAAGCCCCCTCTGCCTATCTGCAAGATAGTTCCTGCCCTGGCCTGGGCTTTAGGGTTCCATTGTGGGTGAGACCACAAAAGGAAGTGGGCACGGGCATGTTCTTTCTCTCGTCTTCACTGTCTTAGACCCCTGGGATCCTGTGCCAAGGAGGAGGTCCTCTGTTCAGGTGATAGGCCCAGGCTCTGCAGCTGACCCCTGGCCAGTCTTCAGCATCAAATTGATCTTCTCAATGCTCAGTTTCCTCATCTATAAAAAGGGCATAACATCTGCATTTGCAGTCACGTTTACAGAAAGCCTTTGCAGAGTTAAAGTCAGCAGAGATGTTCCGGAAGCTGCCTGGAGTCAGGGGTTATGCCTCAGGACGCAGAAGAGAAACTCCATGTCCATGGGGAAGCTCAGTATTCTCTGGGCAGGTTTTGGGGTGCAGGGAGTGAGAGTGGAGAGGGCAAAGGAGAAGGAGATGGAAACTTGGAACAGATGTGAACCCCTCCTCCATGCGTCTGGTGAGAAAGGGGAAATAGGAAAGAGTATCCTGACCTTCCTCCCACCCTCAGTCTTGAGGATGCCAGAGAATTAGCCAGTGGAAATTGAACAGGTGGCCACTGGGAGTGGCCTCAGGCCCCCACAGTTTCCTTTACTACCTGGATGGCCCTGGAGGAAATGGTCTTGACTTGGCTGGGGTGGGGTGGGGTCAATGTCCAAGAAGCAGAGAAGAGTAGAGCTGGGAATATCTGAGAAAACCAAGTCTACCTGACACTTTACAGAGGGGGACCAGGACTTTCTGAAGGCCACCCAGGAAAGGAACATAAGGGGACAGGCTCTTCGCATTGGGGTCTTCGCGTTGATCCTTGGCTCTTGGGCCAAAGGCCTGAAGATGGAGAGGGCAGCCTCTGTGCACTCAGTTTCCTTATCTTTCCGTGAGCTGCCCAGCCCAGCATGGCTCACCACAAGGAAGAGACTGAGCTACCTCTCTGCTTGGGTAGAGGGGAGGCAGGGCCCAGGGAGGCCCTGAGCGTCTGCACCATGGTTAAACTTGGCAGGTTACTTAGTGTAATTATGATAAGCTTCAGTTCCTACACTAGCTTTATTTATTTATAAGTTTATTTTTATTTTTAAAAACAGCTTTATTGAGATATAATTCGCACATGATAGCATTTACCCATTTAAAGTGTACAATCAATGGTTATGCATACATAGTTGTCCCTCAGTATCTGAAGAAGATTGGTTCCAGGACCTTCCCCTCCCCAGGAAACCAAAATCCTTGGACACTCAAATCTCTTATATAAAATGGCATAGTATTTGTATATGACCCATGCACAACCTCTCATACTTTAAAGCAGTGGTCCCCAACCTTTTGGGCACCAAGGACCGGTGCTCCTATGAGAATCTAATGTCTGGTGATCTGAGGTGGAGCTGAGGCGGTGATGCTAGTGCTGGGGAGCGGCTGCAAATACAGATGAAGCTTCGCTGGCCTGCTGCTCACTTCCTGCTGTGCGGCCCATTTCCTAACAGACCTTAGACTGGTACTGGTCCACGGCCCAAGCGTTGGGGTCCCCTGCTTTAAAGCATCTCTAGATTACTTATAATACAATGTAAATGCTATATAAATAGTTATTCTATAATTGTTTAGGAAATAATGACAGGAAAAAAGTCTGTACATGTTCAGTATGGATACAATCATCCTAGGCCTGACCACATAGTACATGTCAACAACAATGTAACATTTTTTTGACTATTTCTTCTCGCTGGTTAGTTGAATCTGCAGATATGGAACCTGTGGATGTGGAGAGCCTACTGTATTCACAGAAAAATGCAACCATCGCCATAGTATATTTTGGAACATTTTCATCCTGTCAGAAAGAAATCCCATACCCTTTAGCTATCACCTCCCTATCCTCTATAACCCCCAGTCCTAAGCAACCCCTAATCTACTTTCTGTCTCTATAGGTTTGCATATTCTGGACTTTTTATATAAATGGACTGATATAATATGTGGTCTTTTTTGACTGGCTTCTTTGACCTTGCATGGTGTTTTTAAGGTTTATCCATGTGGTATTAGTACTTCATTTTTATTTCTGAATAATATGCCAGTGTATGGATACAGTAGATCCTTGAAAAATATCATTTCATTCAGTGTTGTTTCATTGTAGCAATGATGAGATGCTGTAGGAACTTAACTCTTGTTTATATCAATTAGCCTATGGTAAAATTGGTTTTGTTACATATTTCTTTTGAAGTCGCAGAACCTATTGATGATTTTAAGTGAGGAGTTACCGTACAATCTTTTGTTTACCCATTTGTCTGTTGGTGGACATTTAGGTGGTTTTCACCTTTGGCTGTTGTGAATAATGCTGCTGTGAATATTCACGTCAAATTTCTGTGTGGACATATGTCTTAATTTCTCTTAGGTGTATGTATAACTGAAAGTGGAATTGTTGGGAATACAGTAATGCTGTTTAACCGTTTGAGGAACAGCCAGACTATGTTAAAGTGGCTGCACGATTTTACATTCCCATCAGCAATGTAGGAAGAAGGGTTTCATTTTTCCACGTTCTTTCCAACACTGTTATTATCTGTCTTTTTGATTATAGCTATACTACTGAGTGCAAAGTGGTATCTCATTGTGGTTTCGATTTGCATTTCCCTGATGACTAATCATGTTAAACATTTTTTTTCATGGGCTTATTGGCCATTTGTACGTCTTCCTGGGAGAAATGTATATTCAGATTCTTTGTCCATTTTTTAAAATAGAGTTGTCTTTTTAGTATTATGTTGTAAGAGTTCTTTATATATTCTAGATACAAGTCCTTTGTCAGATGTATGATTTGCAAGTATTTTCTCCCATTCTGTGGGTTGTCATTTTATTTTCTTGGTAGAAACCTTTGAAACACAAAGGTTTTACATTTCGATGACTTCCAATTTATCTGTTTTTTCTTTCGTTACTTGTGCTTTTGGTATCATATCTAAGAAAGCTTTGCCAACTCCAAGGTCATGAAGATTTAGACCTATTTTCTTCTGAGAGTTTTATAGTTTTAGCTCTTCTATTTAGGTCTTTGATTTATTTTGAGTTAATTTTTATATAGGGAGTGAGGTAGGGTCCGACTTCTTTGGCATGTGGCTATCCAGTTGTCTCCATACCGTTTGTTGAAAAGACTGCTTTTCAAAAGTCGAATGGTTTTGGCACTCTTGTTGAAAATCAATTGACCATAGGTATTTGATTTGATTTCTGGACTCTCAATTCTATTCTATTGATCTCTATATCCATATGTATGCCGGAGCCATGCTGTCGTAACTGCTAGTTTGTTTTTAAATGGGATATCTGCTACTTTATTTAAATGCTATTATTAACTCAGTGTAGTTAGCTTAGGAAATACAGAAAAACAGTAAGGATAAAAGAAAATCAACTATTATCTATCTATTCAAAGATATAATAAAGATACAAATGTGTTGCTATATGACTTCTGTACAGATATATACATATATAATTTATAGTTTTTTTCCAACATGGGAACACACTATGCATAGTCTTGTAGCTTGCATTTTCTATCTAACGGTTTGTCGTGAAAATTTTTCCTTGTCAATAAATGTTCTCTGAAAAATGTGATTTTCTGTGGCTGCTCTATGAATGCACCATACTTTACTCATGTAAACCTCTGTCGTTGAGTATTGAGTTGCCTCTTTTTACTGATGTAAACAGTGCTGCTACGAACATCCTCAGAACAAATCTTTGTGCTATGATTCCGATGACTTCCTTAGGGAACATTTCTATCAGTGGAATTGCTAAGTCAAAAGGTGTGAATGTTTTAAGGCTATAGTTTTATTGTGCCGCATGGCTTCCAGAAAGTTGTACCATTTGTGCTAGGGAAGATTTTCACAAATAAATTACTACATGGAATAGTCTGATTCAAAAGCAGGAGGACTGACTGTTTGACCTTTTAGGATCTCTTTCCGTTGTCATGTTCCAGTTCTTGCATTAGAGGAGACAGTTGGGGAAAAGCTTGAGAGATGTGCACAGAAGGTTGTCAGTGGGGAGCCCACCTCGCCAGAACCTCTCTCCTTGGTCAGCACCTGGCTAGGGGTTTGAGTTCCCCACACCCCACTGTAACCTAAACTAATGGTGTGGGGAGACAGACAACCAATCAAAAGATTACTGTGTACCCACAAAACGTGTTGAGAGCTATGGAAGGCAAAAACAGGGTATAGTGAGAACAAAATAAGAATGACCAACTGTAGTGATGGGTGGTTAGGGAAGGCATTCCTGAGGAGGGGAGGATTAAGTTGAGATATGAGAAAATAGAGGCCAGTGTGTGGTGCCTGAGGGGACTGCACATGCGATGACTGGGCTGATTTTCAGTTGGTGGCCCCATTCTGATTGGGCTGGCCCCTACTGTTCTCCGTGGGCCCCTCTCTGTTTGGCTTGTTAATTTTTTTTTAAAGTAGTAACATGAGATGAGTAGTGGCCTTTTGTTTTATTTTAAGTTTATTTTATATATATTCACTGTAGCAAAACTTATAAAACATAACATTTGCCAATTTAATAATTTTAGCATTTTTGAGATAAAATAGACATAACAAAAATTGCCATTTTAACCATTTTTAAGTGTAAAGTTCAGTGGCATTTAAGTACATTCACAGTATTGTGTAACTTTTACTACTACCCATCTCTAGAATGTTTTCATCTTCCCAAACTCAAACTCTATACCCATTAAACACCAACTCCCCATTGCCCCTTCCCCAAGCCCCTGGTGGCCACTGTTCTACTTCCTGTCTCTATGAATTTGACTACTCTTGATACTTCATAAAAATGGAACCATACAGTATTTATCTTTTTGTGACTGGCTTTTTCACTTAGCATAATATCTTCAAGGTTCATTCGTGTTGCAGCATGTGTCCGAATTTTATTTTTTAAGGCTAAATAACGTTCCATTGTAGGTATATATCATATTTTGTTTATCCATTTATACACTGATGGACATTTGAGTGGTTTCCAACTTTTCACTGTTGTGAATGATGCTGCTCTAAACGTTGGTGAATAAATATCTGTTCAAGTCCCTGTTTTCAATTATTTTGCATAAATATCAGAAGTGGAATTGCTGGATCATATGGTAATACTATGCCTAATTTTTTGAGGAATCACCATACTGTTTTCCATAGTGGTTATACCATTTTCCCACCAACAATGCACAAGTGTTCCCATTTTTCCATATCCTTGTCAACACTTGTTTTGTTTTCTTTTTTTAAATAATAGCCACCCTAATGAGTGTGAAGTAGTATCTCAATGTGATTTTGATTTTCATTTCTCTAGAAACTAATAATGTTGATCATTGTTTCATGTGCTTATTGGCCATTTGTGTATCTTCTTCGGAGAAATGTCTAATCAAATCCTTTGCCCATTTTTGAATCAGATTTTTTTGTGTGTGTCTTTCTTTCCTTTTCTTTCTTTCTTTCTTTCTTTCTTTCTTTCTTTCTTTCTTTCTTTCTTTCTTTCTTTCTTTCTTTCTTTCTTTTTTGCTATTGAGTTTTAGGAGTTCTTCATATACTTTAGATATTAATCCCTTATCAGATACGTGATTTGCAAATATTTTCTGTGGGTTGCCTTTTTACTCTGTTGATAAGATCCTTTGATGCACAAAGTTTTTCATTTTAATGAAGTATGATTTATCTCTTTGTTTATTGCCTGTGCTTTTGGTGTTATAGCCAGGAAATTATCGCAAAATCCAATGTTGTTTTCCCTCTATGTTTTCTTATATGGTTATATATATTTTATAGTGTTGATATCAGTCGGTTACTGCCTCAATAAAGCTGCATAACAAACCACTGCAATAATCATTTACTCTCACTTATGTGTCTGTTGGTCACCCTGAGGGTTAGCAAATCTAGGCTGCGATGACTGTCTTTATTCTGGGACATGTGTGTGTTCAGTCTGCTCACTCTGCCTGGAGCATGTCCTCAGGTTGAAAGGCAGTAGCTCAAGAGGCAAGCCCCTCAGCACAGGGGCCACTCTTCTGCTAGTGTGGAGGCCTCAGCATCCATTGGTCAAAGCAAGTCATATGGCCAAGCCCAGCATAAAGGGTGGGACAGCATACTCTGCCCACCAGGAGACGCCAGCCTGCATGTAGATGTGTAATTTTATGCAGAGTGAAGGGTTAAGACCAATAATTTGATTAACCACAGTGATGGCCGAGGGGTGGGAATGAACTTGGCAGATTGGAGGCTGAGAGGGGGTAGTGCGCCTGAAATATGGTGATCAAAGGGATAAATAGAAAAGTGCCACTTACTGGATGCATGAAAGATAGTAACTGAATTAACCAAAATAGTGTATAAATGGAAGTGATTTTCTCAAAATGGGAAAGGCAAGAACTAGAACCTATTTGGAAAAGAAACTGGATCACTTCTGGATTTGTTAAATGTTAGAGACATATCCAAGAGGAGATGTGAAATGCACACATGGCTTCAAGGGATGAAGTAGACTTAGCTTGCAAGGAGCTGAGAGTCTTCTAGGAAAAGGAGGACATGTGTGTGTCTAACTAATCTACGCAGCTGGGATAGCTGCCTCCAAAAATCTAAGGAGGTAGGGGGGAACTGAGGATCCCAGTTCTGGCAGGGATCCAGGATGGCTTCATGGAGGAAGTGGCATTAGAGCTATGTCTTGAAGGTGGGTTGGACATGCAGGACGGAGCCAGGTGGTGCTCCGGATGGTGAGAACATGCTGACCAAAACACAGGGGGAGAACACAGAGTGTGGTGACTGGCAGTGACCCCAGTGAGGGAGAGGGTGCAGATTTCAGCAATGTGCCAGAGCTAGGCAAAGTTCTATTGGTTATTACCCTGCTGGTGAGTCGGGGTGGCGGGGGGGCGGTAGGAGGAAGCTGACCTTGATCAACTTCATTTTTCTTCCATGCCCTGATAGGGCTGAGAGTTGAGGATTAGGAGCCTCAGCTGCCTTTTCTGGAACTTGAAAAAACAGTAAATGCCCAGTGCTGGCAAAAGTATGGGGAAACTAGCTCTTTCATGGTTGTTGAGGGGAGTGCAACTTGGTGCACCCTCTTCGGAGTTTGTCAACAGCTCTAAAAATATGAAAACTTTTTCTTTCTAGATGTATTCAGACATGTGTGTAGACATAAGAACAAAGGATATTCATTGCGGCTTCATTTGTCAAAGCCAAAGGTTAAAAATAACCTAAATGTCCGTCAGCAAAGGACTGATTAAATTATGGTCCCCTCATGTAGTAAAATACTCTGCAGCTGCTATAAAGAGTGAGGCTGTGCTGTATGTACTAGAACAGAACGCTCTTCAGGATATATTGTCATGTGAAAAGGCCAAGACTAGGATTAAATGAATACTATTTGGATTCTTTTTTTTTTTTTAAGAGGGGGAGAGACATATGCTATATCCTTATATGCACATATAATACTTTGGAAATAGAACCTCAAGGGTTGCTTCTGGGAAGGAGGTGTGGGGCTTGGGTAGAAGAGAGACTCGCTTCCTGCTGCACACCCTTTTGTATAGTTATTTATCGTGTCCATGTATTAATTTCAAAAAGAATAGATTGAAATAAAATATATCTCCTGGATGATTAAAAAAAAAATTACAGGTGCAGAGAACTTGGAGATAGAAGGCCTCGTGTGGAGGATGCTAGACCACTATGACACCCCCCCATCCTGGGGGGTCTCAAGCTGTGCTCCTCCCAGCCCTGCTTGGCTTACCTTCCCACCCCTGGGTATCACTCAATAGGAACTACAGGGAGGGATCCGGGGGAGGTTATAAAAACAGAATGGCCACAAGGTGGTCCTTCTCCTCCGTCCAGGTAGGGTCCTTAGTGACCTTCCACCACAGCTGCCTGAAGTGTGGCCATTGGTGGCTGACACAGTTTGTCCATTAGGGGCCCTAATGGTGTCGTCTGCAGGTGCCTCCTTGTATGCACAAATCTCTCTGTGTGTAGTGGTGGTGAATAATCCCTAAATTGTATTTGATTTCTGCAGTGTATTTTTGTATTTCTATTCAAAGTTGAGTGCATCTGATTTTATGGGAATTTATAATAGTTCAAACTAAATTGTGGCACCCTGCTGTGAAAATCTCCTACTCCTGAGAAACCAAAATGCTGCTCAGATGTCCCCTCCTGCCCTTTCCCTCCCCCACCCTCTTGCTCTGTTCCTTCCTGTCCCCTTTCTTGCTGGGACAAAAGTCACTGCCTCTCACCAGGAGTATACCCCTCTGCCCCTGTCCATCCTGGTTGGGCTGCAGGGAGAGGTGGGAGATGGTGACCATGAGGGTCCCGCCCCAGGAGTTGGACCCAGAATGGGCTGTCTTCCCAGAAGAAGGGAATGTGCTTTGCTCTGGAAGCAACAAGGAATATACTTTCCAGTCTCTGTCCAGGAAACCAGTCTGCAAAGGGCTTCATCTTGGGTTTGGTCCAGAAGCATTTGCTCAAATCCCTACAGATTGGGAGAAGCTTTGCAAGGAACCTGGCCTCCTCCAGCCTGGGAAAAGGAGTAGGGACCAGAAGGAGGGGCCCTCCAAGGTAGGGCTGGAGGACCTAGCTAGCTGAGCAGTGGGCATCTGTGGGCACATCTCCTACAGGGACTCACAGGGCCCAGTTTGTGTGTATGATCATTTGGGTACACACTGTTCTTTTAAACTGTTAGTCCTCACCCAGGAAAGGAGAGCCCTTGGTACAGGACCAAGCTTCAGACCTGAACCTTGTCTCCAAGGCCTTAGTTCTAGCCTATCATTCTGTTCGTGGATCCTCATGGGTAGAGCATGGGGAAGTCCTCCTGATAATGGCACGGTCAGACCTCCTGCTCCCAGTGTGGGGAGGTAGCATGGCTGGGCTGACAGGGCAGAGAGGCAGGGCCTCCAAGCTGAGACCCACTGCTTGGGATGGAGGGAGCTCCCTGACCCTAAAGGTCTGAATTGCAGTAGAGGGGTGCATGGTTAGCCAGAAGGCCATTGAAGACCCTCTCAGTTCCTCTGGTTTTTAGTTCTGAGACTGTGGGCTTCAGGGAATCTCAGCAGAATATACGCAAGAACTTTCTAGCCAAAGTTGTCTGTCTGTTCACAGGCGGCTGGCAGTGTTTTAGTAGGATGGGTATAAGCTGGGCCTCTGATTATAAAAACATTGAGTGTTTATTATAGAAAATTTGGAAAATGCAGAAAGTATGTAGAAGAAGATAAAATCAGTCATAACCACACCACTCAGATAAAATTACTGTTTCACATAGTCCTGAATGTGTGCCCCCCGCCCGCGCACACATATCCATATACGAGCCTCTGCTTGCTTCCTGTAGATGTCTCACAAGTGAACTGGTCCCCTGTTGGATGTCTGGTCTGTTCCAATATCAGAAATAATGCAGCAGTGAATACTTCTGTGGCTTAGTGTCCATGCACAGATGTGATGATTTCCACAGCTAACGTTCTGGAAGTGGAATCGATGGGCCACAAAGGTGTACACATTTTCAGACTCTTCTTATGAATTTCAAATATTGATTGATTCTCAGCCGAGTTACATCAACTTCAGAGTGTGGGAGCCTTGGGAATCTTGCCCTTCTTGTGGCTTCAAGTACCCACTATGGGCTGATGACTCCCACATTTACATCTCCAGCCCCACCTCAGGCCTGAACTCAAGTTGAGGGTATTTGGTTGTCAATAGCCATGACCAAGTTACCATGTTCCAAACCGAACTTCTGATCTTGCCCCTCAGGCTCCTGTCCTGGTTAATGGTAATTCCATTCTTTCAGGTTCTTGGGCCAAAATCTTCAGTCTTGATTCTTTCTAGCACAGCCACATCCTCTTCAACAGGAAACTCTCAGCTCTACCTTGAAATGTGCCCAGAATCTGCCAGATCCCATGTCCTCAGCTAAAGCTCTCAGCCATCTCCAACCCTTATCACTGCCGTAGCCTCCACACCTGTCTACCTGCTTCTGTCCTTGCCCCCTACAGTGAGTACTCAACACAGCAACCAGGGAGCTTCTTTAAAACTTGACTCATTCATGTCATTCTTGGCTGTCTGGAGACCTTGACTCCCCGTTTACTAACATCAGTGGTTTACAGGTGGCCATCATGGGCCCGCTGTCTCACTGGCCTCATTTCCTGCAACTCGCCTCACCGTTCCAACCATACTGGCCTTCTCCCTGTTCCTCCATCGAGCTAGCACACTCTTGCCTCAGGGCGTTTGCACAGGCCGTTCCTGCTGCTTGGAAAGTGTTTCTCTCAGATATCCACGTGGCTCACTCTCCTGCTTCTACAAGTGTTTGTTCATACATCACCTTCAGTGATACTCAAACCACCTTTGCCCTACTCCTTCCCTCTTTCTTTAGAACTTATCATCTTGAACACTGTAGAACTTGCTCACCTACACTGTCTGTGTTGGTTTTTCCTGGGAGTGTCAGCTCCTTCAGGGCAGGGTTCTTTTCTGTACTCTGGTGTCTGGCACAATACCTGGCACACAACAGGTAATGTCAGGGTAGATGTGTGCAGTGTGGCCAGATCTGGCTCAGAAGCCTCCCCCTGCAGCTCACCAGTTCTCTGGGGTATCAGTGGAGGCTTTGATTTGAATTGGAAGTTGATTTCTATGTGGAATGACTCCCCGCTTGCTGTATTTATGCCACCCCCTAGAGCCTCCTCTGTCAGTCTGCAGCCCAAGGCTGCCTGGGCAGCAAGTCTTTATGGGTTGATAACAGGAGAAGATGGAGGCCAGTATGGGTGGGGTTGCTGCCTTGAATTTGGGAAATTTTGTAGTTTGCTTCCACCAGGGACAAAGGTGTTAACTTCTCAGGGATGGTGCTAGAGACAGGCGTGAAGAGTGAGGAAGTGGGGGACTTGGTCACCTCTGGTATTGCATGCATTGTCTTCTTGGTACTGGTACAGAGCCAATGCCTATGAGATGCCAAATAGCTTGGAATAGCAGACTAAACAAGAGCCCACCTGCCATCCCAAGCCTTATGCCTTCTTGGCACATGCAGCTTGGCCTCCCTGCTGGCACACTGTGGTTCTGAGGCACTTTGTAATCTTCACCCAGGTCTACCCATTGGCCTCAAAGTAAAGGCAGGGTCCTGCCCAGGGCCTCCTTGGCCTAGGCCCTGCCTGGGGGCAGATCTGAGTTCAGCAAATGTTAGGACTAAGACTGGGAGACTGATCTTTGACAGCCTTCAGAATAGGGTTCAAATCCAGACTTAACCACTTACTAGCTGTGCAACCTTGAGCAAATTATTTAACCTCTCTGAGCCCTAACATGCAGAGCACACTGTATATCACAGTGCTGGTAAATAATATGTGCTCAGTAAATGTTAGTATTGTGATTCCTTGAAATCTGTACAGCTCATATCTCACCCCCTCTGGAAAGCTCTGCACCTCTCTTCTGATGGCCCTGGACAGTGACAATCTATATCACTTATTTGGTGCCTAGCACACATTTCCAGCCATTCTCACGACCCTGTATCCTCCCACAGTGTTTGGCACAGGGCCTGGCATGCAGAAGGATATTAAGAATTGGCAGCCTGAGGGCTTTTGGGTCTGGCTCTATCTTCTTGGCAGTGGGTATGTTTGAGATATTTCTAGAAGGTTTCCTTCAAGAATGGGCTCTAAGTTAGGCCTCTGAAAGTTTTGGGGGCAGCTGGCTATGACCCTGCTCATACCTCTGGGGCAGGCATCTGCCACTAGTCCCAGGCCCAGGCAGGAAACCCAGCGTCGAAGGATGTATATCTGTGTTTCCTGGTCCAGCGGGGACATGTAGGATTGGTGGGAGCTCAGGCCCCAACCTGAAGGTGATGCAGCCTCATATAATGAAGGAGCCCATGTAGGTCTGCTGGGCAGGAAGTGGGGAAGGCCAGAAGGCTGGGGAAACAGCTGTTGCACAGGGCAGAGCGAGGCCAGGCTCTTCTGGGGGACCTATGTCACTTGCTACAGCACCAGTGCCAAGGGAATGCCAGCAGCTACAGGCAGATCTATCTCAATGCTGGCTGGAGGTGGGAGCCCAGGTTCCTCTTGCCATTGTCATTAGCCTCTGCTCTTTCTGGGGCTTGCTTCCTTCCCCATAGCCAAAGGAGCCAGATGAAGAACAAGATCTGGGATCTCAAGGAAAACTCAGCAGCAGGATGGACCCATGTTGGCCTGACTATTTTGCTTCAGCCTTTAAAACCTGTGCCGCCTTGTCCCAAGGTGAAGATGCAGAGTCAGAATGGACTAAAGATTGTCTCTGCTTCTGGATGTTCTGGAGGTGGGCCCTGCAAAGTTAGGACTGTTTGGCTGTCCTTGACTGACAGATAGGGGGCACCGAAGCAGTGTGATCATCTATGGGGAGAGAGGACGAACAGACATTTAAAGAGAGAGGTTAGAGGCCTAGTGTGCCTCTCAGTATCAGAGCCTGCACCAGCATTGTGGAAGAAGAAATGGATAATGCACGTGTGTGGGTTGTATGCATGTGCTTACTTCATCCTGTGTGAATTGTGTTTATATGAGTATTGTGCTCCTTGAAGGAGGGGCTGTGCCTTTCCCTTTTATAGATTAGTGAACGGGAGGCTGGGGTGGGGGAGACAGCAGAATGGTGTGATGGAAATAGTGTGGGACTAAGTTCTAATCCTAGAGTGACCTCTCTGAGCCTTAATTTCCCCATATGTAAAGTGGACACAATAATACCTACATCATGGAAGGATTTTGGAGGATTGAATATAAATAATACCTGTGACAACCCTTGGCTTGTGGGAATTTCTAATAAGTGTTTCCTTTTCCTTCCTTCCTTCCTTCTACTGCAAACTCCCTGTAATACCTAGTAGAACAGTGTGCACTCCCTAGCTATTTGTGGATGATGTTCTTAGCAGATGTTGTTTAATTCTCATAACATCTGGTTTAGAAAGGCGGAGGGCCGAGATTTCTTTAAAAAGATACTCAGTCACTATGAGATGTCAAATTGCCACTTAATTGCTCTATGCCTCAGTTTCTCCACTTGTAAATCAGGGGTAATGCTAGTGATGCTGGCTAGGTTCTTTGCAGGATATGGTAGGATAACGTAAGATAACAGATGGAAAGTGGTTTGCACATTTAGAAAAAGGCATCACACTCAACCTCACTAGTAGTTAGGAAAATGCAAATTAAAGCCACAATGCTGAACCATTTTTCATGCGTCGGATTGGCAGCCATTTAAAAGAGGGATCACTTCCAGGATATTCTGCTGGAGGGAGTAAGAACTACCAGCACCTTTCCAGATGGTAATATGGCAGTGTCAAATAAAAGTTTACATACATGCTCTTTGTTGTATTTAATTGACCCAGTAATCCCACTGTTGGACAACCAAGTTCAAGAGCCATCAAAGTTCCAACACAATTCTATGCAGAGAGATGTCCATTGTGGTGTTGCCTGTGGTGGCAGGAACCTGAAAACGCCCAAATGCCCAATAGTAGGGGATATTTGTCTCTAATATGCTATATCCATACTATGAACTGTTATTTAGCTCTTAAAAAGAAGGAGGTAGCTATAACAATGTTGATGTGGAGGGTTATCTGTGAAATATTATGACATGGGAAAAGCAAGTTGCTATTGTGCAGAGGGTTGCTCCATTATTCTGAAGCTAAGCAGCAGCCATACGGCTCCATGCGTGTGTGTAATATGAATGTGCTTGCCTGGGTGCAGGGAAAGGCCTGGTAGGAAGCATGCTAGGCTCACCCTGCTGCTCTGGCCATCAGACTGGTCACCTTTGGCTCACAAAAACTGAATTATTTGCCAACATTTAAAAATTGAATTTACATAAAAAGCCAAAACTCCAGCTTTTCATTGAGAAAAATCAGAAGCTCTAGTCATACTGGGCCCACATTCCTTCTTGGATGAAACACAGCAGCAGCTGCCGCTTTTAGACGGCATGTGGCCTCAGAATGGCCACCATCCCCACCTACTTGGTGTCTCCCTCATTTACAGTCCCTGCTCAGCTCTTGCAGACATTGCGGTTTGCACCCTGGGACAGGCTGTTGACATTTGGGAACTGAAGATGGGTAGAAAGCAAAGAGATCATGGGAGTATTTGTCTTTACCTAAATACATCTTAGACTCTTTTATTCTTCAGATGACTGTTTCATACCTAGTAATTAGGACATTTTAAGTACAATGATAGAAGGAAAACGAAAGGATGCCATGGGCCATTGCGTGATGTGTGGGTCAGGAGCCACCTGATGGGGTCACTGCATTGTCCACTCGAGGCACAGGACTGAGAAAGAGAGACTGCTCCAGTAAGGGATCTGAGCTCCTGGCCTTTTCTGAATCTCATCCCTACATCTTTCAGAGATGCGGAAGAATCTCCAAAACATCCTTTTCTTTAGTTCCCTTTACCTCTCCATGTCTTTCCTGATCACTTATTGAGGAGAGTGTCAACTTGAATCCAGATACTGAACCCCCTACACATGCTAGTTTGGTTTCTCCAAGCAAATTGTTCAATGACTCTCAGCCTCCGGACCCTACCTGTGAACCAGGGAGGATAATACCACCCAGGCAAGGTACGCAGTAATGCTCACTGCAGGATGCTTTGCAGGCCCTTGCTAGATCCTGTAGGGATATGGAGGTGAGTGGGCCGTGTACCTGCACTAATAGGGCTGACAGTTCAGTGGGAGGCAGGGAGTCCCAGCTGAGGAGCGTGGGCCCTTCCTAGTGTCGCCTTGTCTTCAGGGAGGCCTGCCACTTCAGGGATAAGGAGGAGCCAGAGGACCATGGCCCTGCTGTAATAGGGCCGGGTATGCGACCTCCAGGATGGGAGTGAGCAGCCTCCCTCCCCACCACCCTTAGAGCTGGGATCTTGCCTTGCTAATCCACTGGTACTTGGGCTCCAGATCTCTCTGGAACTTTGCTCTGAGCCTCTAAAATTTCAGCTCCAGCTTTCCACAGACTTGCTGTGAGCAAGTCCACTCCCCTCTCTGTGCCTTTTTGGATACTGTGACTTGCTGCCTCCTTTCATAGCTAATAATGTTTTGGGATAATTTGGTGGATGTTTAAAAAAAAAAAAAAACAGGAAAAAACATCCTTGTCAGGCACTTAGACTAGGGCAGGCGGGGTAGTGGTCCTGCCAAGCCCACTCTTAGACCCCTGTCTTCCTGCTCAGTACCCATCTCTTAACCCTGTCCCCAGACTAATCAGGCTCCATTACTCACAGGTAATGCATCCTGGAGGATGGAGGCAGCAGCCCCTCCTACCACCCACTGAGTTCAGAATATGTGGTTATCCCATACTTGTGTCTGCTGCTGAGCTTTCCCTACGGGGCTGAGCAGCCAGCCCCTACAAAGTTACCCTCAGGCTGCTGCGTTATACCAGAACTGGACGATGATAAAATCAATGACATAGACCCTCTCTTCTTCCCCATGTCCCTGCCTTCATTTGAGTTGACTCCCTCTTATCCCTTCTCCCTGAAGCTACAGGGGTGGGAGGTGCTGGAGGGCTTTAAAGAGCAGGCTTCCCACCAATAAGAGGCTTTATCTCACCCTCTTCTTCTTTATATCCCCAGGAGCCATGAGGTGCCACGTCACCACCAGCTGCCATGTGATCTGGCTTTTTGTGCTGATCTCTGGATGCTGGGGTAAGTTCAACGGTCTTCCCCACAGCCAGCATAGGAGGCCAGTGGCTGGAGGGTGTGTGGGCCAGCTGGCCATTGGGGTTTGTACTCTGGGGCAGGAGTTGGGAGGGGGCTGCTCCAGGACTCTGGAGACCCCATCTTGCTGTGTAACTGGGTACACACTTTCCTCTCTGGGCTTTGGTTGCTTCTGCAGCACTCGCAAGGCTGAAAATACCCATCCCCAGGGCCTGGGCCCTGGGAAGGGGTGGGAGGAGCCTTGAGAAATACTTGAGCTCTAAGGGAAGGAGGCATCTGTGGTCATGAACCCATTGTTCTTCCCAGATGCAAGACTGGCCAAAGTTCTGTTCAGTTTTGTAGCTGTCTTTTGAGCACCTACTGTGTGTCTCCTGTGCCCAACTCTGGGGGTGTGGAAGAAATGACTCATTCTTAAGGAGTTGAGAATCTAGCAGGCGAGAAAGACACAGCTAGAATTTACTCTGATACGGGGTAAAGAGAATAGTAATAAAGGATAAACATAGCTCCAGAGAAGCCTGTCAGAAGGAAAGATTAATTGGACCTGCAGGGACAGGAGACACCCAGCCAGGAGGGAGACATTTAATCTGGGCTTTGAAGACTAAAAGGTAGTTTTAAGTAGGGAAGTTGGAAGAAGAGAACCCTGCAGGAGGGAGCAGCCTGAGCAAAGGTGTGGCAGTGAGGAGCCTTTTCTCTCTGAAGGGAGGACTAAGCCTCCTTCCCCTGGTCCTTGCAGCAGCCCGGTCAGTACCAGCTCTAGTTCCCACAGCAGAGACCAGGAAAGGCCTGGGCGTGTGCCTCTCCTGGACAGCAGGAACAAAGCAGCTTTGGTCTGAGCTGAAGGCCAGGACAGCAGGCACAGCTGGTACTGTGTTCCCTGGGGCCAGGGTGTCCCTAGGGAAGAGCTGTGGGCATGGGGTGCCTGGCGACACAGGCAAACACATTCCTGAGCGGGGCCAGCTCTTTCTCCCACTCCAGGGACCTGGGGAGCCTCTGGAGGAAGTCACAGCCTTGTGCTTGTAGGAGTGATGCTGGCATCCTGCTGCCTGGGAGTCCCTTGAAGTTCTCCTCTCCTGGCCTCCATGCTTGGAGGGATCTCTGCTGGAATGTTCCTGTGATGGAGAGCTTACTCCCATCCAGGGAGCCCAAGATTATGGCATGGTCACAACGACTCTCAGGGACAGAGCCAGAAAGGCTCTCAGACCCTCTCTCAATTCCCGGCCCACTTTGCAGAGGAGAAACTGATGCCTGGAGAACTAGATGGCCCAAGGTCATTCACAGCAGGGCCCATCTGGGCCTTGATTCAGGTCTCTGATCCTCCATGGGGGCTTTTGTCACTATACATGCTCCCTTCAGGGAGGCCTGAGTGGGGAGCATCTGAGACCAACTCGGACCCTCTGGGTTTGCTGGACAGTGACAGTCAGGGCACTTTCCTCAGCTTCCTCAGGTACTCTGTGACCTTGGACACTGATGTTCTCCCCCCCCCCATTAAAAAGAAATACATATGTAAAAATAAAACAGGTGCTGAGTGCTTGCCTGCCTTCTCCAGTAGAGGTGGCAGTGCCCCTTGAGCTCTCCAGATGCATCCAAAGTGGGCAGGAAGGAGCAGCATAGACCCAGGACTCTTGGGTTCCCACCCCACTTCTCCAAGAGGTTCCCTTGGACAAGATTCTTAGCTTCTCTGTGCTTCAAATTCATTCCCTCTAAAATAGCAAGGACAATAGGACTTTGCTCTTCCCACAGTCAAAATGATCAGATGAGTTAATATGTATCTCGGGCACTTGGAATAATGCCTGGCACATATTAGGTGCTAAATAAGTGTTACCTCTTTTATTATCAGCTGTATCTTTCTCTGAGGGGAGCAAAATGGTGCACAGAAAACAGAGAAGTTAAGTAAGCTGCCTGAGGCCACCCAGCAATTCTATGGCAAAACCAGTCTGGCTGTAGGCTAGCCTGCTTTGCCTGTATGTGCGAGGGTTCCTCCCTTTCTCATTCTAGGCACAGCCCCTCTTCCCGGTCCCCATCTGAGACAGCCAATGTTGTTTTTTTGGTAAGGTGAGCCGGTGGCTGACCTTAGGGACTGAAGAGCACCATCTTCCCACTGTGTCCTTTCAACACCTGCCACTGACCCTGAGCCCTTCCTTGCCTTGTCTCGCAGACCATGCCACACTGCCTCTCCCCACTTTGTTTCTAGCTGACTCACTACCCCTGCTGATTTCTTATCCCATCCCTTGCAGCCAGAGATGGGTCAGGCTTAGGGACAAGTTACCCCTAGATGTCAACCTCCCTTGTCAGCCTGTCATCTTCTCTCTCCGAAACTTCCTACTCTTTTGTTCTCTGGCCTCAATACACTCCCTGGCATTTCTCATTCCTCACCTGTGGGCTTGTTGGGAGGGTAAGCGGCAAAGGCTTAAGCTGGCCTGCCTTGCCCCATCCTTGTCTGGCCTGGCCAGTGAGCATCCTGCTGGGTCGTAGAGGCAGTCTCCCGGCACCGAGTGTGAGGGTCCCCTCATGTGGGGTTGCCCAGCTTCCCTCCCTGGCGTCAGCATGTACATCCACTCACATTCCTGCTTCACTGGAGGCTTCAGAGCTCCCAAGGCAATGATTTTGTCTCCAGAGAATATATCCTTCATGCCTTAAAAGTGGTTTTTAAAAAAAACAAGTAACCTAGCACACTCCTTTTTACACCCCCTCCTGTCAGCCCCCTCCCATTCCCCAAGTGCCACACTGGCTGCCCAAGACCATCCACTGGGCCTCTGAGGGTGGCAGGCCTGTTCTGACAACATCGGTCCTGCTTGGTATGTGGCAGGCGATGCACATCCCTGATGTTCTGCCCAGCTGCCCGTGCAGAGCTCTCAGCAGCTGATTATTGGCAGGTCCTGTAAAATGAAATTTAAAAACGAACGGTGCTGCTGCAGGCAGTTCTTTTCCTGCTTATTTCCCTCCTCCACCATCCCAAGCCTGCTGCTGAATTCTTGGCCCCCTGAGTCTCCGCTCAGCCCCAGGTCCCCAGCAGGGAAAAAGGCATTCCCCTCTGGCCGACTAGTCAGCACTGTTATTAATACCAATATTAATAATAGCTACCATTTATCAAGTGCTTGCTGTGTACCCAGGCACGACGCTAAGCGCTTTATGTATGTAATCTCATTTAATCCTTAGGACAGGCATGATGTAAGTCCTATTATTGCTCTTTTACACATGAGTAAATTGAGACATGGGAAAGAGGCACAGGGAGGTAGGTTCCAAACAAAGATGAGACCCTTGACTGCCAGCCTCTTTTTGAGGCTATGGTACATGTGAGAGGCTGTGAATTCCTGATAGGAGAGGGTGGGTGGGTATGTGTGAGTGTATTCACATAGTTGAGGTGGTCAGGGAGGGCTTCCTGGAAAAGGAGATATCTAAGATGAAACTTGAAGAAGTAATAGGAATTTGGCAAGTGAAGGCAGAAGGACCAGTAGTCCTGGCCAGGAAGTGAGAGTCCAGAAAGTTTGAGAAACCAGAAATGCCATCATCCTGGCTGCCTGACCTAATTAAGGAGAGAAGGAAAAGATGCTATTAGTTCTGCCCAGTTCCCACTAGTAGGCATTTCGGGCAGGAGGGGAAGTGCCCCCTTGACTCCAGCCTTCACACCATCTAGGAGCTGGCCTCAGTGTTCTTGAGCCTGGCTTGAGATCTCAGGAAGCCCCAGGTCAGCAGAGATGAGGGAAGGGTGGGCTGCACCCCTGCCCACATTCAGGGCCCCTGGACAACCCAACAGGAGCTGCTTATGGCAAGTGCTGCACAGTGTCAGCCCCATGTGAGAAGAACCAGGGGTTGAGGGAGAAGTACCCTCGCCTGCTTACTTCTGGGGTGTTTTCCAACACCAGCAACCAGTTCCCAGAATCTCCAGACACCAACTGGGTGTCCAACAGTTCAATTCTGACACTAACTACTTGAAGTTAGATTCCACAGGTTTAAGGGTTCTGTCCCACAAAACTGACCCACTTCAGAGGCCAGTTGCAAGTCCCAGGCCACCTGTGCTTCTGACCGACTGGCTATAAATTGGGGGTTCCCAAAACCCTTCCTCAGGTTCATTTAGCTAGAACAACTCGAAGGACTTAGGGAAACACTATTACTGGTTTAGTATAAAAAATATACCTTAGGAACCCCAGAGGGAAGAGATGCATAGAGCGAGGCATGGGGGCGAGGGCGGATGAGGAGCTTTCATGCCCTCTCCAGGTGCACCAGCCCCTCAGCACCTGCATGTGTTCCCCTGGCCTTTCTGGTGACCAGCCCCATCCTGAGCCTCTCTAGAGACCTCACCCTAAGTCACCCCATTGGCTTAAACTCAGGTGCGGTCAAAAGGGACTCCTTATGAATAACAAAAGATGCTCCTATCACTCCAGAAATCCCAAAGGTTTTTGGAACTCTGTACCAGGAGTGGGGACAAACACCAAATATATTTCTTACTATGTCACACTAGAGAAGGCCACTAGACGGGGGCTTGTAGGACAGGTGAAGCCAGCCTCAGGGAGTTTTCATGGGGGACTCATGGTATGGGGGGCTCTTTTTAGGTGTGAAATTTCTCAGCCCATGTGGATATCCCCTGACCCCTTCCTGACCTGGCCCCCACTCTGAGGTGTCACTGAGTAGTATAGGCTTAACCGCCCAGAGTTCTCATATGGCCTGTCGCTTACTAGCTGCATGACCCTGGGCAAGTTCCTACTTATCCCCTCTAAGCCTCGTTTTCTTCAATAATAAAATCGGGATATGATAGCACCCGCTGTAGCGTGAGGATTGATGGAGATGGTATAAGTGGCTGGTACAGGGAAGGGTTCCATAGATGGCTATTATTATTATTATTATTATTATTATTATTTTATTATTTATTGAAGGGCTTCTAGGTGACAAGCCCTTTCATGGGCACCGGGGTTGTAGTGGTCATCAAAGCAGATAGCCCTGTCCTTGCTGCACTCACACTGCAGAAATACAATTCAAGCCACGTGTGTGATTTAAAATTTTCTGGGAGCTGCATTAGAAAAGAATATGAGGTGAAATTTGATTTTAATAATATATTTTACTTAACCCAATATATCCACAATATTATCATTTCAATACATAATCAACATAAAAGATGAATAAGGTATTCTACACTCACTTTTTTTGTATAAAGTCTTTGAAATCTGGTATGTATTTTACACTTCAGTGCATCTCGGTATGGACCAAGGCTCAATAGCCACATGTGGCTGGTGGCCTTGCTGACCATATGACCTGACAGTAGTCTGCCTGTCTGCTGGCATTATTCCCTACTTTCCTTGAAGAGGGTGGCTATGGCACGGTACACATGTTCAGTGCCCACTGAAGCTCCAACTCTGTGTCTCCTTGCAGAATGCATGAAGCTGGCATAAGGGTAGTTGACTGACACTCCTGTCTTCTGACTTCCAGGCCAGGTGAACCGACTGCCCTTCTTCACCAATCACTTCTTTGACACATACCTGCTGATCAGTGAGGACACGCCTGTGGGTAAGTTGGCCCGAGGGCTAGTGAGCAGGTTGGGCGGCATGGGTTGGGGTCCTTTCTCACAAGTGAAGGGGATCTTAGAGTCTGAGACCATCTTCCACCCATTATTGGAAGCTCTTCCATGGCATTCCCGATGGATGTTCATATGGCTTTTGCTTGGTCGACTCCGGGGGCGAGGCACTCAGTACTTCCCATGGTGCCTCATTTCAGCAGAGGGGGATTCTGTTTCAGAGTTTATCACATTGATCCCGAGTTGCTTGACTTTCACTTTTGTGTGAGTTTTGTCTTACGAATTGGTTTGTTCCTCTTCCTTGTGAAAATTTGAAGATGGAAGCTGTTATAGAGTTTGTTTTGTAGCCTTTTGTACTTTTCTGTGATTAGTGAGTTTTTTTGCATTGAGTATGCCTGTTTTTGTCATTAGAAAAAAATTAACCAGGATCATAAGCATCCTGGTGTTTACATCTCACCTCCCAACCTGTTGTCTCATCACTTAGGTCTGTCTTCAGAGGCCCCTTCTGAGGGCCTGACTCCTACACCTGTAACTGGAGATCTTACATAGCCCCATGGCCTTAGCTCAGCTCTAGGGACCCAGAAGCCTCTCAGGAAATGGGGGTTGAATTGAAGGAACTGTCTTGCAGCTGTGCTCATGGGAAGGCATTTGTTCCTGTGAGCATGCATGCAAACAACAGTGCCTGGAAAGGTCGCGCCCACCTCCATCAACACTCACTCCTCTGTCTTCATCTTGTCTGTGTCATTTAGGGAAAGTGCCTGTAATCTGGGGCTTCATAAACTCCAGTCTGCCTGCTGTATGGGTATGAGAGCGGGGCTGTGTGCCAGAAGCAGCATACATCAGAGGTCGGCATGGTTCATCTTTCTGGAGCTTCGCTTGTATTTAGAAATGAGTGGGATGGCTTGGAGAGGGGAGGGGTATTAAGATATTTAACTAACAGATAATTTAAAAATCTTTTATATAAAACCAAATGTAGGTAAGTGGTAGTATAGATGCAAAATACTTCAAGGAAAAGCTCTGCTTGAAGAGGGGAGCTTTAGGCAGGACCCAGACTCTCCTCTGCTGTTTGTGGGGTCATGCGCTCAGCCCTTGAAGAGGTCTTTCCTTCTGTTCTTCCTGGTGGAAGCCTGTTTGCAGGTGGGTGCTGGGCACAGTAGGTGTGCTTCTGACTGCAGCGGGCATTGTCCCCATGGCCCAGTAGTAGTGTTTTATAACTAGGGATCGTGTTGAGAGAGAGGCCACTCTTTTGGTGACTAGCAGCCCCCACAGATCAGCATTGGGAGGCTGGATTTGGGGATTGGGGTTTGGGGATCTGCATGTCTGAAGGGCCATCTAGGAAGGAAGAACATTCCTGCCTCTCTGGAATGTTCTTCCAGAGGCTTAGCTTACCTTCAGCGGTGGGGGGCGGAGGGGCGGTAGGGTAGAGAGGATAACTGCAAGGCCCTTGGGGACCTTGACTGGGGGATGTTTATGGGCTCCTGGATTCATTCATGGTTCTTCCCCACACTCAGACTTGGCATGGGGCTAGCATGGAGCCAGCAGGGTAGACACCTAGAAAATGTGTAACGGTAACTGAATGAATGCTAGCAACGTTTGTCACTATTAGGGGCTCTCCTTTTTTTGATTCATTCATCAGTTTATCAGACAGATGTAGTGCTTGCTCCAGACCAGTCCTAGGTGCGGTGGACCCAGAGAGGAATTAAACAGAGCAATAAAGAAATTGGTGTCGTGGGTAATAGGGGCTGAGATTGATATCTGGTTGTGTCCCAGTGGGGGATCAAATGAGGAGGGGTCATCCCAGGGGGGCAGAGACAGAGGAGGCAGCAGAAGAGGTTTTACATAGTCCAGAGTCCCTTCCATTTTTTTTTTCGCTTTTTTTTTTTTAACTTGGGAGGCACCCTGGTTGACTTCTAGATTACAAGGACCTTGTCAGTTTACAATCCTTTATTTTTTATTCTTTATGCCTATAGCACCTGGTCTTCCTAGGTAGTCTCCCATCCAAGTACTAACCAAGCCAGACCCTGCTTATCTTCCGAGATCAGACGAGATCGGGCTTGTTCAGGGTAGCATGGCCGTAGACTCCCTTCCCATTCTTACACACACTATTCCCTGTGGACGATTTTCCCAAGTGTCTGTTTTAACCTTATCATCTTGGAGATCATTTTATGGTGGAGAGAATATACATGAGACAGGTGGCCATTGAGGCAGAGGTGTGGCTAGCCACTAACTGACCAGAGTGGCTGGCTGAGGGAGGTGAAGGCCCCTGTCAGGTGAGTGGTGCCGGCCTGTCACCCCAGCAGTGACATGCATTGCCCTGCTCAGAGGCCTGTGGTGCAGTGAAGGTGATAAGTGGAGTGGGGTAGACATTGCTTGGCCAGTGCTAATAGTGACAAGCCTTAGGCTGGAAGCCCCCCAATGAGCCCTCCCACAGGCCCTGCTTCAGCTACCTTTGTCTCTGGCTCTTGATCGTCTTGCAAATACTGGCAGTGATCGCCTCCAGGAGCAAGTCCCAGGACTCAGACCCGTTAAGGCTGCACTTGGCAGTCGTAGCGGGGGCGTCCGCCTGTGCAGTGGGGATTGATCACTGGCTCTAGAGGGCTGTAGCAGTGAGAGAGGGCTCAGTGAGCTGGAAAAGAGCTCTGCTCATCTCTCTCTGGGCAGGGACTGGGTCTGAGCTGGCTCAGCACCCTCCTGGCCTGCTCGCTTCGTTTTGCATCAGGAGGAGGGCAGCACAGCTCTGGCCTAAAAGTCATGAGCCTGGTTTTTGTCCCTTGCTGTGTGACCTTGGCCATAGCACTGCCCATCTCTGGGCCTCTACTTTCCTATCTCGTCAATGAGAGGACATTGAAAAGATGGACCCAATGGACTTTGGCTTGGGCAGCCTAGCTGGCCACAGTTGTCTCTGGGCCCTCAGATGAGATAAGCCTGGAGATCTCCACTGAGTGCTGTCACCTACATGGATGACCCTGGGCCATTCAGAGGGTGGATGTGGACTCCAGTAGACATGACAGGGTGCAGGCCTCTGATAAGCTATGGCCAAGATGAGAATGAGAGTTGAAACAGCTTGTCCAGGGTACCGGCCCTTTGTCTGCTGTGTGGAATGGGGTGGCCTAGAGACTTCACTTTGAGTCTTGGTTCTCATTAACTCTGTGCTCTCAGTGTTCCAGTCTGCAAAATGGGAATGAGGTAGCCCCCTCTCTGGATTGTTGGAATATTTACGTATGATATCATTAACTCCAAAGCCTCCATATCTGGAAAGTTTTGTTATTTATTGAAAAGAGAGGCTGTGTGTGGCCTAGGGATGGCTGGATAATCTGTTCTGCCAACCACGGGTTTGCGGGGGCAGGGGGAGGGGGAAGTGGGACAGACAAGTACATGGGTGAGCTGGGTCCAGTGGGGTGGTAGATACCAATGGCAAGAGGCATCGTCCAACCCAGTTAGAAAGTGTCAGCTCTTCAGTGGAGGAGGTCAGTGCTGTTGGCAGACTACACTTCCAGATCTGGGGTTGGTTATCTCCTTCTGCTTGGATATATGCCCAATGATGGGGAGTCATCATCTTACAAGGCAGCTCACTTCTGTGCTGTGGGATAAATCTAGGAATGAAAAATTCTACCAAATGTTAATATAAAATCTGTCTCTCTGGCACTCCTACCCATTAAGCACTGGAGCCTTACAGAATAATAATAATAGAACATGCGCTATGCTATACACTATGTATGTATAGCATATATTATTATAACAACAGTGCTTTGGAGTCCTCAAGGCAGTGTCCTAAGCATTTTAATTATTTCATTTTTAAGATTCCTTTCAAGAGTTGGAGATAGAGTTTGGCTACAGGCTCCATCATCAGTATGTAGTTTCCGCGATTGTGCTTTCCTTGGTTAAAGAGTGAGACGTTCATCTACCCCAAATCATCTGAGCCTTTCCATTTTTTATGCTTTTGCTTCAGTTCCCCTTGGTGGGCCAGCGGCCCTGTGCCCAGGGGTGGAATTGGAGGGCACCCCTGCACGGCCATCTGGAACCCCTTGCAGAGGCTGCGTGCTCTATTACTATCTCCAGGTACACCTCAGGTTCCAATTCCCTCTGCGTGATAGTTTTTTTTTATTCTTTTTTTTTTTTGAAGACCACCTTCCAGCTGAGAAGACAGCAGCAAAATGAAGTCACCTGTAGCCTGTCCCCTTCCCCAGCCTGTTAACACTCAGGGCCCCCTCGTATTGTTCCCCCTTGTACCTGTGCATCTTGCTCCAGACATGCACATCGGTTGTTGGCAGCGGAGCCTGGCATGGGCGGGATGGAGCAAGGGCAGGTCAAGGACTCAATATCTGGTCTGGATGGTTGGCATTGCCCTCACCTTGGCCCTGGCTGTCAGCAGTGAGTGGCTGCATGGCACCTTTAGGATGAAAGATACTGCAAGGGTGCTGTTTCCAGGTCATCTCCTGAATCCATTCCAAACACTCCACCAATACCACTCACGTCAAGATCACCAATGACCCCCATGTAGCTAAGTTCGATGGTTAGTTCTCCGACCTGTGGCCTTTTGGCAGCCGATCTTTCTCTCCTCCAGGGCATCACCTTCCTGGCTGTTCCTTCTCAGTCTCCTTGGCTGGTTCCTCCACATCTCCTGCACCTCTCAGCATTGGAGGGCCCTGGGCCTGGCTCCTGTGTCTCTTGTTCATGTTCTCACTCCCACGTGACCTATTGTAGTCTCAGGGTTTTGGATACTATCTGTATGCTGACAACCTTCCGCCTGGGCCTCCTCTCAGAGGAGATTCCAGCCTTGTGTATCCACCTCCCTACTAAACATATCCTCCTGCATGTCTGAGGGGCTCTCAACCCCAGAGTCTAAAGCTGAACTCCAGATCCTATTCCTAAAAACGCCTGCCACCCCTGCAGCCTTTTCCATCTCAGTTGCAACTCTGTCCTTCCAGTCGCTCAGAACAGAAGTTTGGGGTTGTCCCTGACTCTTCCCTTTCTCCCTCACCCTACATCCAGTTCTTCTGGATATCCTTAGCTCTATCGTCAAACTGTTTCTAGAATCTTCTCACTTCCTGCCCCTTCCATTCCTACCCCGAAGGTCCAAGCTTGGGTTATCCCAGCAGCTTCCTAATGATCCCTGTGGTCTCCATGAGGCAGCCTCTTCTCACCTTAGCAGCTAACTGATCAAGTGGTCCTTTTCGACCTGGGACAGAGCCTGACATGAGGTCTACTCCAGCCTGCCCACCCCTCTCAG
Source organism: Pteropus medius (assembly GCF_902729225.1). Classification (NCBI taxonomy): domain Eukaryota; kingdom Metazoa; phylum Chordata; class Mammalia; order Chiroptera; family Pteropodidae; genus Pteropus; species Pteropus medius. The sequence goes on from NW_024344378.1 coordinate 45,442,539, forward strand.
AACAACCAGCATTCTTAAAGGGCATGAAAGCTGTTTGCAGTCCAGGTCCTGCTCCCTCTCACACCTCATTCCCTCCCCTCTCCCCAAAGCGCTCCACTCCAGCCACACTGGTCTCCTTCCTGACCTTTCAGCCTTTGTAGGTGCTGCTCCTGCCACCTGGGGTGTGAAGAGCCTGTGTTGGTCAGTCAAGTCAGGTCAGATGCTACCACTCCAAGTTTCCCCAGGCAGGGTTCAAGTGCTGTTTCCTTTGCTTTCTTCCCTCTGTTCATCCCAGTTGGGGTGCTGTTGTTACTCAGTTGTTTGTCTGTCTCCTCTGTTGCTCTGTGAATGCTTCCAGGTGGCTAAGGCCATCTCTGTGTCCCCAGGGCCCATCCCTGTGCTTGGCTGGCATCTGTGGTTTGGAGGGCCTTGGAGAAGGAGTGAAGTCTGTCGTTCGTGAGCACGAGGGGGATCTTCAGGATGGGGGCTAGGGCTGGCTCCATGCCTACTTACCACCCCTCCTGGAGTCTCAGGCCAGACAGTTCCCTCCAAAAAATGTGTCAGGAACAGTGTGTGGTGACAACAAGGATGGCTGTCCAGAGAATGGGCCCAGGTGAGCTTATCCCCCAAATGGCACAGACACTGTACATGCCTGTGCTTGTGAATGGTGAAGCCTGCACCATGCCAGGTGTCATGTTTTTATCACTGCAGCTGCCTATCAGGGTGGTATGTGGCATATTTGTGGGGTCTGGCTGGCTCCCAGGGAGGAACACAGAAGCAACAGCATGCAGTCTGGCTTGGAGGCACTACGCTGACTGAGGGGCTCTGAGAGGGGCGGAGGGCATCTGGTCCACTACCTCAGCGGCCACCGATTCTCACACCTCAGGTCTTGGAGGGAATGGTGTCCCTTGGGCCTGGACACTGAGGTCACTCCTCCTATCCCAATTCTAAAGACCCCCAGACCAAAGCCTTCCAACTGCTTAATGGAAGGAGTAAGAACTCTATCACAGCCTGTCACCTACTACTACCTTGCTTTCCAGCCACGGTGACCCGCCTAACACCCCAGAACCTCATGCTGTCTGACCACTGCGCCTTCGCCTGTGCTGTCCCCTTGCCAGGGGAGCCCTTTCCCCTTCCCTGTGTGGTGAATTCCTACTCATCATTCAGGGTTTAGCTTAGACATCACCTGCCTTCCCCACACCTACCTTCTGTCTGCTTTGTATTCACCTCTAGAAAGCTCTCAGAGATTTCTATCTTGCTATTTGTGTGTAACTCCCCATTGGCTGTTCATTTTTACTTATTACTTTTATTAATATCGACATTACAATTAATTATAATTTTGCATTTATGTATAATATAGGATTGTGAGTGATAATATTAGCGAGTATTTATTGACTGCCAGCCTCCTGCTGGGGCCTCGGTTAAGCCTTTTAAATGCATGACTTCCTGTAGATCTCACAGTGACTGTCAGAGAGAGGTGTCATCCCTATTTTACAGCTGAGCCAGTTGAGCCTGCGTGTCCTCTGTGCTCCATGCAAAGCACAGTGCCCCGTACAAAGTGGTCTCAACAGATGCTGGTCGAATGAGTAGAGGGATGAATGAAAGAATGAAAGGATGTGTGGATGGTGAAAGTCTTGCCAATTCCCCTCCCCTCGTTCCCCTGTCCCTTTGTATGTCACTTGAGATTGGTGCACATGGAGCCACCTTCCCCAGGCAGATTCTCCAGTTCCCCCAAAGCGTTTTCAGCCACAATTCAAGTGTTAATGCCCATGCTAATCACCTACAGGACTAAATTAGTCTTGTCAGGACCCATTAAGGAAGGAGCTGGGATTCATTAGGATGGATCGGGTCCAGGCAGCACCTGGCACCGCCTGGCACTGCTGCCAGTTGGTGCTGATTAATTTCTCTGCAAACTCCATCAATGCCCAGCTGTTTCGTCTGGACCCAGGGAGAGCAATTTTCAGGCAGGCTGACCTCATGTCAGTGGTCTCAGCAGACAGAGAAGCTGTGCCCCTGGAAAGCTCCCCACGGGGGTGGCCCCCACAAGGGTGGCCCCCACGGAGCACAGAGTGGGAGGCCGATGTGAATGGAGGGCTGTGTGGGCAGCAAACACTCAGGGATGGCAAGACGGCTGGCATGGGATGCTGGGGCAGATGTGGAGAGGGGTGGGTTAAAAGGGAGTCTGAGAGGTCTCAGGACCAGTGTCCTAGAAGGAGCTGTCCCTCCTCCCCTATGCCCTCTCCCCTGTCTTTTTAAAGAGAAGAAATGATCTCTCAGGACAGAATGGAGAACCACAGCATGAGAATAATTTTTCTCTTAACCAGAGGGTTCCTTAGGGCTGACATGGGATAGAGGGGGTTGTGATACCCCACAGCAGTTCCATGGCAAGGGCCGGTGGCAAAGCTACAGGACTTATAGGGCTAGAGGGACATGGACGTGAGGAGTCTAGAGGATTCCTAACATCTGCTGGGTATGTGCTCTGAGCGCGGCTTGGGATTTTCTGCCAACAACCACCCCATACAGAGGTAGTGTTTCCTGGTTAACTTCTAATTATACACAAAAAAATAGAGTATGTTAGATAGTAATGAGTGCAAAGGAGAAACAATAGCTTCTGGTTGAAGTTAAGGTCAGAGGGAGACAGTGGGGCTGTAACAGCCTGTATTCTCACTTTCACTTTGAACCCCCCAATCCTAAGAATCTTCACAGGGCCTATGATGAACCCCTCGGGCCTCCTGTAGGACAGTGTGATGACCACTCTCTTAGTCAAACACACTTTACAGATGGAGAAACTGAGGCCTGAGAAGGGGAGCTTGCCCAAGGGCCCCAGTGAATTACTGTTGGATTGCAGACTGAAGCCTACCCTGACTTCACATACCAGCTGCAGAAAGAATTCAAGGGCGGGGGGTCTGCCCATGTAGGCATGTGGTGCCTCCTGGCCTGGGGAAGAAGGGGCGTCTTCCTGGGTTGATGGGCTGCGAGGTTGGGACTTAAAGTTTGAAGAAAGGGCTCCAGGCGCCTCACAGCTTCCTCAGTCTGGGGGTAGAATCCTTAAAAAATAAAAGTAAGGTTAGCCCAGAGGCTCCCTGGGGCTGTCGACACTGGGGGAAGGGGGCATGGTTTTAGGGGAGGGAGGTGATCTAGATTCTGTCCAGATGATCAAATGTTGGGACCAAGGGGCCTGAGGCCCAGGTTCTTAGTGCCCTCTCAGACTTCATTCTTCCTTCCGGGAGGTGTGTGTGTGGTTGGGGGATGGGGATTACTCACAGAACCCCTAGAAGGCCCTGGGTGCTTCTGTGGCTTTGCCTCCTCTGCCTTGCTCCAGGGCAGCACAGGCCCTCAAAAAGGCTGATAGAACAGATTAGTGCCCTCTTGGGGGATCCTATGGGCTGTAGTCACTCCCAAAAAGCCCCTGCCTGGGCACACCTAAAGCCTGTGTCAGCCCCTCAACACATGGGTGGGCTGTAGGGTGGATGTTTGGGATTTTAGATGCAGCCATAATAACGTCAATGATAATGATGATGCGCCACCTGTCATGTGGGCAGGCTGTGAATAGCCTGCACTACACACCTGTACCATGGTGTACTGCGAGGTGGGCTAAGGACATTCACACTAAAGATAACTGGGGAAATGGCGCTTGTCTTTCATTACATGCCTACTCTGTGTCTAGCTAAGTTCTTCCTACACATTGCTTCACTGAATCCTTATAGCAAACAAGAAAGTGGGCCTTATGACCCTCATTATACATATGAGTGGGCAGAGGCACAGGCTCAGACATCTTTTCTAGGATGGAAATTGGACTTGAACCCAGTACCGCCTGCCCCCAAATCCTGTGCACTTAACCACAACTTTGGGATTCTGTGTGTGGGTCATTGATTTCAAGGAGCCTCAGTTTGGAGTGGAGAAGAGGACCAGAGGTAAATGCCCACTGCACCCCAGGCAAGTGGGAGCATGAGCTACAGAGTGCTGTGAATGCTCAGGAAGAAGTAGTTCTTTCTGGGCATGGGGATGGACAAGGCTTCATAGTAGAGGTGGCCTTGAGTGGTGGGGTTTTGACAGGCTGAAGCCATGGGAAAAAGCATTTCAGAAGGCAACCAGCAGTGGGGCAAGCAATTTGTGCTGTGTCTTGGATGGCAGAAATAGGTTGTTGTGGTTAAAAATAAAAATAATAATAGTAATTATTTAGGACTTGTGTTTTACTAATTAGGTTACCTGCATGATCTCAGCGAATCCTGAATAGCGGTGATGGAGATCTGTTCTATCATGATTCCTACATTACAGGTTCAGAGAGATCAAGCAAGCTGCCCAAGTTCCCACAGCGAAGTCGGAATTTGAATTCCAAGAGTTCGAACTCTAATGTCCACACTCTGAATATCTCGCTGTGCTGTTTCTCAGGACTGTTTGGGCCTTTCCTCATCTGTCGTGCAGGAAAGGGACCCAGTGACCAAGGGTGTACACTGAAGAAGTACTGGGTGAAGGGGCAGCTGCTCCTTCATACTGGGGAGAGAGGCCAGCACAGCTTGGTTTGGGAGCATAGGCCCAGGACTAGGGCAGGTGTCTGGGTTCCAGGTGTGGCTCTGCTTCCACACAGCTGTGTGAACTTGGGCAGGTCGGTTTCCCTGTCTGGCTCTCACTTCACATTACTCAGAAAATGCTAGTCTTTGATGATGTACTATGCAAAGTTGGAATTAGTGCTGAAACATGATTGGAGAAAATAGATGAGTGTGAGATTAGCCAAGTCTTTTGCTCTTGGCCTTGCTGGGCCTTTTCCAGTGACGGAGGTGAGCGCCTTGGCCAGCTGTGCTGTGGCCAGGCAGCAGGTACCTGCTCCAGAGGAACTGGGGGGCTGGCATCTGGGCCCGGCCCTGGCGATAGGTGAGGATGTGCTGAGCTTGTAGCCAACCGGGAACACTTGCGCTCCCTGGGAACCAGCTGAAGGTATGATTTACGAGAGCTTAAAATCTTCCAGCTGGTTGGGGAGTTGGTGGCAGGCTGAGCTGACTTTGAACTTGTCATCACTTCCCTATCCCAACTGTTCTTTACATGGCTCAGGGGACCTGTGAGCCTGATTGTCCAATTACAGCTTGGCCCAGAATGAGAGGTTAAGTCTTTTTGTCAGCACTTGACCAAGAAAGGATTTGGACATCCAGGAAAGTTGTCCTTTGGTGCAAGGATCTCCCTGAAGTTCCCCTCACCTGAGCGCTTTCTTCTTCCTGTTTCCCATCTATGCTCAGTACACCAAGCAGTGGGAGGGGAGTCACAAGGTCTTGTTCTAATCTCAGCTTTACTACTTATGAGCTGTGTAACCACAGGCAAGTCCCTGAATCTCTCTGAGCCTCCTTTTCTTCCCCTGGAAATGGGGTATGATCATATTTGTCCACCTGACTTCATAGGGAGCTTTAAGAAAGAGGTTTGAAAACTAAATTTCTGTATAAATGGCAGACATTGTTTTTACTGAGCTATTGTCTTTAAGTGCCTCCTCTCCCAAGAAGCTCTCTGTTGCATCTTCAGCAACTGCGGACTGTGTCACCGACTCCTTATCCTCTCTCTACTTCAGCTCCCTCATTTGGAAAATGGGTATGATGATCACAGTGTGTATACTCGTAGGACTGTGGTGAGGATTAAATAAGTTAGTTAATTTTGGGGATTTAGTACTGTGTCTGGCATTAATAGATGTTAACTATTATTGTTGTCATTGACTAGTGCTTTCCTACTTAGGTGAGAAGCAGTTTGGGGACAAGAGTGATAGCCTAAGTGTCCAAAGCCCACTGCTCTGGACACATAAATATTCGGTCTGGTTTTATGCATTACTCTTCCAAGGGGCATTTTCACTTTCCAGGTGGAACAGACCCAGAGGTCCCTGGTCCAGCTCCTAGTCTGGCCAGGGATCCACTGGGCACAGCCATCTGCCAACAGCTCACCAGAGAGTGAGTGCTACCCACCTATTAATGGGCTGTCCACCTCCTGCTGCTGCTCCCCATCCATCCTGGTCTGCCCAGAGCTCCCTGGAGTCAGCCTGTCTCTCTTCAAATAATGGCTGTCCAGGGTCTGAAGACAGAGGCCTGCCCCTAAATCTGCTTGTCTCCACTCTGGAGGTCCCCAGCTCCTGTAACCAGCCCTCAGACTCAGGACAGACTTTGCCCACTTTTTCCCTCATGGTCACCCTCCTCTGTGTGCCATGCACTGCACCAAGGAGTGCAGGTCTCTCGCTCCCTCTGAAAGAAGGGGTCACTAAGCCCACTTACAAATGAGACAACTGAGGCTGAGAGGTTGTCACCTGCCCGAGGTCTCCTAGTCGTTAGGTGGTAGAGCCGGACTCAAGCCCAGGTCTTTCTTCCTAACACTCTACCTTCTTTGTAAGTGAGTAGATCAGAGGAGGCAAAGAGAGAACCTTCCAGCCCCAGGGCTGATGTGGTGTCCTCACCCACCTTCCCTGGCCTCTCTTCTGCTTCCTTATTCTGCCTTCGTACTACAGTGGATGGAGGGGACAAGCGCCTCAGACTCTGGCCCCCTCCAGCCCTTGGGTGAGGGAGAGGGCGTGTGCCTAAGCTGCTTCTCTCCATCCCCTCCTTCTCTGGGCTCTCTTGGCGGCAGGGCTGTGCAGCAGGAGCTCTGGCACTTCCCTGACTGCTTTGGCCTTTGAAGAGGATAATTCAAGATGAATATGCTGGCGTCCGGCTGGAGTGAGATGGAGGGATTATTGAGTGTTGAACCTGCTTCGCCACATCAGCTGCTTTATGAGCTCTCTAGAGAAACCCTATGTTGTAGATAACTCAGCCCTGACAGGCGGGGGGCAGCGTCTGTCTTCCACGTTCCCTCAGTGAGCAGTGCTGACGGGGCCCAGGCACCCCGCTCACCCTGTCTGGGTACCCAGAAGCAGCTTCTGGCTTCATTGCAATGCAAGTCATTGTCCCTCCTGCTTTGTTCACTCTAAGCTGCCCTGGAATGTGGGGTGAGGGCAGTGCTGCCCACCTGGTGGGTCTCTGTGTTGGCCTCTGGCTCCAGGCTGCCTCGGACAGTTCAGGTAGAGTGGAGGCAAGGAGACCAGAGCCTTGAAACAAATCTCTTTGATCTCTCTGGGGGCAGCCCAGCCCCTTGCTAGGGACACTGTCTCTGCAGGTTGGCAAGTTCCCCTGCAGATTAGAGCAGTTCTGTGGTGCGGGGACTTGGAACACTATGGGGGAGGTGTCCTCGTGGGATCAGCCTTGCTTGATGTTGACACACAAGGGCACGAGAACAGGGGAGCAAAGCCCCTTGTGGGGCCTTGACAGCACAGCTCAGCCTGGGGCCCCTGGGTGTTTGTCCTAATTGGTCCCTCCTGCAGCCCCATGGCATGCCAGGGGCCATCTAGGGTGGAGCCGGCCAACAGACAAGTTGTAAATTCTTTGAGGGCAGGGACCTCGTCTTAAAGTCTTGTTTAGTGAGTCGCCTGGAAAGTGCAGTCAGCCGACAAGGAGCACTGATGACCTTTCTCAGTGGCCCCTGCGAAGCCTGGCACGGGGAGTGGCACACAGGTGGCACCTGTTCTGTGTGTTATGCCTTACGCATCTGTCCCAGCCCAAGAGCAGATTTATCCCTGGTCTGTGACAGCCTTAGGTCAGGAAAGCCTTTCTGAGAGAGAGGCATCCAGGAGGGGAAATGGCAGTGAGGCACACTACATACACAAGGGATAGCTCAGGTGGCAGGCACTTCCCTGTGGCAGGGGTCCAGAGTACTAATAGTTGGTGCCGTGGGGATGGGAGTGATCCAGTGCCAGCACCAGCATTCTGTCATTTTTAACACAATCCACGTCTCCTCCATCCTCACTCATCTCTGTGCCCTGTCATTATCACAGGACTAGGAGTGTGATGGCAGAGACTGGGGATGAAAACAACTTACAGACCCTGTGTGGGGTTTCCATGTAATTGATCCTAACGACAACCCCTAACTGCCCCAACTATGTAAATGAGGAAGCGTTAGTGACCTATCCATAGTCAAAGGGCCCCTTCATTGTCAGTGGCAAGGTTTGAACCTGAGCATCTGACCCCCAGGGCAGGTCTGGCTCCATTCCCCCTGTGTGCCCTTGAGTAAACTGCTCAGTCTTCAGGCCTCAGTTTCTTCTTCTTGTAAAGTTAGGATAACGGGCCTCTCCCATTGTGTTCTTTCCCTCCCACCAGCAGTGCAGAACCCCTGGAGGGCTTGTCACAACACAGATGGCCACCCACATCCTCTGAGTTTCCGAGTCAGTAGGGTTGGCCTGGGGCCTGAGAATTTGCATTTCCACCAAGTTCTTAGATAATGCAGTTGGAAGCCTGGGGACCCTAGTGGGAGACCACTGTACTCACCATGCTGCTTCTCAACATCTGGAATTGGCTCCCAAGCCTGCTCAGTTCACAGCCCTGGTGGCGTCTGTCCTAGGGACATTGGGCCGGGCTCCCCAGGTGCCGTCTCTTGCCTGCCTGACCATCTTGCAGGTGCCTTTACTGGAACATCTCCTGTGCTCTCTACACCTCAGCTGGGGCTCATTCTGGGGTAATAGATGTGTGAATTAAGAGAGTGCGGGAGGAGGATGAGAAATTCAGGAGAGCCGCTTGCCCCCAGCCCCGCCTTTTGTGTTTACACAGAGTGGCCTCTCAGCAGCGGACATAATTACTCCTGACGGCCTTCATTAAAAGCTCTGGAGCAATTTACAGTCAATTAAGGAGAAGGGAGCTGCTTCCCTCCTCAGGCGCCCCCTCCCCCATCTGCTTCAAGGGAATCCTGCCCAGGGAGATGTGGGTCTGGTGGAGGGGTGGATGTTTCCAGCCCAGAGCAGGGAAGAGTGAACCCGCTGTCCTCACAGTCAACAGCCAAGCCATCCATCACTAGCTCTTGGCCGAGCACTCCCAGCGTGGTATTTGAGGCCCAGAGCTAGAGGAAGGCGCTCTGAGCCTTGGCCCTGCCTCAACCATGCTGAAGCCCCCACCAGGTCCTTCACCTCTGGGAACCCATTTTCTCACCTATACAATGCGGGCTGGCCTTGTTTACTTTACAGAGCTGTTGTGATTGTCGAGTGAAATAATGAATATGGTGAGCACAGGGCTCGGGCCCACCAGGTGCTTGGTGGCAGGGATGGTAACTCCTGTCCTGCCTGGGGAAACTCACCTGCACAGATGCTTTGTAAAAGCAAAAGTCTGTTCGGATGTTGGCAGCTCAATGTCCCCGTGAGCCTGGTCACACCCTGCCTAACTCTTTGGACAAAGAAAACTAGAAGACACTCACGGGGAGTGCCTAGGCAGGACCCCTGATCTCACAGAGCCTTGGATCCAAGTGCGAGCAAACTCTAACTTTGCCTGAAGGCCAATTTAGGAAAATTAAGATATCTACCAGCTGCATTTCCCTCCATCTAAAATGCAAATAGCCTCACCCAGTGTCACAGGGGGCAGTGGGTGGGGAGGACAATCTATATTTTTACAATTTGGATTATCTACTTTATTGACTAGAACTATGTCAATGAGAAAAGTGGCACTGCTTTTTAATTCCAACAATATAAATATCTGAGTCTATTTGCGAAGTGGCAATAAGGAAGCTGCATTCTGAAATTAGATTAGGGGCCACATTGAGAAAACAGGCTGCTTGTGAGCCCTGGGATGCTGTCCCTTTTCCAACATGGCACCCTCATTTGGTGAGATGACATGGGCTATAACATATGACATGTGACATAGACCCAGCACAGAGCCTGGCACACCATCAAGGCTGGTTCATGCCAGCCTGCCCCCTCCCAGTTGGCAACAAGTGTTGCCTTTTCCTTGCCAGTTATTTTCTTTCTGTCCAGTCCTCTGCCATGAAAAGAATAATGAGGAATGAGGACAGGGTCATCCTCTCTCCCTCCCCAACACCATTCCTCATCTTCAAGAGGTCCCCTTTCTCAGCCCCTCTGTCTGGCTCTGCAAGAGGTGTGTGAGTGGCAGGGAAGGCAGGACAAAAGGTGGCGGAAACTAGCATTCTCTTACCAGCCAACTCTCCTGCCAGTCTTTGTCCGTAAATCAGGATGTTGACTCATGACCAAGCATCAGTGGGTGTAAAGTCTCCGGGGTGTCCAAGAGCCAGGACCCTCGAGGTCAAAGGCGTCTTCAAGTTAGAACTGCTCTGTTTTGCCTGAAGTTTTTTTTCTGAGTTCCTCATTTTCTCCCCTTTGCTTTGGTAGGGGCAATGTCCTGCCATCAGCAGCTCAAAGCTCAGGCCTGCTGGGGGGTTTCTTACATTGTCACTTTTTTCTGAGGAAGGTGTATCCATGTCTACCCACCACGCTATCTTGAGGCCTCATTAGAATATTTTAACTTAACCAGCACATTTAGTACTTTGTGTCAATAACTGCTGAAAGCTCTTTTAATCCTGTAACAACTCCACGAGGAAGGTGCTATTATTATCATTCCTACTTTATAGATGGGGAAACTGAGGTAAATAATTGTAGTGACTTGCCCAAGATCATACAGCTGGTGAGCAGAGGTGGAGCTGGGATTTGAACTATGGAACCAGCAACTAGCCTCTAAACCAGTGTGTTCTGCTACCTCTACATAATAGTAATGACAGTAGTAATCACAGCTTCTATATATTGAGCACCTGTGAGGTGCCAGGCACTTCGTACACATTATTGTATCAAATCTTTATAATAACCCATCAGGTAGATATTTATGTCTCTATGTAACAGATGAGAAAACTGAGGCTCAGAGAAAACAGTTAACTTGCTCATAGTCACAGAAGCAATTGACAGTGGAAGCAAGACCAAAATCCAGGGAAGCTTGTCAGTGAGTCCCAGCTGATCCCGTTGTGTCTCCTGGATGATCTGGCTCTGGAGAAGAGGGGTCTCATGAGACCTGCCAGTTATCTGTGATGAGGACTTGTCTCCAGAAGCAATTTTGCTCAGCCCCACTGTGCCAGAGCCTGGGCAAAGGACTCGCCTTCGCAGTTCTGGGCGATGCCAAGCGTGAGGGGTGGGGGTTGGGGAGGAGGATGGTTGAGCAGAGGAGGAGGAGGATGACAGTAGTGCAGGACAACAGGACCTGCTGTGGACAATTGATTGTTGATCCTGGTCATGTGTCTCCTGTGCCCCTCACTCGTGGCAGTGAGCGCTCCTTGCCAGTTACACTGAAAGTTAATGACAGGACAGTAAGTTACCCAAAGCGCCCTTCTACTGGATTCAAATCACCTTCCCTTTTGTCCTTCCCTTTCTGTTCCATAGAGTCATTGAGAGCTGTCACTGATGGAGGGTCAACTAGGTGCCAAGGCTTTATTTGCATTATTTCACTCAGTCCTTACAAGCACCCAGGACAAGGGCACTGTAATCCTATCTTCATTCTTTTCTGTACAAAATACTTCAAGCACACGGAAAAATATAGTGCTGCGTTGTCCAAATCAGTAGCCACTAGTTGCATGTGGCTATTTAAATTCACATTAATTATAGTTAAATAAAAATATAAAACTCTTCTCTCATTCACACTGGCCACATTTCAAGTGTTCAGTAGCCACCTGCATGGAGTGGCTATTGTATTGGACAGCACAGAGAATGTTTCTGTGATTGCAGCAAATTTGGTTGAACAGTACTGGTAGTTTCTCTGTTTTCAAATGAGCAACTCAACAGCCTGCCCACAGTCACTCAGCTGGGGACAGGCAGCCTCTCTGGGGAACGCCTGGGCTCTAGACCACTGTTCTCCACGCCTGACCATCACCACCCCCCCATGTCCTAAGGGCAAAGAACATTCTCTCCAGGTAGCAGCTTCAGGTACAAAGAAGCAGCGTGACCTACTCAAGGTTGAGAGGCTGGAGTTGATGCGGTAATAGAAACCAAGGGCTCTGAGTCATCGAGTGCCACCCAGCTCTCAGGATCCTAGCGAGGTCAGCTCAGAGCGGGGGGCCTGTGGGCGATGTGCCCACCCTTGGCCAGAGGCAGCCTCTGCTGGTTATGAATTTTTACGGCTGTTTACCTGGTGTTGTTCTGTCCAGGAATGAAATAACTCTCTTCACAGCCACTATGAATTCTTTGCTTCCCTGGGGGGAAAAAAAACAGCCCCAGTGATTGGAACATTGTCTGCAGTCCTGTCAGGTAGCTGGCAGTGAATGACAGGTGAGAGAAAGCAAACGGCTGAAAGCCATTACCCTCTTATTTCAGTGGACCTAGAAAAATAGTCATAAATTAGTGCCATGTGCTGAACGAGGGGAGAAGAAAAAACATGAAAAAAAATAAATAAATAAAAATAAAACCGTGCTCCCTGAGAAAGTCATAATTTTCCTCCTGAGGATGGGAGGGGTAGGATGTTCAGAAGTAAATGTCGCCCCACCTTGGCTGGTTGGCTCCTGCTGCCGCACCCTGGAGACAGTCAAAGCACCACAGGCCCATTCCGTAAAGCAGGGGACTTAGCTTCCCCTCCCCTTCCAGGGCCACCTCCTGCAGTGTGTGCGTGTCCCTGTGTGAGTGCGTATGTACGGATGTGTCCTTGTGGGGTGAGCTCTGGGGTTATTATCACTTAAAGGACATTAGCTCTTTTTTCTTTGTGGCACCAAATGTGTTTCTTTGTGGCTGATGGTAGGAGGAGGTGTGAGGAGGGGCTGGCATGAAACAAAATGGCTGAATGAGGCACTTTGGAAGCCCCAGAAAGGGTATCTGGGCTTCTGGGGACAGCCATCTAATTTCAGTGAGTTAAGCTTATGAATATAAAAATGCGAACTTGAATAAGAACATTTTGTGGGTGGGTGGATAATGTGTACCAGTGGTCCTCAGACTTTGGCACGTATCACCATCCTCTGGAAGGCTTGCTGAAACAGACTACTGGGCCCCATCCCCAGAGTTTCTGATTCAGCAGGTCTGGGGTGGAGCCTGAGAATTTGTATTTCTCACTAGTTTCCAGGTGATGTTGATGATGCTGGTCTGGGGACCACCCTTCGAGAACCACTGATGCACACCTTCAACAAAGTCCTTTAATGAATCCCCAGTACCACAAGCCTGTGAAGTTGAGTGAGGCGTAGTATAGTGCATGGTTAAGAGCATGGGAGCTGACTGCTGGAGTTCAAAGCCTGGCTGCCACCTACCACCTGTGAGCCCTGAGGCAAGTGACTTAACCTCTCTGAGCTTGGGCTTTCTCATCCATAAAGTGAGGATGATGATGATGATATCTACCACCCAGAGCTGGTACGCAGAAATAGTGTACGTTGAAAGCTTAGAATAGTGCCTGGAACCTAGACGGCGCTACGTGTTGACTAACGTTATTCTTCCCATTTTGCAGATGAGCAAACTGAGGGTAGGTGGCATCCCAAGGTCATACTGCAAGTTACAGCAAAGATAGAATGAGAACCTAGGCCTTCTGACTCACGGCCAGTGCCGCAACACCACTCTTACCACCACCTGGTACTCATCAAGCCCTCTTTACCTTGGTCCTTTGCTTCCAATGCCCCTGTGTCTTGGTCTTAGGAGGTTCATTTCCTGATGCGCTCTTCAGGAAATGGAGGTGAGGGTGGGCAGAGCTTTACTTCTTTTTCTTCAGAGAGGAAGTAGGGGGTGAAACAAACCCTGACGGCCAGCTCTGACCTCTGACCCAGTCCACATGCTGCCCAATACCCACCTGTGACCTGACCCCCAGTTCCACCAATCCAGCTCCCGCCTTGCCTGGCCCTGCAGCTATGTCACTTTAAAGCCAAACTTGGGACTCACCTAGAAATTGGGTCAGGGAAACAGAGGCGTTTCTGGAAAAGAGCTTAGGAAATGGTTATACACATGTGTGCACATGAGTGTGTACACACATGCATACCTGCAAGCACACATGCGCACACACTATCGTGGGTCAGAAATCTCAGTCTCTGGGCAGAAGAGGAAGCGGCTAGAAGAGTGGTTTGTAGCGGGCTGTCAGCAGCTGTGGGCCAGAGGCCAGTCTATGCCCCTCTGCCCCAGCCTCCAGAACCGACCTTACTCCCTATGGAACCTTCTAGTATACACACTGGGGCTCTTTTGTGGGGCAGGGTCTCCTTGGCAGGGGAGCAGGAGGTGCAGAGAGTTCAGCTGGAGGGGAGAGTCCCTGAGATTCCAGTTCACTGTATCTAGGGTGATCCTGAGCATGAGAATTTGGGGCCGGTTTTCCGGGAGAGCTGCTGTGCACCGGGGTGGAGCAACCTGCACTGGAAAGGCCATCTTCGCCCTGGCAAGCGAGTGTCAAGGGGAACCATGTGGTCTTGAAGCAAGCACCCTCAGGGTGCTCCTTGGTGCTTCCTGAGGACCCACTGGGCAGTCGCTCTGCATTTTTCAGCTCACCTTCTGCCCACGTCGTCCCTGCCAAGGTGTCCTCCACAGAATCCTCGCTGATCCGGGCTGTCACCGTGGCTCTGGGAACCCTCCATATGTGCAATTCCCGCACCCTTCCTTGGTTGTGGTTATTGTTGTCCCATTTATGTGGAGCACTGGTTCCCTAGTAAACAAGCTTTCTTACATAGACACCGCACACTTCTGCTGCAGGAGCTGGTCGGGGGGTTGGGGAGGCGGATAACTTAGTGCTTCTGCCTTCAGCTCCTTGCCTCCTCCAGAATATTCTCCTCCAATACAGGTCCCACTGAGGCCCTTCTGCCTTCAGGACTTCATCTGCCCTCACGCTGGCTCTCAGGGGTTATCCTTCTCCTAGGCTCTTTCTCTGTGGGCCTGAGGAAAGCTCAGCAGCTCCCTTGACCCCTAAGAGCCCCAAAACAGGCTTACGTCTCTTCCATCCTAAAACACAGCCTCCTGGACCTTGGGTCACCCTCCAGCAACTTTCATTCCTTTTCCATTCAAACTCCTTTTAAAAAACAAACTTTTCTACAGTGTTATTGATGTTTAATTGACATGTGAAAATGATACCATTTAAAGTACATAATTGGTAATTTTGAGATATGTGTATACCCTTGAAATCATCACCACAATCAAGATACATATCCATCACCCCCTACAAAGTTTTCTCATACCCCTTAGTAAGCCCCTCTTTCCACCCCTCCCACACTCTCCCTCCCCAGGTGACTACTGATCTACTTTCTGTCTCTATAGATTAGTTTGCATTTTCCAGAATTGTATGTAAACGGGCTAATACCGCATGTATTTTTTCTGTCTTCTTTTGCTCAGTGTAATTATTATGAGATCCATTCGTATCATTGTATCAATAGTTCGTTCATTCCTCGTATTGTTGAATTGGTATTCCATTGTAAAGATATACCACGATTTGTCTATTTATTCACGTGTTGTTGGACATTTGGCTTGTTTCCAGTTTATGGCTAATCTAAATAAGGCTGCAATGAACATTCATGTACTTTATGTGGACATAACACTTTTATTTCTCTTGGGAAAATATCTAGGAGTGGAATTGCTAAATCGTATGTACACGTTCAACTTCTTAAGAAACTACCGAACTGTTTTTCAAAGTGGTTGTCCTATTTCCCAGTTGCTCCACTTCCCTGCACTTGGCATGGGAGGTCTTTTTTTAATTGTGGTAAAATATACATCACATAAAATTTACCGTTTTAACCCTTTTTAAGTATACAGCTCAGTGGTATTAAGTATTTTCACAATGTTGTGCAACCATCACTACCGTTTCCAGAACATTTTTACTTTCCCAAACAGAAACTCTGTACCCGTTAAACAGTAACTCTCCATTCTCCCTTCCCCCAGCCCCTGATAGCCTCTGTTATGGAAGGAGTTTTTAATTTTAGTCATTCTAGTAGGTGTGTGGTGGTAGCTCATGGTGATTTTAATTTTCATTTCTCTAAAGGCTAACGATGTTGAGCATCTTTTCACGTATTTATTTGCCTTTCACATATCCACTCTAGAGCTACGGCTTTTCAAACCTTTGACCATTTTCGCAAAACGAGTTGTTTGTTTACTTGTTATTGAGTTTTAAGAGTTCTTTTATATTCTAGATAGGAGTCCTTTATCTGATGTGTGATTTGCAAATATTTTCTCCTACTCTGTGGCTTGTCTTCATTGTCTTGGCAGTGGCTTTTGAAGAGCAGAGTTTTAATTTTATGGATTGTGCAACCAGCTTTCTCGATGGGGTGGTCTACACTCTCTCACTCTTGACTTCAGTCCCCTGTTTCCTCCCCCACTCTTTGCAGCCCAGCTCCTGCTCCCACAGTCCACTGACATGGCTCACACTAAAGCTAGCCAGTAGCCTTCCCCTTGCCCAGTCCTGTTGGGCAGTTTTCAGACCTTACCTCCCAGACTCTCTACTGGGTTTGACCTTGCAGGTACTCATGACCTAACTCACTGCTCTCAGGTGCCCTCCTGCTTCTCTCTGACCTCTGTGACTGTTCCTCTTTGGTCTCCTCCCACTCAGCAGTGCTGCTTCCTAGGAAAGCACCCTCTGCCTCCATGGTGAAATTTCCTTTCCCGTTGTTCCATGGCCACCTCCTGGCCAATGATATTCAGGTGGCCACCTCTTCCAGCTCAGGATATGTGGGCCCAAGTGTGCCCTGGCAACTGCACTGAAAGGGCCAGAGGCTCCTCCACTTGTCTTGGCCCCATGGGAACTCCTCGAACCTGCTCACACTCCACTGTTTCCTGCCTCAGCACCTTGTTCATACAGTTCCTGCTGCCCAATGTGCTCTTTCTAGGTTTCCTTTCCTCTTTCTTTTCCTTCATCCATCTTATGATGTCTCTCTTCCATGAAGCCTTCCTGGAGTTCCTTTATGGTCTATCCCTTGGCCTCTTATGGCCTGTGATACAGCCTAGTACCTATCACATTACATAGAAATGCTCTGTTTATGTGTTTATTCCCTTCACTAGGCAGTAATTGCTTTGAGGGCTGATGTGGCTTCCAATCTGTGTTCATATCCCCCACATCTCAGGTGTGCCTAGGATGAATTCAGTTCTCAGTAAACGGTAGATGAATCAGTGTCAGGGCTGGGCGAGTCCTAAGCTTGTTTAGCCTCAGATCCATTCACAGGGAACTGCCCCTGGAAACTGCCTTACTGACTCCCAGGGCAGCTGGCTTCCGTTGGATTTTGCCAACAGGAGGCCCCTGGAGGAGGGGAGAAGCCAGAGTATTTCTTCCCCTCGCTCTCTCCTTGAGTGCTGGCTCCAGCTCTCACCAGGTCAGCACAGCCCTCAGGCTTTGGAAATTACACTTCCTCTCTTGTCCCTCTGGTGCAGAGCTGGCAGAGGTGGATTCCTGCCGTTCCTGATCCCTGGGTCACTGCACCATCATCCTCTGCTTGGCCTCTCAGCAACTCTGTCACCCATGTGACTGATTCCCTGAATTGGATTCCCTCTCTGCTCCACACGAACAGTGCTCTCTCTTCCTGGTAGGACCCTCTCAGACTTTTAGGGACTTGTCGGCAGGGTCCCCTCTGTTTGTACTGAGGACTGGCCCAGGAATCACTCACCCAGAGAAGGCATGGGTCAGTGGTAGACATACAGACTCAGGTTGCAGCTTGCTCTGCCCTCATCCTTTGGCCCTGAAGGTTCTGCCGGGTCCGCCACAGCCAAGCAAGGCCTGCATCCTTGTGCTGGGCTCACTGAGGGAGTGGTCAGTGGTGGGTTGAACAGGCTGGCAGGACCTCTGCCTCCTGTGCTCTTGGCATGGCCCTTTATCTATTAAGCCTGCTGAGTGGTAAGAGCCAAAGTGGCCCCAGGTGGTGGGATAATAGCGTCTTTAATTGTGCCCGAATGAGATTAACTTCTTATCTGACAGTTTGACATCTTTATTATTATTAATGCCTGAATAATGCATTGTTATTTTTATAAACTCCATGGTGGCAAACATTTTTCCTTTATTTGGATTAAAAATAGATGTATCTGTTACTTTCCCTTATTACCCGGGCAGGGCTCAGCTTCCCCGTCTGGGGAACAGGGACTGGGGTGAAGGGAAGACAAGTTACTTCCCAGGAGGCCTGAGGGATGAGGGACCAGAGCTGGTCACTTGGGAATGGCGTAGCCAGGGTCTTGGAGAGCTGAGGTCGCCAGTCCCTGCCTGGGAAGCTGGGGTCCTCCCGTGTGTCCCCCTGGCCAGAGAGGCAACATTCTAGGATGTAGAGTCTGGAGACTGTCCTAGGCAGTTTAAAGAGAAATGTCTTAGTGGCCCCAAATTGAAATTCAGGTTTTCCATAGTACTAAGCCAATTGAGAAAGAAAATGTAAAAAGTAAATAACTAGAAACACTCTGGAAGAACTCAGAGTCCCCTCTGCTTATTCGTTTGCTCATTCCTAAATATGTGTTGATCACCCATGGTGTTAGATGCTAGATGTCCTATGCTGTGCTGGCCTCTAGGTTGCCTCTTTTGGGGAATGGCATTGAGGAGAGGAACAGAGTAATACAGAGGTTATGAGCATGGCTATGGAGTCAGACTGCCTGGTTTCCAATCCTGCTACTCATATGTTGCAAGGCAAGTTACTGAACGACCCCAAGCCTCGTTTTCCTCTTCTGTAAAATGGAGATAATGGAAGAATTTTCTTCCAGGGTTTTGGAGGCATTAAATATGTGTGAAACCATTTAATACACTGCCTGGGACACATAACAGCCAAATAATATTAAAGGTAGTTATAGGTGAAGGCTCACTGGTCCTGGTGCCAGCTGTTACCACTGGTCGGCCTGGGGATTCCAGAAGCATCTCTCCTGTGAGGATAGGCCTTGCAGAATGATGGCTGGAGGGTCAGGTGAGCCCTGGGAGGGAATGCTCATAGCCTTGCCCCAAGGGTGAGAGCTGCAACAGGACTGTGCTCCAGAGAGCCTTGTGTCTCCTCACCAGTGACCCTTTATCCACTCTCAGTCCCTCTGTCACCTCCACTTACCCAGGCGTTAGCCCTGCTGACAAGGTCGATAATACCTCCATCTCGGAGAGCTGGCGCCAACATCTTTATCAAAGCCAATATTAATTTTCACTAATTAGGAGCTGCTACTAATGAGCGTCACAGCTAATTTAGCTCATCTATAACCCAGGAATGGCACCGCTTGCATGCCAGGCTCTGGAGTCCAGGATGCCGGCTCCCGCTGCCTCCCCTGCCCACTGGACGCAGTGCCGGGGCACCAGCTGCTAGTGTAGCCTGCACTGCCAAGCCACCAGGCCAGCTTGTCCTGCCCTGGGTCCAGTGGCCCCTTCCTCCAGGGAGTCCCCCAGGTGAGGCCAACGGGGTGAATTTCTCAGGGATGGGTCATAGTGTGTGCTGACAATCCTGAATCTGGAGGCTTCCTATTAGGAAGGCTCTGGCTCCATTCTAATGTCTCTGCCGCCTCCTCTAGAAAGCCTTCAGAGACTGTCTCAGTCCAAGGAGCCCTTTCCTCTCTCGGAGAGCCCAGCCTTCATTGGCCAAACATCGGCAGCTAATCAAGGCCTGTCTATGATTTTGTTTGTCAGGGTGCCTTTTCCTGGGAGACAGTAGAGTATGGTGGTCAGAATATGGGCCCTGAATTCTGACAACTAGTGACCATTAGACTTATGCTTCACTTTCTTCTTTGGTGAAATGGGGGAAGTAACATTACTCGTAGGGCCTTTGTGACAGTGAGGTGAACTAGTGCATTAGCTGATACCATCGCTCTTTCCCAATGTGGTTTTAGTACCACATGCATAAGTCTTGCCTCTTCTTTATCCATCTTTGTTTCCCACTCATGCCTAGTACTGGGCTTTCCTCAGAGCAAACAGCAGGTTGAGAGCCTGGCTGACAGGCTAAGCCCCCAGTGCGGCGCCAGAGATTGAATGGACTCGGACTCTTACTTCTCTTCTCTGAGCCTTAGTTTCTCCATTCGTAAAATGGGGCCATTGCCTGGTCAGCCTCTGAGGGCCCTCTCAGCTTTTCTATTCTGTGACCCTGCAGGCTCTGGGTAAATATTTAGTGAATGGATGGATGTTGACCTCTGCCCCTCACTAGGAAGACTGGAGCGGTGATTGATTTCTCCTCCAGGCCTCTCAGGGCAGCTTCAAGCTCTCAGGTGGGTCCTGAGATCAGAAGCTGGTCTGAGCTTGTGCAACCTTGGAGCAGGGCCACTTTGCCTGGGGGAGGCATAGCTCTCTTCCCCTCGCCATCCCCCAAGCCATCACTTTCAGAGAGCCAGAGAGGTGGTTCATGTGGCTCAGCCTTTGGGCACACAGTGGCATCCCTAGGAGCTGCCCACAAGCATCTTCTGCCCCTTTGTCCTCCCATGGCCCTCCTCGGTACCTCCTAGCCATGTGTGAACACATTTGAGGATCCTGGTGTGGAGGGAGGGTGGGAAGGGAGGGAGTGTGTGGGCTAGGGGCTCAGACTCTCATTTGGAGATGTTTTATTTCTGCCTCCTTTTCTCTGATTCTTTCTATGAAGCCTGAGCTCTTGCCCCAGAGGGGGAGGGCCCAGGAGGGCGGGCGAGGACATCTTTTTTGCACTTATCACCTCCTAAAAGCGACCTTCAGGCCGAGCCAACTTTGGGGGAAGTGCCTTCAGCCGTGACAGATTTGCCTATAAATCTTCGATATTAATGCCTGGTTCCCAAGGTCTGTCATTCTGTATGCCCGCATGACAAGCGAAAACAGTACATGGCCCATCTGTCACCCAAGGGATCCCCGCCCCCAGCTGGCTTTATCTGAGGAGGGGTGTGGGCTAGGGGGCAGGGGTATGAAGAAGAGGAGAGGGTGGGGGAAGATTTGGCCAGTGACAGGAGGTAAAGATTGCAGCTGACAGCCTGGAGTGCAGGACTTGAGGGGCAGAGGCTGGAATCTCAGGGTGAGCAGGCCCTGGTTTCAAACCTGGGTTCCAGAAGCCTGGAGGTGGGTGGGAAGAACATCAGCCTGTGAGTTGGGGCCTGGGTTTAGCTCTGGCTTTAAAATAAAAGGGTAGTTGAGATGATTTCCAAAACCCTCTGCCCTTCTGGTTGTGAGCCTAGTGGCTTACAAACAAACCTTTGGTGATTTGTTTGATGGGAACTAAGTACAGCTGTGCACAGGCAATAGCACACACTGCAGGTGACTGCGTGAGGAGCCACAGAGGGGGAAGATGTGTCCCAAGCTCCAATTTGCTCCTCAGGGTTCTCAGGAGAGATTTGGGGCTGTAATAGACACTTCATGGCCAAATGGAAAATCACCTACTTGGCTGAGGGACAGAGGTGGCATCTGGAGAGGACACCAAACAGCGTAGGGAGAGTTTGTCTTCTAGGACTTGTCCCCTGTGTGCCTGTTTTAAAATTTATTTATTTATTTTTTTACTTTTGACCTCTATTGTGAAATATATCACATAGAACAGTGTATAGACCTCGATCATACATGTTAAAGAAATAAAACAAACACCTGTGTGATCTCATCCCAAGCACTGCTCCTCTTCCCATGCCCACTTGGGTGATTCCCTCATCCTCATGGGTGAGGACACCCCTCCTCTCAGTGCTCCTTCAGAGTGAGAACATTTTCTAAAAACGCCTGGAAAGATGCTCTGACGGAGAGGAACACTGAAAACATTGGGGCTGCTTTACTCTTGACCTTGAATGAGATCCTCTGTGCAGCATCCCACGTGGCTGTCCTCTTCCACTGCTCTATCCTCTCTTCCAAAGCCCCCTCCTCCATCTCTGACCATTCCTTCTTGGCCTTCCTCCCTGGCTCCTCTGAATGTCGATACTCCTCAGGCCTGTGTTCAGCCCACCTCCCCACTCCTTCTACAACCTTTTCCTTCCTCCTCACCTCTCCCCTAGCTTCCCCTGCCACATGTAAGGTCCAGCTTTACAAACCACCTCGAGCTTATTATCTCTTCTCCCAGAGTTCTAAACATGTATGTCCGCCTCTTCTGGACCTCACCTGAGATATTCCTCAGGCACCTCAAACACAAGTCTAAATCAGAATTTGTTTCCTACCTATCTTCCAGAATTCATTAGTGGTACCAGATGCCTAAGCCAGAATTTTGCAAGTCAACTTTCCTGTTCCTAAGCCAATTTGATAAATAAATCACTAAGTTCTGAGATTTCGACCTGAAATGTCTCTCACACTGCCTGTTCTTGTCTTTCTAGGCTGGGCTCTTACCATCTCTGCTTAGCCCAGGATTGGTAAAGCTCTTGCATTCATATCACATTTCTCTTATCCTGTGCCCCTGCCAGACATCATTAGTCAATCGGTGCACTTTTTCTTTTCTCAACATAATGCCCCAGGCGGCCACTACCAATCTATCAGAATTGGTGCATGAGATGAAAGGGATTCGCTATCCATGGCCTGGGTTTCATAACCTCCCGCCTAGCCTCCTTGCCTTCAGTGCCTGTCCACACAAACCTCTCTTTTACATGACTGCCAGAAGAATCTTTTTTAAAGTACAGATGAAGCTAGGTTATTTAAATATCTAATTAAATTTAAATTAATTACTTCAATTATTAATAATTATCTAACAATTCCACTTTAAAAATTCTTTCATAGCTATTGTTTAATGGCTATAGAGCTTCAGTTTTGCAGGATGAAGAGATCTGGAGACGGACGGTGGTGATGGTTGCACAATAATGTGAATGTGCTTAATGCCACCGAGCTCTACACTTAAAAACGGCTAAGATGATACATTTTATGTTATGTTTGTTTTACCACAATTTAACAAATGAAGAAAAAAATGAAATTCTGACACCTGCTACAGCATGGATGAAGCTCGAGGACATATACTAAGCAGAATAAGTCAGTCATGAAAGCACAAATATTGTATTATTCCACTTATATAAGGTACTTAGAATAGTCAGTTTTTAAAGACAGAAAATAGAAAGGTGGCTGCCAGGAGCTGAGGGGAGAGGGAATGCGGAGGTACTATTTAATGGGTACAGAGTGTCAGTTTGGGATGATGACAACAGTGCTACAGATGATTAGTGGTTATGGTTGCAGAATACTGTGACCATACTTAATGCTACTGAATAGTACACTTAAACATGGTTAAAATGGTAAATTTTGTCATGAATATTTTACTATGATTGAAAAAATATATATATTATTTATATTATTACTTATATATGATATTTATATGTTATTCTATATATTAAATATCATATATATATAAATCTTTCTGTAGCTCTCTACTGCTAATAGATAAAGTAACAGCTCCTTAGCCCAGCGCCTAGGGCCCTTCATGATCTAGGCCCCCCTCAGCCCCCCACTTCTCTCAGTTTCTCAGCCTCATCCAGTGCTTCATTGCTCCCTCTACTCCTGCCCTACCTGGGTGTTTATGGTTCTGTTGACACATGGTGCAACCTCATGCCTCTGGGCCTTTGCACCTGCATTTCTCTTTGCCCGGAATCCTGCACCCCTACCTCCTGCTGCTTTGTCCTTATCTTTCAAGGCTCTGCCTTCCTGGACTCTATGGCTGCCTTACTCCAACACAGTGAGTTGCCCTTGTCTGTTCTCCTAGGTATCCTGAATACTCCTGCTTGACAGAGCTTATCACCGGGGTCTGTCTGCATGTGACTCATCTTGACCACACACATGTGGTCCTCCAGTAGTCCCTTGGATGCTGTTGGGCACAGTTTTAGATGCCATGCCGTCCCCTTCCCCATGTTTCTCACTGGTCTGTGGTGCTGCTCTCCATAGGTGAGAGGCACCCATGTCCGGTGGTACATCAGTAACCCTGGTGGCTGCGAAGACATATAAAAGCTTATCCCAAAAGCCTGAAATACATTAAATGAAACGTTTTCATTTTTCCCACCTCTTTAATTATCCTCCTCCCCCACTTCCATCCCTGACCTATGGATGTTTCTGTTTTCCCCTTGAGAACTGGATCTCTGAAGGCAGGGTGACTCCTCCTACACGCTTGCTGTGTGCACCCGGGGCCTGTCGCACCTGGGGCCTGGTGCCCCTGGTGCACTCTGGGGGCCTGAGTATGCTGTGTGCACCCGGAATATGATCCGTGACTCCACCTGGGTCATGAACCCAGGACTTCCTGTGTGTAAAGCAGACGTGCTAACCATTACACTATGGAGCCACCCCCTTTCATATTTTCTTAGAGCCCCTTCTTAATAAATGGCCATAAAAGGCTTTTTTCCCCTCTCCTTTTTAAGAATGGACAGGCTGGGCAGGCAGTGGGCTGGTTTATCTGTCCCCTTGGTTCTTATGTCTGTTCAGTGGTCACATGGAGACTTGGCTTTGGGTTGGGGAGGGAAAGGAATGGCCTTTTATGCCACATCCATTAGAAGGCAGGGACTTTCAGATGTGTTTCTTCACTTAATCCTCGGAGCAACCCTAAGAAGCAGGAGTGATTGTCCTCATTATATAGATGAGGCTCAGAGAGATTAAGTGCCTTTCCCAGGGTCACACAGCAGGTATGTAAAGGAGGCAGGATTCCAACTCACACATAGCTATCTCCCAAACCTTTTTCCTGAGGTCCGGACTGATCTCTAACCTGCCCATATGAAGGAAGAGGGGAAGGGAGGGCTAATGTTGTTGGGGTTTCCCTATGCTCATCTTTTTCATCCTCTCTCCCCTCTCTCAAGAAGTGGTTTCTCTGACTTCCTTGGGAAGCCTGTAGGATGAAGCCTTCAGGAGGTTTGTCTAAGGGGTCGGGGAAAAGGTATGAGCTGAGTCCTTTAAGAGAGCAGGGGTCGGGAGAAAGGGGATGAAGCCAAGGATGAGCCTGCCTCTCTGCAGGGGTACTTTGTAAGGGGGCGAAGTGGATTCAGAGGAACCAGGACAGGTTCCGCTGAGCCGGGAACATGCCCCTTCTCCTGTCAATGCCAGAAATTTCACTATTAGGGTGTCATTCCTTCAGGTGTTTAAAATTTTGATTCTTTAAAAGATTAAGTGCTCCTCAGAAACATCACACCTTAAATAGTTATTGGGTCATGATTCACGTGAGGTCCTGCCAGGGCATTAGAGAGTTGGGAGTCAGGTGAGGATCAGGGCTGGGGGTGCCAGTCAACCTGAGGGATGGGGAAAGACAGGGATGGGGAATAAGACCTGGGGGCCTGGAACAGAGGTTCAGGGAGGCGAGGGCACCAAAAGCACACATCGCTATGAGAGCAACACAAAAGGATCAAAGGAGTGTGTGTGTGTGTGTGTGTGTGTGCATGTGTGTATCCATGAGGGAACCCTCTATAGGGGCGTGGAGAGCCACTGGACAGAGACATAGCTGACACCATGTGCTTATCACTATCATCTCAGGGGCTTAACACAATAGATTTCTTTGTCATTCACACAAAATGCAAGTTGGGCCCCTGGCCTCTACACAGAAATTCAGTGACCAGGCTCCTTAGTCTCATGGCTCTGCCGCCGTCTCAACACGTGACCTCTATAGTCCACCACGGCAAGGAAGGAAGAGTGAGAACTCGCCTCTGTTCCTCCATGTCTCCTGTGTCCAGACTCAATATATGGCCCACCCAGGTTTCAGGGTCTGGGAAAACGAGGGAGCACACAAGAGCATCAGGGAGTAGTAAATACATGTCTGCCGCAGATGGCCAGGCAAAACACAGGGTGTTCAATCCACAGTGTGTCTGCCCACACCTACATATTGTCATTGCTCTCTTGTTGTATCATGTAAGTTCTGCAGTAGTGTGTTCAGCAGGCATTTAAGAGAACCTACTGTGTCCCAGGATCTGCACTGGCTTGACAGTAGTAAGCAAGACACAACACTGCTGTCCTGGATCTGACAGTCTAGTGAGAGTCCACGTTAACAAAACCAACTCACGAATGAAGGTAAGACTGTATAGTGACAAGTGGTCTAAGGAAGAGGCACAGTCGGCTCTGCAGGCCTGTTCTAGGCAGGCAATCAGGGATGGATCCACTAAGGAAGTTGTGTCTGAGCTTAGACTTGAGGGACAACTTGGAGGTAACAAGACCAAAGGGAGGATGGAGGTGAGCGTCCCCAGAGGAGAGCAGCAGGAACAGAGGCAGAGGCAGGAGGGAGCTTTCGCCTGCACAAGGTATGTTACGGATGGGCATCTGTGTCCCGGGAGCCGTGAAAAACCATTGTCGGGTCTGATGAGGGGAAGGATGGGGTTGGATACTGAGTAGAAACCAGATTGGAGGACTGGAATGAGTGCAGGGTGACTAGTAGAAGGCAGTGATGGTGGCCCCTGCTCACATAGGCAGAAGGATGTGGATGGGGTGTATTTGGGTGGTAGACTCGACAGCACTTGTTGATGGGCTGGCTGTTGGGGTGGTACATAAGGGAGGTAGTGCAATCGAGGGTGGCCTTTGGTTCTAGCTTTTGGAACTAGACAGGGATACCTTCTAGGGACCTTCTTTCCAAAGGAAAATGGGGTTCACTTTTAGCCTTTGGGTATCAAGCAGACATGTCAAGATGGCTTTGTAAAAATCTGTAACCTGACAGCCCAGAAACCTTGGGTTAATGTTGAGGTTGTGGGTGGGGACTTTGAGACCCCCAGGGAGCCCCACTTCCCAGTCTCGTCATTGTCCAGCTACGGCCATGGTGGCAGCTCCATTTCCTTAGTCAGGGCCTGGACCTTGGCTGTGTTTGTGGGTGACCTGGCTTCTCCTGGGTGTCTGCAGCACCCCAGCACAGTTTAGGTCATGCCTCAAAGTGATGCTTTGATAAACAGATACGGTAAAAAGAGAAAGTTCTCTGCCCTCAGAGGGTACAGAGAAGCTGGGACGAGTGAAGGGGTAGGAGGTTTGAACTTGGGGGCTTACCTAAAATAGGCCAATGGCAGGCAGCCAGCTGCCCACTCACAGCTACCCTTGGGAGTCAGGAAACAGCAAAGAAAGGAGTATATGTTTAGGGACAAAAGGCCTCCACAGCCCCCAGGAAAGGGAGCAGGGCTCGGGAGAGAATCTGAATGGCACTGCTTCCTGGAGCTCTGATAAACTGGGGTCTTTGGGTCCTCTAGTGCCCTGGGGCAGGCCCTGACCTGTCATATCCCTCTGCTTGGGTGCCGGTCAGCAAATAGTTTAGTCAATACCAGCTTCTGTTTAAGCAATGAACAATTAAGGCTAGGAAGGAGAACTTTTTAAACAGGAAGCTGGGAAAGCACTGGAGAGGGCAGATAGGACAGAAGGACTTCTTGGATCAGTTTCTCCTCTGTGATTTGATCCTGAGCCATGCTCCAGAGACCAAGAGTTTCCTCTCACTCTCTAACTACTCAAGCTGGGTCTGAGGAGGTGGCTGTGGCAGGAACATCTAGGGCAGTTCTGTTTGAGGTCCTCTTCTTTGTAGGGGTAAACGGCTAAACAGGCTCCTGCAGGCCCGCAGCAAGGTGGGATACTCTCCCAGGCAGGGAGGAGTGCAACGCTGGGGCCTGTAGTGCATCTTGATTGTCTTAGGTCAGCTCAGTTGCTGAGAGGTGCTTCGAGAGCCTGGGCTGCCCTTGTCTGCAAGGGACAGGGGAGTCGGGGGCTGGCTTGAGTCCCCTTCCTAGCTATGCTCCCTGGAGGAGCAGGAGCTTGATGGAGCCCTAGTGCTCCCCACCACTAAGGCCTTATTCTAGCACCCCTGGGCTCCCAGGCTGGAGGGGAGCTTCCTTCTCTCTCTCTCCCTCCCCTCCTCTCCTTCTCTTCCTCTGCATTTCTTTATTTCTGCTGGCACTGAACCTCCACAGTCCTGTCCCCTGACATCAGATCCCAGAATCCCTTGCAGGCCCACTCCCTCCTCATCTACCTCATCCTAAACAAGGAGAGGGACGTCTTTGTCTTCTCTCAGCCACAGCACTGCTCCAAAGTTGATGCCAGAAGTTTCTGGTCCCTTGGAAAACTTCCTTTTCTTTAGGCTGAGGTGGACAGCTGGGGCCAGGGGAGGGGGATGGACCCCGCAGGCAGGGGAGAGGTTGCCTCCTCCACTCAGGGGGACACCGGTGGGGTGGGGGCTCTAGTTCTCAGGACACAAAGGCCAGGCCATGCTGCTGGGCAGCTGAAGGGTCAGAGTATCATCCATGCGGCTGGGCTGATAGTTTATTTCAGATTTCTTACTTCCAAAAGGACCTGGGGGGATTAACAGGAAAAGCCTAGGACGACTGGAAACATGGAGGTAAAACATCGTGACATATCTGGGGAAGCCAAAGGATTAGGTTGTTTCGAGTCGAGCAGATTACAATATTTGGGGGCATCGCATTTGGCCCTAAATGTCCTGACGGTTAAATGCAAAAGGGAGCCGCACTGATGTGTTTCTAGGCAACAGAGAGCGTGCCCATTAATCTATGGAGGCAGTTTCTCTCCCTGGGAGGAAATCGCAAGCAGAAATTGATCATGTGGGTCTTAGTACGAAGGACACTGAGGGGCACGGTCTTCAGGGTCTTCCGTGGCAGTTTTGCAGACGATCGGAAACACTGCTCAGCACTGCTCCCGCATCCTGGCATTGACCATGGACAAAGGCGGGCCTAATGATCAGTCACAACACAGCAGTGGTCCAGATTCCACTCAGGGCCGGAGTCTGGCTTTCTGGGAAGCCCTCTTGATGTTAGGTAGTCCTTAGAACTTGATGACTTACCCCGGCACAACCAAACACTGTTCAGGCTCTGAAATCACACCTTCACACCTGCCATAGGTGATGGTCAGGATGCTTCCTAACTTTTCTGGCTTAGAACATGCTATGCTAAATGGACGCTGGCCTGCCATGGGGCTGAAGCGGGTCCCACAGACTCTCCGGTGGGAGGTTTGAATTCTCTGGGGAGGCGGCAGGGTGGTGGGATGGGGAGCATCTGGGGCAATAGCTCTTCATCAATTAGCATGTGGCATTTCAATGTTTTAACAACAGCCTGGCCATACAGATGCATCTCAGTCGGATACCAGTCCTGCCCCTCCTTTTGTTCCTCCATGTGCTCTGTTCCCAGCATCCCTCATAAACCCAGGGACACACCATCTCTCTTCTACTCTGACACTTTCTTCCAGGCACTCACTCCCACAAGCAAGTGTACTTTAATAATTACAACAATGAGAAGAAGGAGAAGAACCTCCCCAACTTTTTCCTGGGCTTTTGTCCACTGGGCCAGCCCCTAGGCTCAGCCCTTTATATAGATTATCTGACTTAATCTGTTCAGCAGTCTGTATCGTGGATGTGATTATCACATTCTATAGGAGAGGACACTGAGAGTTTAAATTCCAGTCCTGAGAGTAAGTAAAGCAAAAATCACTCTGTTAGTGTGTATGCTCACTTATGCACATTACCTGTGTGTGTTTTCACATTCATGCTCCTGCACACACACACGTGCATGCTTATGCATACATGCACAAACACACACCCACGCGTACTCTCGTACATGCACATTTTCACATCCTCACTGCCTGAGCCCCCAGAGGAAGCACTGGCTTTTGTCCTCCAGCTCTAGCGCTCCTGTCAAAGTCATGGTTTTGCAATCCTCTGCTGTTCCACACTTTCCACAACCAAAGAGCATGGCCGCAGTCTCTCAGGGCCTTTACTTGGATGCGGCAGCCAAGGGCCAGTGGCACAGTGGTCCCGTTCTTCGCAGGTGAGAGGACGTGAGAACAGTCAGGCCATTCTTAAACATCTCTCCATGTCGTCCTCATTAATAACTGTAATGCCAGCATCACTCGCTCTTAAATAGCCTCATTTATCAACAAGCAATTTGCCGTGGCGAGGTGGCAGGGATGCAGATAAGCAGACAGGGCTGAGGTGCTTGCAAGACACCTGCCAAGTATCTTTCTCCCTCTCTATCTCCAGGGCAGCAGAAGAAAGAGGAGGCAGTGGGCAGGGAACTCAGCAAGAGGCATAAACCAGCCTGGAGAGAGGCTCTCAGAATCGCCTCTATTGCCAGACATGGAGTGGACCCGTGTGGGCAGGTGTGGCTGCTGGCAGACCCTGCTCTCTCTGGGCCCCAGGGCTTGTGTGGTGCTCTTGTGTCCTAGAGGCACATGCCAGTCTGACAGCTTCTTTAGCTGGGAGTAGGACTGAGAGCCAGGTGGGAGCTGAGCTCTGCTCTGCCACTTCCTGGTGATGACCTTGGGGATGTAGTTTGACCAGCCAGTGTGTTGTCTATAAACATTAGTTGCAACGATGGGCATCCTTGTCTTGTTTCTGATCTTACAGGGCCCGTGTCTAAAGTTTTTCCTGTTCAGTATAACACCTGCTGTAGGTTTTTGGTGTATAGTTTCTATGGAGTTAAGGAGGTTCCCTTCTATTCCTAGTTTGCTGGGTTTTTATTACAAGTAGATGTTGGTCTTATAGGCATTGATACTCTTCACCTGCAAAATGAACACCATGTAGGCATTGAATAAGTAATTTACACAAAAGTTCTTATACACTTTAAGAAGCTATATTGTTTAGTGTGTTTCTGGCTGCAAGTTCAGAAAATTGGCTGACAGTGGTATAAACAAAGGGTCTAGTGTTTTCCAAATAGAGAGGGCTAAAGGTTGGCGGCTGCTGGAGTCAGTGGTTAGTGGATGAATGACACCATCAGAGACCCAGGCTCTTTCTGTCTTTCACCATCCTTCCTGTGGTGACCTTTTGTCCTCAGGCTACCATAGCTGCAGACACCACCGCTGCCTCTTCATTCCAGGAATGAGTAAGAAAGAAAGATCCAAAGGCTTTTTCTTTGACCCATCTTTGAGAAGACAGTCCCACTTACTCCCAAGCAGACCTCTCTTTATATCTTATTGACCAGAATCAACCAAAGGGAGTGAGATGGTTTGATTGCTTTAGCTCAATCCTGATTCTGAGGCCAGTGATGGTGCTACCTCTCTGGGGTCAAGAATCCTTCACTGACTGGCAGCCTGAATAAATTGAGGTTGTGTGGGCAGAGAAGCAGTGTGTGAAGTGGGGTGGTCTGATTGCTGGGCAGGCATGTTGGCCTGTTGCCTCTTGGGTGGTGATAATTGGTTTGGAACCCATTGCTCTAGGCTGATCTCCCGACAAGCCTGTGTCTTGCTTGCCCCAAGGATGCTCAGGTTCTGCGACATAGCCACGTGAGCAGGAGGCATCGTCTGTGTTCTCAATGCTGGGATACATGGACCTAGCTGGCACACAAGTAGGCACAGATAAATCTGACTTATCTTTCTAGAGTGCTTATTTTATTTGACAATGGAATGGAGAAAGAAAAATGTTGCATTAAAATAAACATAAACATATTATGGAGTAGAATGCAGAATTTACATAGATTTTCAAGACAGGCCCCTGGATTCTAAACCCCTTGAAGACAGGAGCCATGTCTGCCCTGTTCAGTGTTATGTGGGCACTCATTGTAGATTTACTGAATGAATAAGTGAGTGAATTAAGATGTAAACAAGTAAAATATTAAACACAAGGCTTTGAATTAGTTTTATTTTTGTGGTCTGCTGCTTTAGACTCTATATGTCTAGGGTCTCCCAAGATAAAAGTTTCTTTCTCCTCTGAATCTAAGGATATTTTGTTTGCCGTGAATCACTGAATTAACAGATTATTTAATGGAGACTCCAGGTACTCTGAGAGTACAGAGGAGAAGGAGGCAGAGAGTGTGGGAATATCCGGGAAAGCTTCTTGGAGGAAGTGAGCCTTGAGCTGGGAAAGATGGGAAGGGAAAAGGGGAGAAGCACGAACAATGTCCCAGAGGAGGAGAGGAGTAGGGTGCTTTTGTAGCCTGGGCCAGCCCTAGAGTAGAGGGTGATGGGGGAGGACTGAGATTGGGTGAATGGCTGCAGGTAATGTGGCTTAAAGTAACAACACTGTCCATCAAAGTTTCCCCAAATATTATCTCACACCAGGCCTCCAACAGAGTGGGACAAGTATCATAGTCCTCATTTTATAGACAGAAAACGGAGGATCAGGACATAGCCATGGCTACATTGTAAGGGGGCAGCTGGACTTGAACCTGGCATAGCAATCTCTAACTCCTACTCTTGGACCACTTCTCATTGTCTTAGACCAGTTTCCTAGACTTTGAGATGGAGATTTGTATGTAGAAGGTTTATTGGGGTATGTAGGAGAGAGGGGGGCAGGATTGAGCAGAGGAGGAAGCAGGGCTTTGCCTCAGCTAAACCTCAGGGGAGCTCTGGGCCTGGGATGATCCAGATTGAGGCAGGGAGTCAGGCCTTTGTACCCTCCATCCATCACTCACTGGGCACAGAATGTACTGGAATGGGGCATCACCTTGGGCAAGGCATGTGCTCTGTACTCTTTCCCTATTGGCAGAAGTAGCCCCTCTCCCTCACCTCCCCAAAGCGTATCCTGAACACATTGTCCCCTCTGCCTGGAATGATCCTCAATCCCTCTCACCTACAGAAATCTAGCATATCCTCCAAGTCCAGGTTCACATCATTTCCTTTAGCTCTAAAATCTACTATCAGAGATATAGCAAATTGCAAGACAGCAGACTATCACTTGAATAAAAAAAGAGAGAGAGAGAGGAATAAAGTATATATAAATATATGTATATGTGTATACACATACATATGCTTATGTATGCAAAAAAGCCATATCTGGAAAGATAAATAAGAAACCGCAAACAATGGACGCTTGCAAGGTTGGGACTGTGTGGGTAGGGGCTTTTTGTGCCTTTTGAATTTTGAATGACGTGAATTATTTAATAAAGTAAGATCAATCAAATAATTGTTAAAAACATAAAGGAGGAGGAGAATGGTTAAACCATTTGGTGTGGTAGGGCCTAGTTCCTCACTTTTCTCCATTGGGCCCCGTCGCCACTGTAATTAAATCATTTATGATATAATTATTTAGAGTCTGTCTCCACCCCCCGATCATAAGCCTGGTGAAGGCTGTCTTGTCCACCATGGTAACCCCGTGCCTAGCACACTCTAATGCACATTTAAGGATATCGAGTCTTAATCCTCTGGCTGTCTGCAACTTCTCCTCTCTCCTTCCCCCACCTCATGCATAAAAACAGCTTGCTTTCTTACCATTCTTTGCTTATTAATGCTCTTTATGATCACTTATGCAACCCGCCTAGAGGTCCTTTTCATAATATATCCACCCTGTGCACGAGGTGGAGAGTTTGCATACATAATGTGCAGGAGTCTGCATTCCCCAGGCCATGCTCCCTGCTCCTGTCTGTACCTTTTTAGGAACCTCAACTACTAACAGTAGTTAGTAGTGCCTACCCCATGCCCTGCAACAGAGCCAAGGTCAGGCTCTCTAGGGAATGGGGAGATGAACCACTGACATGTTATTTTATGTGGCTAAGTGCATGGTCTGATAGCAATGAGCACAAGTGTCTTTGGTGGTGGGTCAGGGAAGGCTCCCCACCTACCTCCCCAACCCCAGGAGATGTCTGGGCTAAAGCGTGGTGGAGAGGCATTTACTAGTAGAAAGATAGTGAAAGGCCATCCAGAAGGAGGAGCTTTGGCCTGGTACTTTCTCCTGAGTATAGGATGCTGTGAGTTTAGGTACAGGACTCAGAGAAAAAGACGAGAACCCTTCTGCCTAGGAATGAGTGCTGCCCACCAGGCCTGGGCCTTCGGGGCTGCTGGGTTTATCTGCAGAACCTTTTCCTAGTGCTGCCTTGGCTACTTTGGCATCCTTTACCATCATTTAGTTAGTCATTTGTCTGCCCCAGCTAATAGTGTGCACCAGTGACTCACTTGCCACATTTTGTTCCTACACTGGCTTTATTTGGCCCACTCAAGGTTTCTTTAAACATCTGATTGGTTGCCAATACTTAAACACTGGGAAATTCTGCATTAAAACATGGATTTCAAGATTTTGTTGATTGGATCTGGCAACAATCAGCCGGAACCAAGAAAGCTGCCCGCTTTAGAGCAGCACAGTCTCCACCTGAATTTCTCGGTTCATCTCTTTCCTACCTGACTCCTAATGACATTGAGCTTGTGATTTCATCGATTCCTAAAGAGACCAATTAAATAGTCCGAACATGTCTTCCTTTCACTCTTGTTCTTAAAAGATATTTTTACTTAATAGAGAATTCTAGGTTGTCATTTACTTTCTCTCAGCATATTGAAGATACCAATCTATTGACTTGAGCATCCATTGTCATTGAAAATTAGCTTCTAATTTAAAATATTGGTTCCTTGATGGTGGTCTGTTTTTCTTCTCTGGTTGCTTTTAAGATACTCTGTTTTTCTTTGATGCTTTGCAGTTTTGTTATCTGGTATGAATTTCTATTTATCTGGCTTGGGTTTCACCAGATTTCTTGAATCTATAGGTTGGAGTCTTTAATCAGTTCTGGAACACTCTCAGCCATTATCTCTTCAAATATTGCTTCTGTCCATTCTTTGCTTCTGGAATCTCAGTTAAATATAGGTTAAACCTTTTAATTTTATCCTCCAAGCTTCTTAGCATCTCTCTTATATTTTCCATCTCTTATTCTTCACACTGCATTCTGAGCAATTTCTTCAATTTTATCTTTCAATTTTACCAATTCTTTTTTCAGCCATGTCTAATCCTCAGTAAAATCAATACATTTAGATTTCTAGGTTCTCTCATTGATCCTTTCTAAAAATTTCCTTGTTTTTTATTCATATTGGCAAGCCTCTCTTTTAATTCTCAGAGCATATTTTAGTAAACATATTTCATATTCAATGCCTGATAATCCAATATCTGAAGTATTTCAGGGTCTGATTATGCTGGGTTTTTTTCCTCCCTGGGTTTTCAGTTGTGTTTTTTTGTGTGTGATAATTTGAACTGTGAGCTCCTTATTTAGCTGGCAGGGTGAGGGGAGAGATTCTCTGAGACCTGAGAACTTTAGTTACACCAGAGAGAATTTGTATTTGTTTTTCTTAACCACTTAGGCTCACTACTTGTCTGGGACCACTTTGAATTAATATTTTAAGGACTTCTAGATATCTATCTAGTCAATATGAACTTGGCCTGTGAATGCTTGTGTGGGCTTTCTTGTGGTTATGAATTCTTAAGGGCCACATTTGCCTTTCTATTCAACACCGCAATTTCGGAGAGGCATTTTTTAAAGACTCCTGATTCATGTGGTGATTATAGGTTTGTTTCTAGTTCACTCTTATCCTAAGGGTGTGGTTCTTGGGGTCCTCGCTTTACTGGGATGGTTTGTTATTAGACTTCTTACCCTGAGTGGGACACAGTGGCCCCTGGGCTTCTTCTCTTCTCTGACCCTGGGGGCTATGACAATGAAAACTCAGGTTTACCTGGTTCAGTAACTGACCCTGGGGCATGAGCCAGCCTCTGTGGGTTTCTTCCTTCACTTAGTATTTGGCCTGAGTATTTCTTATTTTCTTAATTTATTTATCCATTTAATACATTTTAAAATATTTTATCTGGTATTTTTAGTTGTTTTCCACTTCAACTTGATCCAGGTACCTACATCATGTTGCCAGAATCAGAAACCAAGACCA
Source organism: Pteropus medius (assembly GCF_902729225.1). Classification (NCBI taxonomy): domain Eukaryota; kingdom Metazoa; phylum Chordata; class Mammalia; order Chiroptera; family Pteropodidae; genus Pteropus; species Pteropus medius. The sequence continues at coordinate 45,477,599 of NW_024344378.1, forward strand.
TATAAATTATGGCTTGTTTGAGAGCTGTATTTTTTAAAAAATACTCTGAGTATTTTGATTATCTAGTTTTGTATCTGGCCACATACTGAGGCCATATGATAGATCCTCCAAATTTTAATTGAGTAACAAATGACTGAGTAGGTGAGTGAATAATGAGTGGATTAGTTGATAGAATGGAAGATCAATATATTACAGACAAGGAAACCAAGGCCAAGTGACTTTCCAATACAGTAGTTGATAGCTGAACCAGGGCTACTTGAATGAATCTGATTAAGGATAGCCAAGTATACAACATAGTATTATTAAGTATAGTCACCATAACTAACTATGGTCACCAGACTAACTATAGTCACATTAGATCTCTAAGATTTATTCGTTTTGATAACTGAGATTTTATACCCTTTGATCAATATTTATCAACCAAGACTTTTGGTGCCATTTGGAAACTCAAGTGGGCAGGGGTCCCAAATACATGGATAAGGTGCATGAAAGTGAGGCTGCCAGCCCCTTGAGTTATGTGATCGTAGCTAGGGTGACCATGGTTAATAGAGGTCTTCCCAGAGTGTTCCCCTCAGGCTGGCCGTGTGGCAGAGATGTGGGGAACACTTGAATTACTCTCTTTCTGGCAGCCCCACAAACTCACTCTCCTTAGACAGTGACCATGCTGGAATTGTTTCTCTGCCTTTCATCTTTGCCCACTGTGAGGCTATAAGGTAGAGATAAATGGGAGCTTTGGGGAGGAGACCAGCCCCCTGCCTGGGTGGAGAAGGTACGTGGGAGCCAAGGCTTCCTTTGTGGTCCAGGCTGGGCCTCTGAGTGGGTACCGTTGTGGAGTTGTGCCATCATATTCTGTGGCCTGGCTGCATCACTTCTCTTGGGACTCTTTAGGCATCTCCCCTAGTGCTGCCTTCCATCCAACACCACTAACTCACTAGCTTCCTGCCCATGGCACATGCCTAGGAAGCATAAGTCACCTTGAGATGACCCTGAGGTCCTCAGTCAAGTAAAAAGATTTGCACAGGCTTGGGCATATAGCTGATGTTGTCTTGATATGCTCTGTGAAAAGAAGGGGGTACAGCGAAGTTGATGGTTAGGGAAAATACATTTTGGAAGAGATGACGTACAAAAAAAAACAAAACACTTAATTGAGACAGAGAAGAGCAGATTTTTGTCCTGAATCTATCACTGTATATGGGACCTCAACCAGCCCTCGCTCACCCCTGGGCCTCAGTGTCCCTATATGTAACACAAGGTGTTTGGTGGTATCTGAGGCCCCATCACCTCTGATATTCTGTGATACCCACTGGAGCCAAAGGACTGCCTTCCCCACTGGAGCACGGGCAGGTCTGTGCCACAGCAGCCCTGGGAGGCCACACTCAGGGGCTCTTTGCTCCACCACAAACAGGCCTTTGGTGAGGTGGGGACGGGAAGGCAGCCAGTGCTCTCCATTTGTCTGGTGGTGGTGGGAGGTCACTGTCATCCTGCGGCACCCTCAATCTGCTCTGGTAGGGAAATGGTCCTCTGGGCAGTAACTGCCCAGCCCCAGGCCTTGTCTATGGAGAGGGACAGAGGGACCTAGAGGGGATGGAGCACATGCCCTCTACCTCCCTTTCTAGGCCTCTTGGAGCATGAGCAAGTTTCAGAAAACAATTTAAGAGGGAAGACCCAGCCAGAGGGAGAAAACAGAAAGAGCCCAGAGTCTTGCTCACAAGTTTCTAGAAGTCAATTATACCCCTAATGTTCATAGATGAGAGTACTAAAAACCGTGGGGGTAACGAGTATGGGTACAAAGGTGTGTAAGTAGCCAATCTCTGGGCAGTTCCTTGCTAAATGGCAAGCGGACCCCTCTGCAGCCCACCCTCAACTCTTCACTTACTTGTTCCGGCCTCCCAGCCACCGGTGTCTACCGTTTCCACGATGTGGGGCCTGAGAGCTTCCAGCTCTGTGCACAGGGGAGTGGGAAGAAGTATCCTGATTCCAATGGAAAGAGGACCTCCAAAGACTCCACAAGTTTACCTTCTGCCTAATTAAAAATGAAACATACAGAATTAAAGGACATACTCCCAGTTAGGCAGGCACCTGGCAGGTCAGGCACTGGTGAGGCATCTGGCTCTTGCTCTCTTCTCTCTGCACTTCAAACAAAGACAGCCAGACACTCCCGGGGGTGAAGTCCTGATATGGCTTTTAGCATTACTGGAACCACATTCCTGCAAACTCTAGAACCATACCACCTTTGTTTACACAGTGATTCATCATTCACTGATTCACTTCATTCATGTCTAATAGACAGCTGACTGAGGGTCTGTCCTGTGCCACCCTCCAAGACACAGCAGGGAACAAGGGTCACAGTCTCTGCACTTAGGGTGCTCATAGTCAGGTGGGAGAATCAGGCCAGATCATCAACCAGTTAGGATACCGTGTGCAAAGTGCTTTGATTTGGTCTGCTGTGGTGCAGTCAAAACATCTTTGGGATTTGTGGAGTGTTTTGCTTCTGTTGTCTGACTTGACCCTTGCCACAGCCTTCTGAGGCAGGAAGAAGGCCACTGAGGTAGTACGACTTGCTTAGGTTACACAGATGGGGGCAGGAATGGAACCAGGGCCTCTGACTGATTCTGGGAACCCACACTGGTTGACTCTGGACTCAACATTTGTGCTGAGCCATAGTATCTCCAACATTAAGAGTGTGTGTAGCCACTGGCCACCTCCCTGCATGGGGGTGTGGCAACGGAAGACCTGGAATCAGTGGCCAGGAAAGTACTTTCTGAGTGTTGGGCATCATGTACGTATTTAAAATTATTATGATTAATATCTCAGGTACTCAAGATTTGGCCTGAGTGAAAAGCAGCCCATCTGCCACCCAGCTAAGGAGGCCCAGGTTCCCTACTCATGAAGAAGTGACTTACAACCTGTCAGGGAAATGGGCTGGATCGTCTGGAGGAACAGTCTCAGACTGTACTCATATGTCTCCCTCCATATCAGAGGTTCTGATATGAGAGGTTCTTATATGCTCCTGGGATGAGAACAGCTTATTATTCATTTATTTGTTCCTTTGCTCATTTGTTCCTTTGCTCATTTATCCTTTCTGGCTATGGATGGGTCGATTGGCTACCCATCGATCCATCCATCCATCCATCCATCCATCCATCCATCCATCCATCCATCCATCCATCCATCTCTCCTCCCACCCCAAGAAAAGGTATGCCTGAAGTAAAAACATCCAGAAAAGTTTCGGACCCAACATTTCCCTAATTATTATTTCCTGAACCACTGATATCCTTTGAAATGCTATTGGAAGCAAGAGTTTTATGACCAAATAAATTTAGAGAAAGCCTTATCTTCTCTACTATCTTGTGGGGCTTCTCAATGCATGTTAGTATACTAAGTCTCCAAAATGTCCTGCAAAAAAGAAACCTATTTAAAATTTTTTTAAAATGCAATGTTCCCTAGACCTTTTTGACCAAAGAACACTTTTTCATGGAGTACCGTTAGCCTCCAAAGGAATTAATGATTCGTGAAATACACTTTGGGAAGCATTCCTTTAAGCACAAAATCTTTTTTTAATTATAATGACTTGCATAGAATATTCATAAGATCTATTATATAGTACCTGCCTTCTTACATAGGGGTGACTCATCATTCAGCACTTTCTTGGCACATCATTGAACACATCACCATGAAGCTCTCTATGATGATGCATTGTCATTGACAGAAGCTAGTGAAAGGACTCAGATTATTTTAAGTTCTCACTTTTCAGAGAGTTTTGATCTTCCCCTTTTGTGAGCAACAGAAGCTATTTATTGCTTCCCATTATTGTTCATGTATCTACTTGAGTTTTCTGAATCTAAAAAAAAAAAAACACAAAGACCAATCTAATTATAATTGTATGTAAACTAAGAGTAAACGGGCTCTGAGTGAGGACCTGACTACAACTCTCTTTTTCATGATGGGCTTGAAATTTAGTGAATAGATTTGGTACCATGATTTTTAGCTGCTCACACCCCTTTGAGGCTAATTTCCTGCTTTTCATCAGTGTTCTGGATAACTGAGTATGTGGGATGTGACCCTCAGAAATGTGGAATGTTTCTAAACCCCCAGTTTAAAAGGGAAAGCCTCTTGTGGAATCATTTGGAGCCAGCACTGAATAAGAACATTATTTCAGGGTCACATGGTCCTGATTTAAATCCTGGCCCCACCTCTTCCTAACTGAGTGATCTTGGGCAAGTTGCTAAACCTCTCTGAGACTTAATCTCATTTGAGTGTGGGAATACCTTTCTCACAGATTTTTCGTAGATATTAAATGAGATTCTGCATGTGAAGTGCTTAACAGAGTACCTGTCATACAGTAGGTCCTCAATAAATGATAACTAGTGGCAAGACCAGGACTGAGGTGAGGCAAGCGAAGCGCCCAGGGCACAAAATTTTAGGGGATACGCTGAGACTTGTGTAAGTACAGGGTCAGCACCTGAGAGTGAGTGCCACCTTAAGTGTGTCGTCTTGGGTGACTCTCTTACCTCAAACTCTGGTTAGTGGGACGCTGTCACCCACAGTTGTCCTAGAGACCGAAGGCCTGGAAGGCCTCTGATTAGATAAGGGAGACTCGCACTCACCTAGAGAACCAGCCCCACCACCTATAACTGCCTCTCCACCTGTAGCAGCAGGTGAGCCCCCTGAGGACCACCCCAAATGAATAAGAGTGTACCTGGGGAGAGATGGGACTGGGGGATGAGCCAAGTGGGAAGACCAAAGGGGCTTGTTCACCTGGGGCCTTCCAAGGGCAGGAATTGCCATGAAGCCCTCTTCCCCCGAGCCCCTGAGTGGGGACAGGGCCTCTGCCAGCTGGGCTGGACTCCCATTTCCCTGTCAAAACTTTTAAAAACACAAACAGTGGCAAGAGCACTATTTGCATAAATCTCATTAGAAAAAGTGCAAGTTTCATAAATCTTGTGATAAATTAGTGCGATATCATTCTCAACGTGATGTATTAATTTTAGAGCAAAATGAATGGTGCTGTGATCATTGTGGGTAATTATGAGTCTCCTCAAAGAGGAAGTGATTTCCGGAGGGACTTTTCTGGCCTCCTTCAAGGTGGGAGGTAGGAGAGAGAGCGCGGGGGTGAGGGAAGGGTGTCTTCTCACCTGCTTTTCTGGTTGCACCTTTCTTAATTTCTTAGTTTCCTTTCTTGCTGCTGAGAGGTGAAAAAAAGTGGCTCCTGTGCTTTGGGCTCTGGTTAAGGGATGGACAGCAGGGGCACAGGAATGGATGGGATTCTGAAGTCAGGCCTTAAGGTCCAAATGACCTTTGAAAAGAACTTTAAGTGATAGGACCTGAGCCCATTGGAGTGCGATCCTTGTTTCTCAAAGTTGTGGTCCCAGAGCAGCAGCTTTATCATCACCTGGAAGCTTGTTAGAAATGCAAATTCTGAGCCAGAAACTCTGGGCCCCTGACTCCGCCTTTTAAACAAGCCCTCCTGGTGATTGTGTTGAAGGCTCCAGTTTGAGAACTACTGCTCTGACCCAGTGATTCTCAGCTTGGCTGCACTTTGGAATCACTCCTCGAATAACCAATAACATCCTTTCATTCAGCATCGCTTCGTTATAACTTTGATGAGATGTGATGCCGTAGGGATTTAACTCTTGTTTATATCAATTAGCCTATGGTAAAATTGGTTTTGTTATATGTCTTTTACTTAAAGTTGTAGAACCTATCGACCACATTGAGGTCTTAACTATATATCAAAATACTAATATCAGGGCCATGTGCTAGACCAGTTAATTAAAACAGAATCCGTAGGGACTAGGGTCTGGGCATCCTTATTTTTAGAAGGTTCCCAGCTGATGCTTATGTGAAATCAGGTCGAGATTCACTGCTTCAAAGTCATGATTTGGAAAATTTTGAACGTGAGAAGGTGCAACAAAGCAAATATATATTTTTTCTTTTTCTGCCCTGCCTGTGGAATTGGCTTAAGCCGAATGTGCCTGGGAGTGCCCACACATTTGAAAGCGTGGGGTCTCCTGGAGGAGGGTCATCAGGAAGCTGGCTTCCTGTTAGCCAAATGAAGATGTCACCTTCAGCCTTGCCTGCACATTAGAATCACCTGGGCATTTAGAACTTTCTAAATCCTAGGTGTACCCCAGACTGATTGATATAAACTTGGGATGTGAGACACAGACACAGGTCTTATGAAATCTCCAGGTGATTGCAAGATGTTGACAAGTCTAGGAACCACTGACTTACAGGTTTTTCCGCATTATAGTGTCTTGGATTAGTTCTGAAGATCGAAGGAAACTCAGGAGCCATCTAGATCTTGATTTTCAACCTGCGCTGCCCTTGGGAATCTCCTGGGCCTTTTGGTTTTTGTCATGTGTCCCTTCCCAGAGACTTTGTTGCACTTGGTCGGGGGTACAGCTGGGCATCTGGAGTTGCAAAAATGCCATAGGTAAATCTACCATGCAGCCAGGCCTGAGACCCGCTGAACTAAAGTACCCCTTAATTTGCAGGAGAAGAAAAGGACGCCATGCGGATGGCAGCCTGTTAGCAGACGCTGGCCTCGCTGTGGGTGCTCTCGCTCTCCCACCACGTTCATGTTCACATTGTGGGGCTGTGATGATGGGTGACGTTAGCATGGCCTCTTTCTGAGCTAGGGGGAATGTGAGTGGTGATAGAGTGTGTGAGCTCAGGGAAAGAAGGAAATGCCAGTGTCCCTCTGAGCAAGAAGGAGTCAGCACGTGCCTGCAAGTGTTTGGATAATCTCTTCGTGAGCCTTTAATGGCCTGCAGTGCTCTGTTTATTTTAATGATAATGTCAAGTTCAATTTGCTGTCATTTTTCCACATTTCCTTTTGTAAAGTTAATTGAACAGTTCAATGAATTGAAAAGTTTCAGGAGAAAGGAAAATATTCCAGCCCCCTATTATCACTGTTATTAAATCTGGTAACTACTGCTTGACTCTCCCAGCCCCTGTGATAGGACTTCAACCCCCGTGGGCCTGAGAGCTTCAGCAAGGACTCAGGAAGGTCAAACAGAACATTCCAGAGCCCCTTTATTCATGGCTATTTCTGCTCAGGCTGCTATGCCTGAGCAGAAAGGAATATCCAGTCTACCCTGGACCCTGGCTGTCCAGCCAGGCTCATTCCTGAGTGTCTCAACCAGATTGTAAAGCTTTGCCAGCCGGGCTGGGTCATCTATGCCCTTCCCTCCTTCACAGTGCCTTATACTGTGGCAAACAGAATCATAATCTTACAGATATTTTAACTAGATGGGACCTTAATGTGGTATAGTGAGAAGGATATTGGGGAACCTAGGACCGATCTGAGTCTCAGCTCTGCCACCTGTACCTATTAGCTAGGTGACCATGGACAAATCACTGAGCTGCCCAGCTTTGCTTTCACCTTTGTAAAATGAGCTTGTTGGCCTCATCAAGAATGTGAATGTGTGGCACATATATACAGCTACCCATGTCCCCTACTCCCATCAGATGTCTCCATGGATCACAGCATTCTTCTCTACTGAACTCAGATGTAGCCTCGGCATCCTCCTCCATACATCACCCACAAATCTATGACCTGGGGACCATCATGGGTGCATGATCCTGTTTGCCAAGCTTGGATTTGATTCTCCCCCAAGGACCTGTGTGCTTTGGCCATTGACATTAGTCCCTCATGGTGTCAGTGGGGAAAGAGAGGCTCAGAGAAATGAATGACTTGCCCATAGCCACCAGGAGGTTGGGGCTGAGCGCCAACAGTGGCAGCCATGTTAGTTCTATGCCTGACTGCTTCTCTCTGTCATTGTAAAGGGATTTCACTGAGGCTGCCTTCCTTTCGAAGTTTCTTTTGGGTCTTTTGATCCTGTGTCCCAAGTCCTCGACCCCTGCCAAAAGGAGGAATGCTCATACTGGGGGAAGGAGGGGTCACAGCCCATGAACAGGGCTATGACTAGACCCCCAAACTCATGTTCATGCTTCCCAAATGTGCCAGTGAAAGGCCAGGAAAAGCATGTGGCATAATGGAAATGGAGGTCTGTCAACTGAATGTCAGCTCCAGGAGGGCAGAGACTTCTGTCTGTTTTGTTCATTGTTGTATCACCAATGCCTAAAGCAGTGCCTGGGACAGCAGGTGCTTAGGCAATGTGTCGAGTGAATGAATAAAGGACTATGATGGTGGCATGGGGATTAGAAGGGTCAATGAATGATCCAAGCTCTGCCATGTGCTAGCTGTGATTTTGGCCAAGTAACTTAACCTCTCTGTGATTCTATAGAGGCTTAGAGCATGTGATGTCTGCTCCCAGGCTAGTAGCCCTTGGCACTGATGGCTCTTATTTGCTATGTTGTGCCAAAAGCAGAACAGCTCCAAGATCCCGAGACTCAGGGTTAGGTTTCTCAACTATTTAATGTCTAGTCTTTCCTCGTGCTCTATTGATTTAAAACAACCACAACATGTAGCTCTTACTATTCCCCACCACCAGAGCCCCTGAGTTTGTATCATCCTGCTCCGTTTGGTGTCTCCTTCTTCACTGGTGAATTAGCCTGTCCCCTTGGCCATCTGACACCTGTGTGCCCAGGTGAGCCAACCACCCCTTTTCTGATTCTCAGGAGGAAGTCACCATGTTGCTGGCAGATGATGAGTGGGCTATGGAAAGCCAGGGCGACTCCCTCATGAGTCAGCCCCTGCTTCAAGAGTACTCACCTTCAAACCATCCGAGTAACCCAGGGGTTCAGAGCAGCCTAAAACATGGAGGAGCCTAAAACAAGAGAGAACCTGGAGGTCTTCCTGGGGTCAGTCTCTGTGGGGCGAGCAGAAGACAGTGTTTAGCTGCTCAGATGGGGCTTGGATAAAAGACTTTGCAATCAAAGCTATAAGGGTGGTGGAGGGAACATGAATTCTGAGTCAGACAGGAGGTTTCAAATACTTGCTGTGCCACCTGCTAACTGTGTGACCTTGGGTAGGTCACTTTACAACTCTGAGCCTCAGTTTTCTCAATGTGTAGTGGGGACGCTAACACCTCTTTGTAGGGCCATTGTGAGAAATAGATGTCAGAGAATGGAAACCATTGAGCACGATGCCTAGCAAATAGTAGGTGCTTAATGAATGATAGTTTCTTTTTCCATTTAATACTGTCTACTCTGAGTGGACTGAACTGCAGGAGACAGGGCTACAGAGGGCCTTTGAGTTTTGGAGATAGAGGCAGTTCTCTTTATCCAGGGCAAGGGATTTCTGATGAGAGTGAAGACGTTGGCTAGTACAGGGCAGGCTTGAAGCTACCTGCTTCTCAGGATAGAGGAACCGGTATCAAATTTCACTCTGGATTCTTCCAGGCAGGTATAGGCAGGGCCTTGTATAAGAGAAAAACCCCCCAAACAAAAATTGGTTCCCCTGAGGTCAAACCAATGTCAAGACCCTCGGGAACTAGAATTAAGGAGCCTTACTAAAGGCAGGAAGGGGGAACCTAAGACAAATGAGATTATTCCCAGGAATCAAGACACTTAACTGACCTGTCTGATCCCAGAGGAGAGACAAATGAGATGCAGGCTCCAAGACCAGGCTCTGGGAGCCTCATCTCAGGGGAGAGGGGAGGGCAGGAGCCCCAGGCTCTGATAAAGACTAAAGCCAGAGCAACCAGGCTCCTCTGGACCAAGAAGAAGAGGGTGGGTTTCCCTTCTGATGGGGATGGGGATTGTACAGCAAGCTTGATGGCCATGGAAAGGGATGGTGGTTATTTTCAGAAAGACCTGGTCATTACCCATGGCCTATAATCTGAGGTTGGGGTTGGGAGTCTTCCATCTGCTACTCCTTGGCTCAACTATTCACCAGTGTGCAGCCTGATCCCAAGCAGCCATCTCCCAGTCAGGACCCCTGATCCTTCCTCTGCAAGATGAGAAGGGGCTTTGTCTGTTCTCTCCTTAGCCATAACCAGTCCCTGTTTCTGAGCTTGCCTAAATGCCCTGAACCTGGTAGGGGCAGACCTTGACCCTAGATCTTTGGCCTCTGCATAGGAAGGGACAGTAAATTAGGGCTAATGTGAAGTCATTTTGGGTCAGGAGACTGCAAAAGCCTTGTTCTCATATGCCTATTAGGATTATTTAGTGATTGCATGGAACCCAGTGTTGTGAAGGATTCTGGAGTTGAATATAGACTCAACAGAAAAGGGAGCTTTGATTGATTAGTGATGTCTGCATGAGCCAGGGATGGAAGGGCTAGCCAGTTGGCCCCAAGTGAGGAGTGATAGTTAATCATGGAGGAGTGGGAAGATTTGCCAAGCATGTCCCAGAACATCAGTCTCCACCTTCGAGGGGTGATGGCCTCTCCCTGCTGTCTAGAGGTTCAAGCAGAGAATCAAGGAGCCACAGAGAAGAGAGAACTTTGTGACAGAGGTGGCATTTGGGGCATGCATGCATTTAAGGATGACTGGGATTTGAGAGGCAAGGAAAGGAGAAAGGGCTTTCCAGGTTGAAGGAAAGTAGTAGCACAGGTGTGGGAACTATGGTGTGCTGGAGGGATGACAGCAGTCTGGTGGGACGAGCCCAGGAAGCAATGAGAACCCCAGGGCCAGGGAGCCATGGACAGGTGGGAGGATCACTGGCCGTCATGGTAAAGAGTTCGGTTTTAATTCTGTGGGAACTAGGTAGGTCTGGCAAAATCAAAGGTCTGCTTTAAAAAGATGCCACTGCAAGGAGGAGGCATGGTGGATTCTCCTCACCCTTTATTCATTCTGTAGCACCCTCTCTGTGTTTTGGGAATAAACATAGCTTTCATCCATCCCCCACCCAGAAAAAATAACAAGCCGTGCAGCCTGCCACAGCCCTGCGTGTGTTTCTAGCCCATCCTGTGTCTAGCAGGCAAAGACTCACAGCTTTTCAGGAACACATGACACACCAATCTCAGCAATAACAACAATAATAGTAATAACAGTCATCTCGGCGATCAGCATGGGCACAGCAGGGCTGCAAGGGAAGCTATGATTGTCTACCCCTTGACTGGAAGATGGATGTAGCCTGCTTCTTAGTGACTGAGGCCACAGTACAGGGACATGTTGCCAGTCCACCTCCCAGGGTCATTTGCAGCCTGCTGAGAAGAACCCTGTTCCAACCTGGGCTCCTGAACTCTAGGATGGGGCATACTGTCCCAGGATGGGGCGTTGGGCCTCTGGATGGGGTACATCACCCCAAAATGGGGCCAGTTCTTGAGAGATTGGAGCCCAGCTAGTGTCCAACTGTGATTCTACCTGCATCCAAAACCGAGTGCTACTGGTTTGGGCATTATTAGATTTTGATTAGCTAGGCCTTTTCCTGTCCATTAGTGCACATAATAACGATTAACTTGCTTTACTCACTCCTTTCATTGTGGCTCAGAGATCTTCATGACTTTTGAGGCTATCTTCTTCTATCACCTCTAGGCAGTTGGCAGGATTCATTCATTTACTCACTGACTCCTTACTGAGTGCCTTGGGAATGCCAGCCCCTGTGTTAGCTTCGGGCTACAACAGGGAACATGCCAAGCCAGCCCGGTGCCCCTGGGCTTGGGGCAGGCAGTCAGCAAGTCAAATGAATAAACAAGATCAGTTCAGAGGAGGGAGAGCTGTAAAGGCAGTAACTCAGAATGCAGGGACACAGAGTAACTGGGCATCTCTTTAGATATAGTCTATGTGATCAAGTATTTGAGGCCTCTCCGAGAAGGTAACTCTTAGCCAAGAGCACATAGTAACCTTGGGTTGGAACATCCCTAGCAGGAGTAAAGCCAGGGCAAAGGCACTGAGGTAGCCACAAACTATTTAGGAACAGAAAGAAGGCCATGGGGCCAGGGGGGTAAGTAAGTCTGGGGAGTCCATGTGAGAGGTGGTGAGAGGTGCTGGCTTGGCCAGAATGCTAGTGCCTTGGACATGATTTGATTTAAAATTTTTTAACTGTGGTAAATTACACATAACATAAACATTACCACCGTAACCACTTTTAAGTGTGTAGTTTAGTTGTGTTAAGTACATTCACATTATTATGCAACAACCTCTAGAATTATTTTCATCTTGTACAACTGAAACTCTGTACCCTCCCTGTTACCAGTTAACAATTACCTGTTACCCCCTTTCCCCAACCCCTGGCAGCCACCCTTCTACTTTTTGTTCCTATGAATTTGGCTACTCTAGGTACTTAATAGAGATAGAATCATACAATACTGATCTTTTTGTGACTAGCTTATCTCACATAGCACCATGTCCTCAAAGTTCATCTGTGTTGGAACATGTGTCAGAATTCCTTCCTTTGTAAGGCTGAATAATATTCCATTGCATGTATATACCACATTTTATTTATCCATTCATTTGGTTTTCTTCCATCTTTTGGCTGTTATGAATAACGCTGCTGTGAACATGCATGTATGGTGATTTAAGTTCTTTAAAGTCCCACTTTCCACCCATGAGGTTGGGCTGGGCTCCAGCCTCGGCTGGGTTTGGCATGGAGTAGAGGGGCTAGCCTCCCCAGGTTACCCTTCCTGGTGAGGCCAAGAGCAGAGTCTCCTCCAGCAGCATTGATTGAGCCAAGAGCCCTAAGACTGAGCCTTTAAATCATCCTGAGGCCAGAGGAGATTTTCTCTGCATCTAAAATGTGAGTCATAAACCAGGCTGACTTACAGGCAGTACTCACTGGTCCAATTGTTTATGGCTAGCACCCTTTCTGATTGGTTGATGCCTGTTCTGTGCTCATTGTTAAATATTTGAATGCCGCCCTGCTATAAACCAGTCTCAGGACTTCCAAACCTGGCTGTGTGCCAGAGACTCTTACAGGGAGAGTGGGGGCTGCTGTTCAAAAGTTTCATACTCTGGGCTCCCCCCAGCCAATCATGTCAATGCGGCCTGGGAATCTGTATTGTAACAAACTTCCTGGGTGACTCTTATACCATGATTTCAGGGGGTGTCTTATTTGGGCTCTGCCAGAAGCAGCCCTTGTGCCAAGGACTCAAGTGCACATAGTTTATTGGGGAAGGGAATTCTAGGAAACACAGGTTGGGGAGTGAGGACATGAGACAAGGAAGTGAAGGAAGCTATAAAGATGTGTTATTAACCAAGTCACCAGTGTGGGCAACTAGAGACGAATCCTGTTGGGGAATTCTAAGAGCCAGGGTAGAACACAGCCTCAGAGCTATCCCCGCAAGAGGTGAGGGAGCTGAGGTGTTTATCTACCAGCTCTTTACCTACCATCTTGCATCAGCCATTCTTTCAGTGCTGCTACCAAGGGCATTAATTTCCTGGCACTTCTGTCCTGTCTTGTGTGTGGATGGAGCAGTTGCTATTGTGGGAACCCCTCAAGCAAAGAGTCTCAGTGCTGGCAGTGGGAGGTCGGGCTGGTGTGTGTGACAATGGTATATGCTAAGACATAGTGGGCAACATACCAACAGGACCTGCTATGGAGGGCTGACCAGCTCCCATCTCTCCACCAAAGAGGGGATATCCAGCCCCTGTGAATTATTGATTATCATTCCTACCACTGAAAAGAACTCCTGGCCTCATCTATTGCTGGTAGGAATGTAAATGGTACAACTGTTGTGGGAATCAATTTGACAGTTCCTCAATAAGGTAAATGTAGAATTACTGTAGGACCCAGCAATTCCACTCCTAGGTTGATACCCAAAAGAATTGAAAACAATGTTCAAATAAAACCTTGACTACAAATGTTCATAGCAGTACTATATATAATACCTCAGATGTGGAAACAACCCAAATGTCCATCAGCAGATGATTGGATAAACAATAAGTGGTATATCCATACAATGGAATATTACTCAGTCATAAAAAGGGATTAGGTACTAATATTGTTATAACATGAGTAAACCTTGAAAACATGCTGAGTGAAAGAAGTCAGACACGAAGTTCACATATCATACTATTCTGTTCTTATGAAATATCCAGGCCAGGCAAATTTATAAAAAGCAGATTAAGAGTTGCCAGGGCCTAGGGGAAGAGGAATGGGGAGTGACTGTTTAATGGGTATGAAATTTCCTTTTTGGTTAATGAAATGTTCTGGAAACAGATAGTAGAGATGGCTGCACCACATTGTGAATGTACCTAATTTTAAAATGGTTTAAATGATACATTTTATATGTATTTTACCGCTTAAACATGGAAGGAAATGAATGAAGGAAATGAAGGAAGCGAAGGAAGGAAGGAAGGAAGGAAGGAAGGTGAGGAATAGCATGGAAGAAAGGAAGTTATAGAAAGAGAGAGCGTCGAACGAATGAATGAATGAATGAATGAACAGTACGGAAAACAGCGTCGAAACATGAAAACATATTGAATGAATGAATGTGAATGAATGAAATGAATGAATGAAATGAATGAATGAATGAATGGCACGAAAATGAATGAAAGTACGGAATATATTATTGATGAGAAACAATTTAATGAATGGAATGAATGAAGGAATGAAATGAATGAATGAATGAATGAAAATGAATGGTCGAATGAATGAAATTTAATGAATGAATGGAATGAAATGAATGACGAATGAAATGAATGAATGAGGTCGAAAATGAATGAATGAATGAATGACGAATGAATGAATGAATGAATGAATGAATGAATGAAATGAATGAAGAAGAAATGAATGACGACGAATGAAAATGAATGAATGAATGTGAATGAATGAATGGAATGAATGAAATGAATGAATGGAAATTTAGGTCGAATGAAAATGGTACGAATGAATGAATGAAACAGAATGAATGAATGAAAATGAATGAAATGAGGAAGAAGAAGGGCTGAAGGAAGGAAGTCCAAGTATTCCACAGTCCAGTTGCAGCGTATACTGTCTATTTCTCAGGTGGGAAGCAAACCCAGAGCAGGGCATGTGCAGGGTCACACAGTCAGAGATGGTTCTTCTGAGTGACTGCTTCTAGGAGCATTGGGCTAGAGGTGGGCCTCATATCTCGGCCTTGTTCCTGTATGAGTACTACAAAGAGAGATTGCTGGAAGCAGCCTTGGTGGAAATGAGCCCTGTGTCCTGGAGAAGCCAAAGCTATGCCCGGCTTCTGCAGAATGGTGGAACAGCACTGGGCGGGGGAGTATGTGCCCAGCTGGAAAATTGCGGGGCATCTTGTCTTAAATATAATATTAAATTGGCACCTTTAATTAGTACACTTAGAAAAGGTCACTAGCAATTACCTGGGACACAAGGAAGGCGTGAGCAGGCAAGAGCCTGTGAGGAAGCTGAAAAAGACCATTTTGAACAGCACATAATTGCGGGAAAAATGGATAAAAGTCCAGGAAATTACAGGGTGGGTGACAGCAGCTGATGGCCCCATCCCTGTCCTGCCCAGTACCCCCCTTCTTGGGAGGGCCCGAGCTTCAGATCTGAGAGAGCCATTTGGGATATTGGGCCTTTGTGCGACCTTGGCTGGAGTGCTGCTTTCTCAGAACCCCATCGGCTAGCCAGGAGCTTGGCCCTATACCTTCCACCTGGGCTGGGCCTGAAAGGAGGTTGGCAGATGATGCGTTCAGTCCAGGGGGCTACCATGGACTCATTGCTGATCTGTGGACAAGCAGGGCCCCTATAGACCCCAATTTTCTCATGTGGAATATCCCCAATTTTCCAGCTCAGTGTTCCTCAAACTTGACCACTAAAGGACCCCTGAGGGTAACAGAAAGGAAATGTGTATCCCTGGAAGTCAGGGCGAGGCAGTAATTCTTTTACAGCTTTAGGTTGTATCTCAAAAAACAAATGTTATATCGTATTCCCGATGTATTTCCATTTGCTTTAGTATAAAATAATTTCTTGTCATTGAGTAGCACAGATGCTTTGGGAAGACGTGCTTGGTTTTTCTATGACTTCACATACCCCCTCCTTCCTATTCTAAAAGGAGCACTGTACTAGGAGTCTGAGAGTCTGGAAACTTGGGTTTGAGTCCTGACTCTGTTGTTCACCATCATACTTTGGGGAAATTGCTAAATGCCTTCAGCTTCTCCATCTTTAAAATGGAAAGATGGGCTTCTCAAATAGTCTCTAAAGTTGTTGCAATTCTGTTTCATGATTTTATTCCTCCTTCTCCTGCTTCTCGCCTTCTCCCATCACCTTGGATGCTGCCATGTCCTACTCGGCTGTGTGACCTGGGAGAGACTACTTTGCCTCTCTGAGCCTCCACTGCCTTATCTGTAGAATGGGTGGAATGATGACTGCCAAACAGGATTGCTGGGAGGATTTAATGAGAGAGCCCATGTGAACAGGCTGAGCACCATGTTTGGCATATCACATTTTCCTTTTCCAAATGTTGGGTTTCCAGTTACAGTCTGATAGGGTCATGTCCATGGAAGTCCTAAATCTTCAGTTTACACATCAAATGTTGAGAGGTATAAAGTTGTGAAAACAAATGCAGGCTCTGGGCCCAGAGTGCCTGGGCTTTGAATTCCAGCTCCGCCCTTTGTAACTGAATGGCTATAAATTACTAATCGCCCTTTATTGCCTTATCTGTTAAATGGGGAAAATGATAGTAAGGAATGAATGAGATAATACATGGAAGTTTTTTAGCCCAGTGTTTGAAGTGTGGTCAGTACTTAGAAATGTTAACTATCATTGTCCTGTTAGAACTGTCCTTTTAAAAGATGACCTGGAAAAGTTCATTAATGTTCTTTTCTAGATAACATTCCCAGAGTTTGGAATTCTGCCTTACTTAACTTGATCATCAGAGCGATTCAGTAAATACGAGAGTCAGTATTCAGAGAAGCAAGAGTGCCTGTTCCATTTTATAGGGTAAACTGAAGCTTTGAAAGAAGTGGTTTGCCCAAGGCCATCGTTCTAATCTGACCACTCCTTTGAGAATCAGATGAAGGCTATAGACCCCCTCTGCCAAAAATGACACACTACACTCCTAGCATTTTGCACAATTCATAGAGGTTTAAGGACTTTTTGAAGCTAAGGTAACCAGATCTTTCAGTTGCCTGAGACCTCCTGGTTTTACTACACGTCCTGTCTCAGTCCTAGACAAACTAGGGTAGTTGGTCACCCTACCTGATGGCTACTTAGGGAGGGCTATGAACGACAGGAGAAGATGCCCTACACTGAGACTTCTTGGACAGGGCTGCAGGCCAGGCATCCTGATGCCCAAGGTGCTCTGGCCAGGGCTTTGTTTCCTGGTAAAGGGTGATACCTTGGTCTTCTTGTGAACAGGAACTAGGCCTTGTCACCCAGTGCTTACCACAAGACCAGCACCTAGCCACTGTTGAATAAATGACAGGTTTTGCAAAGTTTTCTGAATTAGAAAGAGTGCTTCAATTTGCAAAAGACCGAAATCCAACTCAATTGACTCAGGCAAAACAAGAGTGGGGATTTATTAGCTCATGTAGCTGAGGAGACCAGAAGATGGAGCTAATATCAGGCATAGCTGGCTACAGACCTTCACCATCAGGAATCTCTGTTCGTGCACCATTTGCTTCTATTGTCCTCCTTGCTGGCCTCATTCTCAGGCAAGCTCTTCCTGGTGCCAAAGACGACTGCCAGCCGTGCCAATTTAGCAACCCCAGTGGAAAGAGAGCTCCTCTTTCCCAATAGTTATAGCAGAAGTCCCAGGGTTGGCTTTGACTGTCTACGTTGGGTCACATGCTCATCCCTGAGCCAATCACTGTGACCAGGAAGATGGAATGCTCTGATTGGCTTGGGCTGAGTTATGTGCCCACCTTGAAACATAAGAATGGAAGGATTGGGGGCCTGCTCTCATCTGAGCCACTTGGAGAAGGAGGTCTCCAAATTAAAATCAGAAAAAGGGGCAGGCAGTTCTCCAAATTAAAATCAGAAAAAGGGACCTGCTGGAAGTCTGTTGGGTGGCTGCTCCCTGCTGGGATTCAGCCACCTGAGCAAGGTGCTGAGGAGTGGACCAGCCTCCCATTTTTGCCTTCTTCTCTCTCCCTTGGATATTCTAGGTTCCTCTGTGACCCAGTTGCTGGCCCGAGACATGGACAATGACCCCCTGGTGTTTGGCGTGTCCGGGGAGGAAGCTTCCCGCTTCTTTGCTGTGGAGCCGGATACAGGTGTGGTGTGGCTCCGGCAGCCGCTGGACAGAGAGGTAAGACCTGACCAAATGCCTGCCTGGCCCTTGTTTTGGGGGTGGGGAGGAGGAGCAGACTCTGGAGGAGGGAGGTCATCATCTTTTAGGGACCATCTTCTGAGGCCCCATTCTGACCCTGAAGTAGCATCTTCCTGCCTGAATGTTATCCCTCTTCGAGGGCCAGTGTCGATGTCTGGACTTGGGGGTGGAATGGGGTATTTGGGGGTGTCTTCAAGGGAGGGACAATATTGGCTATGCAAGAGGGACAATGATTCTGGGTTCATCCCTTATAGAATAGAGGCTCCATAGGGTGTACAACTCTACTCCTGCCCCAAACAAATGTCCCTACGAAGGACATTTTCCAGAGACACAGGAATTGATGACCCTGTAGCCCTTAGCAAATTAAGGTAAGAATTTGAACAAAACCTCAAACCTTGTTCTCACCTTACATTTGAGGAAGTGGCCACAGAGGTGTCCAGTGACTAATTTAAGGTAACACGGCAATTTAGAGGCAATGTTAAGATTAGAACCCAAGACTCTTCTAATCTGTTGCTCTTTTGGGGGAGAATCCCTATTCTGAACCTGTTTCCCTAACCCAAGGGGCACTGCTCGTTTTTTAGGGAAATCTTAGGGTACCCAGTCCCAGACCAGCTCCTTGGGCAATGCCGGGGGTCTCTAGCCCCACCCAGGGCTCAGGACCTAGAACTCCAATATATCTAATTCTACCCTCCTTACCCCTTCTCCTTTCTTTCAGACCAAGTCGGAGTTCACAGTGGAGTTCTCTGTCAGCGATCACCAGGGGGTGAGTGTTCCCTGAGGCCCCTGCTGCCCTGGGAGGAGAGTTCCAGGGCCCCTTGGGTGGAAAGAAGCCAGAGGCCAATGCCAACACTGACTCCCTGTCCTTCTCTTGCTAGGTGATTACACGGAAGGTGAACATCCAGGTTGGGGATGTGAATGACAATGCACCCACATTTCACAATCAGCCCTACAGTGTCCGCATTCCTGAGGTAGGAGCCCCTGAGTCACACTTGGGAGACATTGGGGACCTATTGCTTCAAGGCCACCTAGGAATGGAGTAAAAAGTCAGCTTGGGCAAGGGCAGGCCCAGCTTTTCTTCTCCCACCCACACCTCAACCCAGGTACCAGCTCTAGGCAGGTTGAACATGCTGGCACCTCTGAGGGTAGGGGCCCATCTGCTGGTCAAGGAGAGTAGGTTGGTGGGAGCTTCATGCCTAAGAGAGAGCCTGCATTCGATCAGCCCCACACCTCTGCCTGGAATCTGGAATTGGGGACAAGACAGAGGTGGAGAGGGACAGGTGTTGAGCCTTCTTTTCTTCCATTCATAGCTAGTATGGGCATTGGGCAGGTGCGTTGGCGGCCTTAACCCCAGGCCTTCCTACTTTGGCCAGAACAAGTCCCTCCAGACTGGAGGGAGCATGTGGTTCCAAAAAGGGACTTTCTTTCTCTAGCCCTGTATTTGCCTTCTGTCCCGCTGGCTCTTGGCTCCTTTGGGTCGTCTGTGTACTCTGAGTGTGTTTGCATGAGTGCGTGTGTGTAAAACCAAGCCATTTCTGGTAATTGAGAAGTACAAATTATTGCATTATAAATGGTTCGTTAATAAGTTGGCTGCTGGCTTCCAATGGCACCAGAGTTCTCATCGTTTGCTGTCCCTCTGCCTGCTGGCTGATGGCAGACCTTGAAGGTGGTGGGTAAAGGGCTTTGAACTGGGAGTCCCTCAGGCCTGCCCTCAGGGCTCAGGGCTGGGCAGCAGTGAAGGGTAGGGATGGGAATGATGGGAGTGGAATCCACAGGGAAGAGGCAGTTTGACACCATGGCATTTGGGTTCTAGCCCCTTCATTTTATAGGTCATTGGATCAGGAAACTGGAAGAGTCTTTAGAAAACATCTATTCAGTTTATAGAGGAGTAAACTGAGGCCCAGGGTGGGAGAGTGACTTGCCAAGGTCACATAGCTTTGACTGTGAGCCTCCTGACTTCCAGTGCAGCCTCAGATTCCCTCAAGGATGAGGGACCTTGTCTCATGCCCCCCAGGTTCCTGTTCCTGGCCCTCTTTACTCAGCTATGAGCCAAGGGTCTGTGCTTATGTCAGACGGAAAAAAGTGAAGACAATTATGGGGTGAGAACACAGCAGTCACCCATACCCCTCCTCTGGTAGGGCAGGACATAAGGAAGGAGAGGCCGCAGTCCCGAGCTTGGGGCCACAGTGCTTTGAGCTGTGGCCAACATGCCCAGGACTGCAGCTTGGCTCTGGGCCCCCTCTCATTTGGAAGCCTCCCTAATTTAATTAAGGGTCTCTACGTGCCAGCCTGCACTCCAGGCCCAGGCTCAGAAACCAAGGGCATGGCTCAGAGTTAATGAGCCTTGGACCCATTGCTCAGCTGCCATCCTGGCAGGCATGGCTGCCCTCTGCCTTCCCTCATAGGGGCAGCAGGCAGCAGTGATGGCAAGGGGACGAGAGGTCGCAGTCCTCCTCCCCTGCCCTGGACTGAGGCCAGCCTTTTCCTCTCTCCCTTGCCAGGAGATGTAAGCTCCAACACCACCCTGTTAGAATCCCGTGGGATTCTCCAAAGGCCTCTGTCTCTGAGGAGAGAGCCTCTTCCATCATTCATTTATTTAACAAATATTTATTGAGTGTCTGCTGTGGGCTTGGTGCTGTGCCAGGCTCTCACTGCACAGGGACCTGGAAGCCAGAGGAATGTGTAATGATAGGAGCCAGAACTAGCAGCAAGAGACCTCAGGCCCAGCCCTTGCTCTGCTTCTACATTGCTGGGTCCATCTGGGCATGTCACTTAACCTCTCTGGACTATAGCCCTCCTTATCTAATAAAAACAGAGGACAAGTGGGATAAAGTGACCTACCTCCTGCCCATCTGATGAGGACAGGGTGGGCTGAGAGGGGCCATCTACAAGGACACAGAGTCCTTGGAGGATGGCCTGCATGGTTTACTTTCTCATGTGTAAACATCCCTGGGTCACTTCACTGGCCCGATACTTGATCAGGGCTGCTTGGTGTGGCCAGTGGGGATGTGGTGTCAGCTGGATGGAGGCCGGGCCACTCCTGACCTGAGGTGGCTTGGCACTTATCACCCTTGGCCTGGTGTGGTCACCTGAGCTAGAACTTAGCTGCCTGGCTCAGTCCCCAGCTGGGGTTCTAGCAAAGGACCTGCTGGCCCCTAGCCTGGAGTTGAGCCCAGGGTCTTCTGTTTGCATTGAGGTCACCCTGGCAACCCCAGGCCTCTGCCCTTAGAAAGTGTGATTTGTGGAAGATGGGGAGAATGCAGCTCAGAGAAACGGGGCACTGTAGACCCTGTGAAGCATCAGTGCTGAGGGTTTGCCAGTGGTCAGGGAAATATCAGAGGTGTGTTTTTAGCAGAATCTTGCCAAGGTGAGCAGTGTAGCTCCTGTATTGTATCATGGGAAAAGGGAGATAGGAGGTCAAGACACCTGGGTTCTAGTTCTGACTGTGCCAACAACTGGCTGGGTAAGACTCTCTAAACCTCGCTGTCCCTCTGCTGGCTTCGATTCCAATGGCTGTTAAACTAGGGAGTTGAACTAGGCCCCTTCTAGAGCTGACACCCGTGATCTGACAGTAAATCAAGCATGAGAAACTCCTGTTCCCTTGGGACTTCATTATTACTTGAGAGGTGGCAGAGAAGCTCCCGTGGCTGCCTCCTTGCACTCAGCTCCCCTCTTGGCCATCCCAGCCACCTACACTCTACCCCTTACCTTCCCAACCTCCATTCCCCCAGCCCTAGGGGCCCAGATCTGTTTGGGTCTATTGTGCTCAGAACCCAGAGAGAGGCATGGGGAGCTGGTTACAGGGAGGCAAATTCTAGGTCTGAATAATGAAGAACTTTCTAGATGAGACCCACCCCACGATCTACTCCCCTGCCCTGCTGTGGTTGTTCTGAGCTCCCAGTCCTGGAGTTATGCAAGCAGAAGCAAGAGAATCACATATTTCAGAAGCCATCCAGTACTGAGTATTGGAGAAGTGATGAATCAGAGGCTCCCAACGTACCTTGTAAGAATTTCTTGAGGGACTAGTTAGAATGCATATTCCCAGACTTCTGCGATCCTGAATCAGTGGTTTGGGGAGAGCTGGCTGAGGAAGCTGCATTTTTCGTAAACTTCCCTGGCGGCAGCAGGCCCTGGAGGATGACCTCCATAGGCCTCGCCACCAGACGGTTTCAAGGAGCTGCTGGGGCAACCCATCTTTGAGGATAACTTTTTTAGCCCATCCACAATTGCCTGGAGACATGCCGAACGGGGACCCATATCCTCAGGCTGGAAAAGGAGTGGGTGGGAGAGAAGTCAAGGCCAGGTGCTGCCCCTTTCCTGGGAGAAGCTCACCTGCCCCAGCTCACCCAACCTTGCCCCCTCTCCCTCTGAAAGCCTCCCACCCTGGCCTCAGAAGAAGCCAGGCAGGTGTGTTTGGGTTTGTTTGCTCTTAGTTCCCCTCCTGCTCACCCCTCTCCTCTCACTAAACTGTTCTCCATGTAATTATCCATTTTATCAGGGTGAAAGGCCCTGCAATTCACTTGTCGAAGCCCTAACGAGGCAGTGTGGATGCTTTCAAGTCCGTAAAGAAAAGGGAAATCCTGCTAGAATTGGCAACTTAATTCACCAAGCCAGCCTCGACAGACCTCATTAAGTCCCCGTGTATTCATTTCAGGCTAATGGCTGTCACGCTGACTGCTGTTTGATTTGCTGTAATAGACTTTTATGTCGTTCCAATTTGCTCAAACGTGTTTGCCTGTGTCTGTGCCCAGCAGTACTGCTCCAGTACCTTCGTTCAGGTGCATGCCTGCCTTGCTGACCTTCAGCAGTGCCCCATCCCACCCCATCCCCCTCCTCCTGGGGCCAACCCCTCAGCCCTTCAGGTGTGCCCCAGAGTGGTGTCCTTGGGGCCTGGGGTGTTTGGGCTGGAGGATGGGTGTGAGGTTAGAAGTCAGATGGTGCCAGGTTCCTCCTTGAATCAAGGAGTCAAGGAGAGCCTTTGGAGTCTTGGGGACAACCATGTCCTTGAAGTTCTGACAATTCAGTTGCCTTAGCTGGGCAGTCGACTCTTTTCTCCATTTGGCCTCAATCTACCTCTCTCAACTGATCTTCTGGTAGTACACCACATGAATCCTTCTGCCAGCCCAGAGGTCGATTCAACGTGTCTGAGCTTATGTTCGTGTCTCTCGCTCTGACACACACTCTATACTCTTCTAACGAGTACTGGAGTATTTTTCCTTCTCTCAGCCTAACTCAATTCTGCCTGTCTTTCAAAGCCCACATTGATCCACTGTGCCCTGATCCACTCAATTTTTTTTAAATGAACACAACGAACATTTGTTGAACAACTACAGAGCAGGGCCCAGGGATTCTAAGCCGACTTGGACATGTCGGGTAGAGAAAAAGGACTGCCGTCGGCCAGCTGTGCAACTTTGGGCAGTGACTTAACCTCTCTGGACCACGGTTTTCTTATTGATAAGATAGGCAACAATATTCGCCTTGTGGTGTCATTGTGAGAGCTGTAATAACACAGGTAGGAAAAACTATTAGCCCACTTTGTGGCTTACAGTATATTCAGTAAAATGATGGTGATTAAGACCAGGATCTTGTCCTCAGGGAAGGTAATTTTACAGAGAGAAAAACAAGTAAGTGGGTGCCTAACTACATTTAATGTATTAAATGCCACAATAGCTTAGGGTATGCAAAGTGGGATAGAAGCACTGTGGATGGAGTGACCTGGTCTATATACAGGGGCTATATGGGATCTTACAGAATGAGTAGGCATTTGTTAGCCAGAGAATGAGATTATTGTGTCTCTGAATATCATGTACTTTCTGAGACCTTTTAGCCTCTTTTCACATATTGGAAGTTTCCAAAGACAGAAGTGAACTCTACCCCCGACCCAGGGTCCTGCTGAGGAAGGACAGGGGCCGTGTGGCTATGTGCATCCCTCACAGGTGCCCACTGTTACCTTGTGGAAATAAAGCTGGGCTAGAAGTAGGCTCCCTGGCTTTTTGCCCAGGCCTCTGCGACAGACAGATCCTGCATAGATCTTTGTCACTTGTGGCTTCAGGTGACGCAGCTCCGAGGTGGGGATGAGGCTGGAGGAGGAGAGGGATAGAGCTGGGACAAGCTAACAGGGGCACTAGAGACTGTGAGTTCCTGCTTGAGCCTCAAAGCTGGCCAGGGGCAGGGTTAGAGCCATAACCCAGGCCTCCTGGCCCTAGGTCCCACTAGGCCACACCATCTCCCCATGTCGCTCGATAGGGACAGATGAAAATTACTTAATCCCTGTACCTCCTTACTAGAGATGGGAAAGCAGGGAGAAGAGTATTCCTGATGATTAGAAATAATTTATTTCTAATATAATAATAAGTCGATGTTATTGTTATTATTGAGAGTTTTCTATGTACCTAATGCTGTGCTTTCCGTGTGGAGCTCACTGAGCCCTCACCATCACCTCATGTGGTAGTCACTCTTATTATTCCTGTCCTATAGATGCGGGGGTGGAAGTTGACAGGTTACTTGACCAAGGCTAGTCAAGGATAGAGCCAGAATTAGGATACAGGTCTGGTTATGTGGCTTTGGGCAGGTAGTTTCAATTCTACCTGCAAAAATGGAAATAATTATATCTGCCTCACAAAATTATAAGGATTAAAGTAAATGGGCCCTGAATGAGAAGTACTTAGCACAGGCCCAGTATAAGTTAAATGCCCAATAAATGGTCGTGGCCATAGTTGTTTGTATATTTGTCTCTCTCACCAGACTGAGCAAGGACTGGTCATTTGTGTATCCTCAGCACCCAGTTGGGGGCCTGGCCTGTGGACATGAACTTCACAAACAGACAGAGCCATTCTGCTCCCCCTGCCCCTTGGGCGGTTGGGAGGACAGTAGGAGCATTTATGCAAAGTACTTTGCCCCAGAGCTTGTTTCACTCAGGCAAGGGGTCCTTTAACACTCACAATCCAGGGTGGGGGCAAGGAGCAGCCAGGCCTGGCACCGAGCTGGAGAGGGCGCTCACAAATGCCTCCTACCCCCATACCCACACTTCGCTTTGCTCCTAGGACACGCTACAGCGTTTTGCTGGTGCTCACTGGTGCCCTCTGTTGCCCACCAGTTCCTGAATCTCAGCCATGCCATCCTCCGTGCCATGGCATGTGGGGAGCCCCAGGGCATGCGAATACAGACTTGGCCAAAGTTATTAGCACCTGCTGGTCTCAATAGCAGTGTCCCGAACTGCCCTCCTCACAGAGTGCCCATCAGACACTGGATGATTTATAAACTGCAACCTCAGGTTGCAGTGAGTGGTGGGGAGGGAGTATGGGAGGCTCCCACTGGCTCGTGCCTGCCATTCCCCAAGGTGTCAGCTCTGCTCATGACAGTGTTGTCTCTCACGCCAGAAGCAGCAGCCCCTTGACAGGCCATATTAATTTATGCCTCAGGGCCATGGTGCCCCGTGGCCCCCTCTGCATCTATAACCACCTGCCTATTGATCTGGGAGAGGGAGACCAATAAATCATCTCAGGGGCTCCGGGTCCTTAAGGCAGAGCTGGAGCAGCTTGTTCCAGCCAGGCAGTAGCGCTAGGCTGCGTTCCTGTGCCCCTTGTGATCACCCTGAGGTGCTCATGCCTTCACTGATCCCCTCTCACTGCCAGCACAATGACAATACCTCCTCTCTTACAGAGGGCAGGTGCTATAGCCTGCTGCAGTCTGGACCGTGAGCTTTGGGCGTGTAGCGTGGAGTGACACATGTGCAACGGCAAAGCAACAGGGCCACCTGTTTGTACATAGTCTTGAGTTGCCGTGTGTGTGTTTGGTGTGTATGTATGTATTTATTTAAGTAACATCATCTTCTCTATAGCTGAGTGTTTTCCCTATCTTTCATTTGTTCTGATGACAACTCCATAAGTTAGGGGAGAATTATTCCTCCCATTTTAGAGATGAGAGAAACTGAAGCCAAGGCAAGTTCACTGATTTCTCCAAGTTTCCCAGAGTCAGATATGCTTGCAACTAGAACCATAGTCTTGTTTTTTCTCATTTCCTAGCATGTTTACATATCTGTTTGCAACTTTGCTATGGCCTGCTTGTAATTTGCCAAAAGTTACAGGGATAAGGTCTTAATACAGCCAGGATGGGGGACCATGGGCTTTGCGCACAGGCTTACCCCCATCCAAGGCTAAGAGCTGTCACACACGCACTGTGTACAGGCTGTGGGGGTCTAGCAGAGAAGCATCACTCAGAGCCCACTGCTTACTCTCTGGAGTGAGGACCACCCCAGTGGTCAGGACCTAGCCATGGTCATAGTGATACCTGTTCCTTGTAACCTACAAAGTTAGTATACCCCCAGAGGGAGCCTCTAAGATTTCAGTCCCCACATGTGCATCCAATATTGTTCATGAGAAGCAGTAAACCCATTCAAATGAGTAAATGCCAGCCTGCTCCCCCTGCCATCAAGGAAGATTCAGCATCTTTCTGCTACCTCCTCCTGGGTCTGAGGTGCCCAGGAGGGAATAAATGGAGTCCCACAAAACCCAAGGCCCAAAGTGCTCAGCTCCACCAATACTCTGAGTCTCCTTGCTCCTTCCTCCACCCCACGGAGTAAAGTCCCGCCTCTGGCCACCCATAACCCCTGCAGCACCTCCACATTCCAAGCCCATGGCCAGGGCTGTGGGCACCCTCCTCTACCCTCACCACAAGGATTGAGGACAGCAAGAGATGAAGGAGCCCAGATGTAATTAAAATTATTATTTTGTTGAACGTTAATAATGTTCTTAATTACGTCGGTTTCCTTGCCGATTCTAGTGGGGAGACTTTAGGGGCCCATATAATTCTATTGCAGTGACTACAGGACCCTCTGCCATGAATATGAAGCAGGAGACTGTATGTGGAGGCCAGCTTGTGTACAATAGCGATTCTCTGGCACATGCAGGGACACCTTTTATTTTACCCCATACCCTTTAAATAAAGAAGCTCTAAATGGAAGGCGGTGATAGCTGCCTGGCAGGAGATGTTCCTGCTGCATTGTTGGGCTGTCAGCCTCAAGTGCCTGAAGTTCATCTGTTGTCTTTCATCTCCCTTTATCATAAATGTTCTCCTCTCTTTTGTGGTGGGGCCTGTTGGAGGAAGGGTGCAGATGTCCTGCCTGCACCCCTTTTTCTTCAGGCTCTGGAGTCTCCTTGGACTCTGAGTGGGGGGCAGGCTGAGGAAACTGATGGTCAAAGAAAGCCCCATGTGCAGCCAAGACCAGCTTTGGCTTTATTGCATCACGAAGACTCATGCCCCATCTGTGACATGGGGACCCTGATCCCTGCTGCAGCACAGTGTGATGGAGCCATGCACACCAAGGCTCAAACTCCAAACCAGGAGGCCATGAGCAAGCCTTTGAGAGCCTCTGTTTCTTCATCTGTAAAATGGGACACATCGCGGTATTGTAAAAGTTCATTGAGAGCATGTGCATGAAGCATCGCTCACATCGGGGAGCTGATTAGTATTCCCGTGGTTACGAAAAGTTCTCAGAGAGCTTCGTGAAAATAGCTTAAAGTCCGAGGAGCTTGACAGGTAGGCTCTGTTGCTATAGACTGATGAGTTGATATTGGGGTATTAGTGGTCAAAAAGCTTATAGTCCAGTGGGGGACAGAAAACATGTGGGAAACATGAAACGAAGACATGACAAAGAACAAAATGAAACCAGAGTCACCTAGAAATAACTAGGCCAAGAGCATTCCAAATGGACTTCTTAAAACCAATACCAGAGAGGCTGTCAGGGTGACTTAATCCACATTCTTTAGAGGTCAGCAAAACCCAAGAGGAGAAAAGATTTACCCAAGGTCCTCAATAAATCAGTGGCAGACCAGTGAAGACTGAAGGTAATTGGGAATGTTATTAGGGAAATGGTTTCTGGAACTCGTGAGGCTGAGCCCATCCCTGCGCTGGGCTCAGTGCTATTTTTCCAAGCGGGGCCTGGTTTCCAGAGCTGGGCTAGGAGCTGGGATTTGGGAGCAGGGAGGTGCTGCCTCCAAGCCCAAGAGCAGTGTCCTGGTGGGCTGCCCTCTCGATGCAGGACACAGAGACCATGCAAGCATGTTGACTAACCACCAGAATGCCGCTGCTCTTTCTCCTGTTCGAGGGATCTCTGGGCTTTTGCCTCAGCCCCTCTACGTACCTGAACAAGTTGGAATATTGTCAAAACAGCTTTGGGACAGGCCTGGCAGCCCCTGTGACATCGAGGCCCCCCACACAGTTGGCTTGTTTTGATGTGTTTGCGGGCTGCCTGACCCAGCTTATTTTCTACCAGGAGGGGGAAAATGAAAGAGAGAGAGCTCTTGGTTGATGAAATTATTATAACTTCTCGGATTCCTTAGCAGCCTTTAATTACTTTGCAACTTTGTGGCGCTGGCTGGAAGCCGGGGAGGGGCTGGGCTCTCCCCCTTTATAATAACGTTAAGTGGAAGCCTCCCGTCCATCTATTAGAAATCCTGCTCTTCTCTCCAGATGCAGCCTGAGAGATTTCACCTTGGCCATAATCACTAGGTACAATGTAATCGTTCCTGCTCACTGTCTTCATCAGCCGACCAACCCACCTCCTGGGCACGGGGACTGCCAGCCACAAAGAGCCGATTGCATGGTCACGTCCTTGTCCAGGAGGGTCAAGGCTCAGGCTGGTCCCTCTCCCAGTCCTGCCCCCAAGGTGGAAATGGCACAGAGGCCTTTTACATTGACCTTTACTCCTCTAGGTGCCTCGCCCATCCGGAACATAAACCCTACATGTTAGAAATCTATTCTATTTGCATTTAAGCTCCAAGCTTTTCTGGCCTTCTTGTCCTCAATCCTTACTGTGGGTGGTCACCTTCCTGGTGCCTGGCCTTTGTTCAAGCACTGCCCTCCCCCAGTGTTGCCTTAACCTAAGCCATTGCACCATCTTCCTTCCCACCATGTAGCCAAACCCTGTTCTTTCTAACTTAGAGCAGTCCAGTGGGGGATGGCAGGGGGTAGTTGGTATTCTCTGTACCCATTTTACAGACAAGTAAATCAAGAGATAGAGAAGTCGGAAGGCTTGCCAAGTTATTCCCTTTGGATGTGACTGGCTGGGATCTAACCCCAGGCCCTTCACTTGGTTTTCTCTCCACTGGACCTGAAGGCACAGGCCTCTTTTAGTGCCTGCCCTTGGAGTTGCTCCTCATACCTACTCCATCCACCCTAGCTTCTAAACCTCCCTCTGAGCCCACCCTCTGCCTCCTGACCTTGGCCTGGCTTTCCTTCCTGGGGTGGCCCCAGGACCCCCCTGTGGGAACAAGAGGCTGACTAGACTCAGGTCTGAGTGCTAGGCTTTGCTCGGGCTGGCTCAGCCAGTGACAGCCCACCTGTCTGTATAGCTGAGTTAGAGTGGGGCGAGCTCTAACCCAGAGAGGGCGGGAACCCTACCACCTGGGTCTGGGAGACTCGGGTGAGTCACTTCCTCCTCCCAGGCCTCAATCTGCCCCTCTGTTAAGTGGGACTGGTAGTCCTGGGCCTGTCCACACCATCGTGAGGCTCAAGGACAGGACAGACAAGAAGGCCTTGAGCTTCAAGCCTCGTACAAGTGGGACAGATGAACCCCTGGAGTATTTTTTCCAGTGTTCCCCAATTGGCTTCATGCTTTTTCTTTTCTTGTTTTTTGACGGGGGGACTCTATGTATTACTTATACATACATATAAAGAAGTGAGCAATCATAAGTGTTCAGCTTTATGAGTTATTGCAAAGTGAACACATTTGTGTAACTACACCCAGCATCAAGAAACAGAATTTCTTTAGCACCTAGATGTACTCTGGTGACCCTGCCAGGCCCTCCCTCTCTCCCCAGAGGGTAATCACTATCTTGGCTTTTAATGCCATGGATTACTTTTTCCCATTTAAATTTAATTATATACATTCTGGGGTTTTTTTTTGTTTTGTTTTTTGTTTTTTTAAATCACCTAAGCCCCTAGAATAAGCAGCCAGCTTTCTCTTGAAGGTGACTTCACACAGCGATTACGAGCACAATGGTTAGGTTAGTGGTCTGAGTCTCGGTCTCACCACTCACATCTGGGAGTCCCTGAGAAACTTCTCGTCTCTAAGAAAATAAGTGTGGTGCTCACCCAGGATTGCCACCATGCAGGTGACATGAGACAATGCCTGTGCAATGCTAGGCCAACAGCCTACCCATGGTGAGATCGAAGGGACCATTCCCTGTGGGCATCACCTCTAGAGAGCCTCTCTCTGGCAGAGGTCATCTCTGCAGGTGAACATAGTTACCCAGGTGCTGGGACAGAAGGGTAACTATGGGAGAAAGAGAGTCATGGAGAACTAAGTAAAGTGGGTGAAACTTAGGTTGAGAGGAAGCGGAAGGGAAGGGGAAAAAAGGAGGAGGGTCCCTTTCCCCATACCGTCTCCTTCGATCCTCACAGGAGTCCTTCATGTTGGTAAGAAAAGTATGATCGTCTTCATGTTATGCCTGGAGAAACAGAGAGGTTAAGTGACTTGTCCGATGAGACACAGCTAGCCCCCAATTTTATCTTCTTTGTACTGCCCCCAAAGCAAATTTAAGTGCATTTTACCTGCAGCATATCCATTTAGGGTTTAGGGTTTACTGGAAGTCTGCTGCCTGCAGAGGAGCAGCCCCGAGTCTGGAGAAGATTGAAGGGGGAGGGTGTTTGGTAAGGAGAAAGATTCTTCTGAAGTGACCTTTATTGCATTCTAGCACCTCCAGCCTTCCACAAAGCTGTGGCTCCTATCAGCAAACCAATCTCAGGCCTGCACAGGAAAACACAAAAATCTTTAAAGGTTTCTGAGCAGCTTGAAGTGATTTTTTTTTCCCCCGTTTGTTTTTCTTTCTTTCCTGGTCAAGGTTGGGGTAAGGCCAGCGCAATGGGAGGAGAATAATAAATTCTCCTAAAGCCTTGTTTTTCTCCCCACCTCCCCAAACCATCAGATCCCCAAAACTCAGAGGCCACCAGACCTTAAAAAAAATCTGCCCAACGCAGCCCAAAAGCTGGAGATTGAGGGAAATGCAACAGCAGCTATTGGGGCGGAAAGCCCTAAATGGTGTGGAAGTAATGCCTAAAGTGTGCTGGCGATTACAGACATTTCCACGGAGCCACGCTCCTCGGGCTGCATGGGTCGGTGCCAGCGGCTGGGGGAAATAAATAAATAAATAAGTGAGCAGGTCTCAGAGATCCCGTTAACTGTTGCTGTGCAGAGGGAGGGATGGGGGCAGGTCACTGGTAAGGGACGGGAGGAGGGTAGACAGGCTTATTCAGTTATTTTTTTCTTCCATTCATTTGGCCCCAGCCCCCTCACCAGCCTCCTCTTAACATTCTGCTTTCCTGCACCTCAACTTTCTTTCTGGTCCCCAAGGGCACCATGCCACAGGGTCTTTTCACGGCCATTCCCTCCCCACTTCTCATGAACTCCTACATCTCCTGATCTCTTCGATCCCTGATTGATCCCTCCTCCCAGTGCAGAACAGATTCTGCACAGGGCTTCTCCCCAGAGCACCATGATCTTGGCATGTAATTACTTATTTTCAGGACTACCTGATCACTGTTTCGGTCTCCCGAAGGAGATGGTGAGCTCTGTGAGAGGCAGGGGCATGTCCATGTGGCTGTCTTTTCACCACAAAACCCTCAAAACCCTCAGGACCTGGTACCCAGTGGGGATTCAGTAGAGATTTGTCGCACAATGCAGTTTATACCACTTGTTTTCAGGGAGGTTCTCCTCCCCTCCTCTGCAGCCCCCCTTCTTTCAGAGTTGCTCTAGTCCTAAGGCCCACTGCTAAAGGCATCTGAGAAGTGCTGGCGAGTTCCCGCCAAGGCCTTCAAACAGGCCTGGTCTCACCAGAGTTTGCAGGCAGCCAGTGGGAAATGAGGGAGCCTGACTGAGGGCTATTGGAGGAAAGGGTGTCATCTAATGGGGCTGGGGTGTGGTAGGCGGAGGAGTAGCCCCAAAGATGTCTACATCCTAATCCTGGGAACATGTGACTATGTTTCCTCACATGGCAAAAGGGACTTTTCATGTGGGATTAAGTTAAGCACTTTCTTGGGGAGATAGATACCTTGGTCTATCTGTGTGGGCCCAATGTAATCACAAGGGTCCTTTCAGGAG
Source organism: Pteropus medius (assembly GCF_902729225.1). Lineage (NCBI taxonomy): Eukaryota > Metazoa > Chordata > Mammalia > Chiroptera > Pteropodidae > Pteropus > Pteropus medius. The sequence goes on from NW_024344378.1 coordinate 45,509,746, forward strand.
GGAGGCGGGGGAGACAGAGAAGGAGATGTGACAATGGAAGCAGAGGTCAAAGAGAGAGGTTTGCAGGTGTTATGCCGCTGGTCTGGCGGTGGAAGAAGAGGCCATGAGCCAAGGAAGCTGAGTGGCCTCTAGAAGCTGGAAAAGGCATGGAAACTGACTTTCCTCCAGAGCCTCCAGAAGGTGTGCAGGCCTGCTCACCCCTTGATTTTAGCCCAGGAAGACCCATTTTGGACTTCTGGCCCCCAGAACTGTAAGGTAATAAACTTGTGTTGTTTTAAGCCGCTGTGTCTGTGATAATTTGTTACAGCGGTGATAGGAAACTCGTACGGGGTGCTTTGAAGGCAGAGCAGTAGGGGCATGCATCCTACAGTGCGCCCCGCCCCCCTCCAAAAAAAAACTCTCAAACTTTAGTTCACTCACTCCTTTGGGGCCCTTCAGGCAGGATGATTAATATACCCAGAGGTGGGTTGTCTGGACAAAGGCTTGAGGCTGGTGGTCGTTGATGAGCCATGAGGGCCAGCTGCGGATCAGGGTACCCAGAGCTGAGAAGGACAATTAGCTGGGAAGGGGCCCTGCAGAACCAGGAAGGGTGAAGTGGGGGATCCTGAGAGTCCATGCAGAGAGGTGTGGAGGGAGGGAGAGCTTGCAGATGAAGGGGTGGAGATGGTGCTGAAAGGCGCCGCATCCACAACTGGCCTCCATGCCGCTAGGACCCCAGGAAGACCTCCCCATTGCACTGAGGAGGACTTAGCAGGCGCCTGAGTGCTGGAGATCCTGCTAGAAAGCCTGGCCTCTTGGCACCAACCAGCTCAGAGAACAGAGAGAGAGGAGTCTGCTTTGCTTACCACCAGAGTGATAATGAGATGCAAGAATGTTGGTTCCAGATGCATAATCCCATCCTCCATTCATTCATTCATTCATTCATTCACTCATTCATTACACATATCACCTGGGTGCCTGCTGGATGCCAAGCCCATGCTGGGTGCTGGGGACACAAGAGGAATGTCACATGGTCCTTGGCCCCCAGGAGATTCTGGCTGAACCCTGCTTGCCCACAGCGGCACTCTTTAACACAGAATGGGAGGCCAATACTTGAGGACCCGAGCAGCCACCACTCAAAGCTTGGCCCTCTGGGTTGCTGAGGGGAGGAGCATGGCAGTTCGCCATCCCAGCTTTAGTGCTCTAGGAAAGCTGGGCCCTGCCCTGGCTCCCAAGCCCCTTGTCCTCTTGTAGCAAATATCAATATAAAGCATGTCTCCCTCCAGGCAGCAGAATTGGACAAATGAGCTCTAAATGAGCTTGGCAAATTGGTTCTCTATGCTCTGTCCCATTCTTCTTCCTTCTTGCCTTGCAGCACCCTGGGTTCACCTGCAGGCCTGCTCTTAGTCTGGGCCAGGGAGGGAGGGAGCAGGGACTGATGTAGGTCTGGGGCAAGCAGAGAGGCCTCCCCCATCTCGGGACTCCCCATCTGCTTCTTTGTATCTGAGGTGGGTGGAGGCCCCACAAGATAGAAAGGCCCTCCTGGAGAGTTCAGGGGCATTACTGAGGAAGGGGCAGGGCACAGGGCCCTTAGGAGGCCTGGCAGGGGCTCAGTGACCATGCCCTCCTCTGAGCTCCTGTTCCAGCTTCTGTTTACACCACTTGTCTGGTATATGGATCCTCCTGGTCTTAAATTCCAGGATTCATGAACTGATTCAAGATGGGGTCTGTATCTTATAACTCCTTGAACCCATAGGTCTGGGGATACTGGGGAAGCACTGAATAATGATAATGGAGATTGTGCATGCATTCACTTGTGTGCTTTTTATAACCAATCTGTGGTGTAGGTAATGGGATTATTCCCGTTTTTAAGATGTGGAACCCGGGGCTTGGAAAGGTTAAGTCAGTTGCAGAACTGGGATATGAACCTAGCCAGTGCGCCACCAGTGCCCCCATACTGCACTGCACAGTGGGTCTAGTGGCTGCGCCATGGAGGTGCTTGTGTCTTGCACATCGAGTAAATGTGCCCCGGATACTTGGAGAATCCAACAGGCACTGTGAGAGGGCTGCTAAGCTCCTAGGGCAGGACTTCCAGGCTGTGGCTCCTTGCAGCCTTCCCACAGTCTCCCCTCATCCTCCCAGTCACAGTGCCATGGCGAACGTGGGACAGAAAGGATGGGAATGCCAGACACCACTCCTAGTCCTAGAGAGCCAGGCTGGGCAGCATGTTCCTGGAGAGACAGCCCTCCCACCCCACACCAGTGCACGCACGCATGCACACCCCTCAGGCGTGACGGCCACCCTGCCTCCTTCTGTCCCGTGTGTCTCCCTCACGGGTCAGTGCTCTGGAGTGGTAAATTATGAGCAAAATCGGCCACAGCCAGCGGGAGGCCAAAGGGACACAGGGAGGGGACGCTGCCATCAAGGCCATTAGCACTGAGCTGGCCAGGCAGACGAAAGCACAGCTGATTGAGAGAGAGTAGGCCAGCCTCCTCCTCTGGCACTGTTCTGTAGCCCTCCAGAGAGTGACAGGGATGGGGCACACACAGGGAACATGTGTGCTCACTGAGTATTCATTGAGGATGCAGGATTCATAGCGTGGATACTTGGTCATGCCTCCCTGTCCCCCATGAGAACAATTTTCAAAAGGAGACAGTCATTTTATGTGCAGGAGAGTAGAGAGAAGCTTATTTCAACTTAGATTCTTCAGACTGGAGCAGACCTCATCCCCCTGCCCTCCATGGCAGCAGTGTATCTTGAACTGTGGACTGGGATGCTTCCATATGTCTTTGAGCCTTTCCTTTCTTCTCCCTGGACCTCAGTTTACCCACCTATGCAATGGAGTTAATAACCTTAGCTCTGGCTAGCTTCCTGGCTAATCAGGGTTATTATAAGAAACAGATGAGCCAATGATGAAATGACATAAACTAAGACCCAGTTCCCCACGTTGTGGCCTGGCTGACTTATGCCATCAGGTCATGGCTCTAGGAGGGGTCTGGGTGGTGTTCCTGCCTCCAGAAGGAGAAGGCAGAGCAAGTGTAATGACAAAAGAGGCCATCCTATAACATGTCACTCCATGGTGCCTCATTGGACTTGGGTCTCAGTGACCACTCCCCCCCCCAAATCACCCAGGTCAAGGGTCAATCAATCCCAACAGTTAATGAGTGGAGGTGGAGCATGTGTTGGTAAACTGAGGCCTAGAACCCTAGTGCCTCTCTGTGCAGCGGTGCCTCGGACAGGTCCCTTCCCACAGTCTCACCTGGAGGGCTGTCAGGCGGACAGGCCCGTCCCTTCTGCACGGCTGGCCTTGCAGCTGGCCTGCAGCAGACACGGCTTTTTTGTTTTTGGTTAAAAGGCCTCATCGGAGCGTTATGATATTGGAATGTGAAGGGTAATTGAGCTGAAAGCTATTCTCTTCCTGCGACTCGCACGATAGGAGTGATTGAGGCGCCGGGGCCTGTGCACCAGCCTGGGAATCCTGATGAAAGGTCTGTGTAGAGATGGGGGTCGCTGGACGGAGTGGAACCAGGCCCCAGAACCCTTCTTCCACACCCTGGGGGCCCAGGCCTGCTCCTCAACGTGCTCCCCTGGGACTTGGAGCTTCCAGGCCAGGCCTTTGCCTACCCGGAGCAGATCGCCAAGGCCCCTGGTGTGCTGGGGATAGGCAGAGGGTCTCCAAGGATAGGTGCATGAGGAGGGGGCTGGGCACTGGACTGAAACAAGCAGAACAGGCTGTGGCATGCATCCTCTACCGCTCCTCACTGTTTCATCTTCTCCTGAAAGAACTCATCTCCAGAAGAGGGGTCTCTTTCTGTGTTTTCTGTATTTTTCTCCCCATGTTGTACCCTATCTCTGCCAATGTTCAAACAACCCCAGTGTTTTTAAAACCATTTTAATGCACCCGAGGAATCAGTTCTTCAGTGAGGAATCAGTGATAGGAATCACCTGAGGGTCTTGTTAAACTGTAGCTCCTGATTCAGTTTGCCTGGGGGGGGGCCTGAGACTCCCTGTGTCCGTTGAGCTCCCTCCCGTGTGATGCAGATGCCACTGGTCCTCCCACCTCACTTGGAGGAGTAAGGTTCTATAAAGCTGTCAGGATCGTGGGCCAAGCAAGAGTGACCCGGATTCTGAGTGCAGGGCCCCGCCGTGAGGAAACAGGGAAACAGCCCGCTCCTGAGCAGGGTTGCCCTCCGTGGCCGTGCAGGTAGTGCACCGGGCAAGGAGGAGAGTCCTGGGGAAATCCAGCCGAAGTATTGCTCATGAAGCCACATTCCCTGGAGCTGGATGGCATTGCCTAGAGAAAGGAGCGTGTTTGTCTTGACACAGAGGGGTGGTTTGGTTACTAAGCTGTGTACTCTGAAGGGGCATGTTTGCACAAAGGCACCACACAGATCTTGGCCCCAAACTTAAGGCTGTGACCCTGTACCTGCTTCTGCATAACCTCACTTTTCCTCTTTTGCACTGCCCAGTTTCACAACTTCCCTGGCAGAATGTGAAAGTCCAGGAAAAGGTAGAGTGCATCACGCTCATACTTCAAGAATCAGTTTCTCCCTTCAGTCACTCTAGCCCTATCTGGGTGGGGAGAGGAGGCTCAGGCCTTCATGAGAAACAGGTTCTTTCCTGCCTCCTGCCTCCTTCTCGCCTGTAGAGCTCAGCTGGAGGGATTAGGCTAGGATAGGTCCCTCTCTCCCAACTTAGGGTGAGAACCAGGTCTGCTGCAGAGAAGGAGTGTCCTTGAGGAAAGATACTCTGGCCCACCCCAACCCAGACTACACCCTCCCCTGCAGCACATACACACACATGCACACACGCACCAAACCCAGTCTCTCTGCCTGGCCCGTTATTAATTGCCCTGCAGGCTGAGCTGAATGGGTCCCATTAATATAAGCTCTTACAGCTCCAAGGAGTTGGGGCTTGTGCTGGGACATAGTAGCTTATCTCTCTTGGCCAGGCTGTCCTGCACAGGATTCCACTGGCACATAACAAGCCATCTTCAGGGCCTCTGGGCCCATGTGCCAGGCCTGGCAAGGAGAGAGAGAGTCCCACCCCTTCCCTGGCTCTGCTCTGCCAGCCCCCAGCTGAGCACAAGCCTTTCTCTAACCCCACTGGTGCCTAAAGTCTGGGCAGGGTAACCCTGAGCAGTGAGAATCCTCAGCAGTGGAGCCACAGTCACAGTACAGGCCTCTGCGGGCTGCCACACCCATTTCCCACCCCAGCCTGGCCTGAAACGCCCCTTTTCGCTTCAGACCTGGCTTCCCTCATCCCACAGTGTTGCTATGCCAAGGGCTGCAATAGTGTTGTCATCTATCTTGCCTGGTTGGCATATCATCAGTGGGCAGGTATGCAAGGCTGAGTCTCTGCTGGTCTTACAGGTGGGCAGAGCCACCTCATCCTCTCTTTCTCCTTTCCCAAGCACCTACCTTCCTGACAGCCTCTCATCTCACACACCCCTGACTAAGGTTGGCATTCACAGTCCCTATGCCCATCAGAAGAGGGAGGAGTCTGACTGCTCATTTTCCCACCTCTTTGTCCCACCACTGAATAATGTGCACTGTAAATGCTTATTGGACAGTTAATACTTTTCAAACTCATCCCCTGTGCCAGGAACCATGCTCAGCACTTTCGGAGCACCTTCTTAGACCACCTTCAATAAAGATATGTTCACTCTTCTCACTATGCACATGAGGAAGCGGAGGCCCAGAGATATTCAGTGACTGCTCAGGGTCACACAGCTGGCTAGCAGACCCCACAATATGCATAACACTCATAGTGTCTGTTTGGATACTTTCCTGTGACGTGGAACTCTTAGCTCCCTGGGGTCATCCAGGACAAGTTCAGGCATCTCTAAATTGTAAGAAAATTTTTGTATTGAGCTGGAATGTGCTTGCCTGCCACTTGTACCCCATTGATCCGGGTTTGCTGGCTAGGATGAGGATCAGTCTGTGCTAGTGCAGCCACAGAAGGCTGCCATGAGTTTTACCCACCTCCTTGGGCCCATTAGCACTGATGTCTGAGCCTCCGACCAGCTCGTGACCAACCTGTAAAAACTTGTAAGGAGCAAGGGAGCCCCAGAGTAATCTCTTCTCCTCTAGGATTCCCCCAACAGTGAACCTCTAGCTTTTTGCCAGGTCCAACAGTCAGTACCCCTGACCCTCAGAGGTTATAAGCCCAGTGTCCCCATTCAAGATTCTGAACGTTTTTTGTTGGGGGTTCCCAGGCTCCACTGGCACTAACATACCTCCAAAAATACTATATTTCTTCCATTCTCACATGTGCATTTACTCTTCATTTAAAAATATATGAAATTGAAATTCGTCTGAATTAGTCATAGTCTTTGCCTGCACAAACAGTAAGCGCACTCACCTCACTGGAGTGTGACTACTCTGTGCTCCCTAGATCTGCTCCCTGGGAAATGGCCCAGGGCCCCTGCCCTGGGAAATGTCCTCCCAGCCCTAGGGGTGAAGCCTGAGTGAGTGGGGTTGGGGAGTCGAGTCAGGGGCCGAAGACCAGGGAGCCTCCAAAAGCCATCACTGCTCTGATCTTCCTAGCTATAGACAACATCCACATTTGGCACTTCCTGTGCAGGCAGGAAGTGCTGATATTTTTAACTCCTAAACTAGGCCTGCTTCAGCATTAGCATGGTACCTCAGCACCAGCCCCTTTGGGCCAAGATTTTCCTCATCCCCTGACCTCTGAATATGCAGGTCAGAGCCAAAAAGGGGAACAGCAGTGTTCATTTTTGCATTCTGCTCACAAGTTTCTAAAGAGTTGAAGAGTTTTGGACTGGACTGACTATTTCTCACTCATGTTCAGAAGAGCCTTAGTCCTCGGGGAAACTGCTAGCCAACCCCTCTCAGAAAGGGGGAGTCCCTCTGAGAGACCCCTGGTATCCACAGTAACAGGCAGAAGAAGCCCAGGCTGAGACCCCTCCAGGAGCCTGAGACATGGGGAACTGAGTAGCTCGAGGCAGTAGGACCTTTTGGAGGGAAGCCATTCAGCACCCTCCAGTCCCCCACCCCAGTCCTTCCCAGAAGTCCTCAGGCAAAAAGGCTCCAATTGATGAACTAGTTCCTCCGTAGCTGTCACATGTCTTCAGTTCATTACAGCCCCACCTGCCTCTCACCGAGGCTGCTCTCCTGCCAGCCTCCTGGCCGCATCTGAGGGAGAGAGCTCACACAAGAAGAGCAGCTGGGATCTGAGACCTCACGATTATCTTGGAGAGTCCAATCAGGGTAATGGCAGGTCCTTCTTTAGGGAACTGAGTATCAGGACAGGGATGGTGGAGGGGGTAGATCTTGAGGCGGGTTAACCCTTAGACTTCCAAATCTGGAGGCTGGGGCCACAGCCAGGCACACCCTGCTAGTGCAGCCCTGCCAGTGGGCCCTCCCTGGGATCCACTTGGAACACTCTGTGGGGGCTGGACTGAGATTCAGGCCAAGCTGTCTGAATCTCGGGGTCGAATCTCCAACCCTTAGCTTTTCCTACACTAAGCACTGGAGCTTTCAAATGTAGTATTAAGTTTGATGCCTGGCAAATATTTTTACTACTCTCTCTGTGCCCAGCACTATATGTAGCACTGCAGGTGTGACAATTTCTGAGGTTTGGCATCTTCTGGATGGGCTCCAACCCTTTGCAGAGCACGGGTCTCTGGTACTGCCCAACTCAAGATGACATTCAGGGTGTGAATGAATGGGTGGAGGAACAGCATGATGTGCCTCAGTCACAAGACCCCTCTGATTCTAGTCCTGTCTCTGCCACCAGTCAGGTGACTTTGAGTGTCATTTACTACTGGATTTCAGCTTCCTCATTTGCACAATGAGGATATTACTACCTCCCTGCCCACTTCAGACGGATAGGCCCTGACATGCTGTATTTAGCCTTCGATGTGTGTGCCCTTTTATGGGTAATAAATTCAACAAATACTCATTGGCTCCTGATATATGGAAGACACACAAGTGCAATACAGCTCTGCCTTCCAGGAGCCTCTAGTCTAAAGAGACAGACATGTAGAAACCCACATAATTGAGAGCCCAGGCAGGCTGAACAGGACACATGTGAACACCCGCTAGGGCTGCAGGGGCTGAAAGGTACTGAGTGGGGGAGGCAGCCTTTGCACACGGCTAAGTGGGCTGAGATGGAGGGGAAGGCAGCCCAGATGAGAGGTCAGGCATAGAGAGGAAAGGCATAGAAGCTGGAAAAGGCCAGGTATGCTTGGGGGGCAGTAAGAAGAGGGTGCTGGAACAGGCCCAGTGGACATAAGGTAAAAACTTAGGGTTGATTGGGCCACACAATATGAAGGACCCAAAATATCCCAGTCAGTGGTTTCAACTTTCTTTCCTCAGGCAATGGAGAGGTTTGGACGGCTTTGGGGCCCGGGGAGGATACAGTCACAGCTGAGCCCTTGGGAAAGGTCTCTGGTGGCTGCAGAAAGGATTGTTGGGGTGGCATCGCGGGACATGAAGATACTCTCTGCCCCCACCCCACCACCATCACACACTGTTTAAATCTATAACTCCCTGTTTTAGAAAAGACCTCTTGTCCCACTTCCCATTTCCCTGCATTATTTTTTCCTGAGGTTTCAGAAAGCATCTCCTCTGAGGCTCCCACTGTCCCTCTTCATTCACGGTCAGGCTCTGAATTTTAACTATTCTATTTTCTTTACTGATTTTATGATAAACAGCCCAATGTTTTCCAATGCCTTTCCTAAGTGTGTCAGGCCATCCCTCGAGGCGCTGATGTATCCCTTCACTCTGAGATGCCTACTCTCATCCCCACCCGGATATGTGATTGTCCCCAGATCCACTGGTTCCTTTCAAGTGGCCGGCACTTCTCCAGCCCACCCCAGATCCATAAAATTTAGGGGTGAGTGTCCATCATCTCAGGCTGAATCTGGGTCACGCTGGCTCACAAACTAGCTGATGGAACAGACCCCTCAACTCAACCAAGGGACATCTGTTTTGATTTTTCATATTTTTTCTTCCATTTCCATGTCTGGAAGGACTGGCTGCCCCTAGGAACCACTGAAGTGCCATTGCTCTGCTGAGCAAGACTTTCCATTGCTGTGGGGTCCCCCAGCCCCAGCCTGGCTGGTGCCTGACCCTAAGTCAGTCATTCGTTGCTGGTATAGAAATTAAAGTTTATTTAAACCTCTCTGAGCCAGGTACTTCTGGAATTAACTCTCATTCCTAGTGTTCAGAAGAACTTTGCCAGTTAGACAAGCACACCCATTTTTCTTTCCCCCTAAATCCTGCCACCACCACCACCAGCCATGTCAGAACCAACAGTTAAATTCATAGAATTGTCAGACTAGGTTACTCAAAATGTTTGACCCCAGTGATATTTTAAGATTCTTCCCCCTGCTCTGACTTCCACATTCCTTGGCTCTGATCTGAGGGTGGTAATCGCCTCCTATGCTGGACACCAAAATAAGGGAAGGTATAGACACTGCCACAGGCCACCTTGCTTGGGACCAAGGAGTGAGGCTTGGGGTCTATGGCATTCACTTTTGCTCTAAACTCTAGGAACCTGGAAGCCTACACCCCATTCTGGATAGGCAGACGGAAGAGGTTCTTTCAGCTGAGAAAGCCAATAGTTCTGGCCTAGTGTCTGAAGAGCCCCCATCTTTCTCTCCATGTACAGGCAGCCAGGAGAGGGCTCCGCAGGCTGGGCTTACGCTGCTGCCAGCCTGTGTCCTCTGAGGCTCTTCAGGGAAGCGTGGCCAACTGCCTGCTCCATGCCCAGTCTCTTCCATCCAGACTGCTCATTGCACTTTTTATGGCTCGGAGCTGGTGGTTTATGGAGCAGGAGAAAGACAGCAGTAGAACCAAAGGAAGGGCAGACCAGTTGGGGGCGGGGTAGATGGTGCTTATAACCTCTGGTTAAGCCCAAAGACATTGCATAAATTATGGCCTGTGTCTTCCTTAGTTCCCACTTTGCATCCCTGAACAGATCATCACTTTCTGCTGAGAGAGGGGTGAGCTCTGATCCCCTCACACAAGACCCAGGCCCCTCCTGCCTTCCTGGGGCTCATTCTAGGTGGCAAGAAGTCTTCAAAACCACAGGCACCAAGAGCCTGTTCATTTCTCAAGTTGACCCTGACTCACAGATGTATCAGGGTTTGTGGCATCATAGAAGGCTTTGCTCCACATTCTGGTAGCCCAAGAAAACTGCCTCATGTTGAGGCCGTTCAGTGGGTCCTAAGAAACAGGAAGAAAGCTTTGCTGACGGGAGGATACCTTTCATAATGGGTGCTTACTGTATAGCTTTGTGGGTAAGATTTGACCTGTATTCTGCCCAGTAGCAGCATTTTGGTATTCTCCAAGCCCAGTTGCCCTGGGACTGGCTAGCCGAAGGAGCCTGACCCCTGATGTGACCCCTACCGCTCTGCCCAGGCAGAGACTTGGTTAATCAGGCCAGGGCATAGCTGGAGCCTACCCTCAGCCATGTGCCCTGGGGACAAGATGATTTATGCCAGGAAAGTGGCATCACATCTCCACTTCGTTATCACCGAGAAATGCTGACTAGGCAGCTCTCTCTGCATGTGGCATTGAGTTTGGACTCTGCAGAAAGTGCCCATAACTGAAACACATTGTCAGCCTGAGACAGACAGGGAAATCGCAGAGGAAAGGGGCCACATGCTCTCAGCTAAAGTTCTCAATCTGCTAATGGAGGGACTGGCTGCCCCAGGCTCTACGCTGGCTGCCTGCAGAGGGCAGGCAAAAGGGCCAGTCCCCTCAACCTCCCCACGGCCCCTGCCCTCAGGCAGCCCACATTTTTATCACAGGAAAGAGAACCTAAAACAGAAGGACTTCATGGGGACAGGGATACAGGGGAAAAGGTTACTCTGTAGGGTGCAGGCTATAGGTGCTGATGGGGAGAGAGTGGGGAGAACTCTGAGGGTGTATGGTACAGAAAGGCCTCTGTGGAAGGAGGACTTGAGGTGCCCTCGAACATGAGGTGAGTTCTAGACGAAAGCTGAGGTGATGAGAGGACGCATTCTAGGAAGTGGGCAGAGGAACAGAGGTAGGGAGAGTGCGGTGTGGTTGGGGCTAGTGAAGAGGGGACTGGTATGAGAATCAGCAAAGGCATTCGGGGAGAGGGCGGGGTTGGCTGGAACCAATCGAAAGGAGGGCCGTGGAGGGTTTTGAAGGGCATGCAAAGCTTTTGATGCAGTGGAAACAGTGAGCCCCTAAAGCTTTTTGGTGAGATGGCATGACTGAGAATGGGGCAGGAGGAAGACTCGTGAGGCAGGAAATGAGTGGCAAAGGCAGCAAGGATTTGGGTTGCAGCTTGAGCCTAGTGTGGGGCGGCAGACTCACCATTTGGCGGGCCAGAGTTGAAGACAGTGGGTCATGAAAATCCGCCACTGATAATCAATCCGTAAGTCTTCTGTTCCCTTCAGACCCGAAAGAGGTTAGTGGGGGTAAGCTAGGGCATGTGTTGTGACGAGGGAGAAGATCTTCAGGAGAGAGTGTCACAACAAGGCAAAGAAGCTGGCAGCCGTGTGCCTGAGACAGCAAAGGGGATCCATTGGAGCACAGTTGGATGATGGGGAGGGGCACTAAACACAGAAGGGTGAACATCTCAACCATGTTCTTTATGCTTATTGTCTTGAAAGGTGGATGGTCTGGGTGGAAAATTGAGACAAAAGTCAAGATTATTTGGATATTTGTTTGCAAGACTACTTTTGAAGGTTCCACGATCCTTTGACACCATGCATTTGACAGAACCATCTCAGGAGCCAGTATTGATCACCCAACTGCTCCCTACCCTCCCTCCCCATCTTCCTATTTTCCGCTGGGTCCACAGCTGAGGGCCTGGAGGTGGGAGCAAGTGGCCACCCTTTGGGGCCAGCAGCTCCTAATCCCCAAGCAGAAGAGCAGCTCTGTTCTCTAATTGAATAATGTGTGGAATAATGGGATTTCTCCAGAACCATCGGTTATGTTTCAGAGCCAAATCATAACGAGAAAGTCATTAGTAGTAATAAACACAGCAGAGAGGATCCGTCAGGGGCCTGACAGAGGGCACAGTGAGGAGGGGAAGTCATTCCATTTGCATTTTTGTTAGTTAGCAGAATGTCACCAGCACCCCCTATCCTCCCCCCAAAAGAAGTCAAGATTCACAAAAGCACATTAATCCGAAGGATTTTCCTCGTGATGCCAAGGACAATGCAGACAGTAATAGCTTTGCCTCTTCCAAGTGGCTCTTTATATTTCCTTAAAAACTGAGTGTTATCAAGGTAATTTCCACATCCCATCACTTCTCACTTTGCATGCCCTGGAGGAACCCAATAATAAATGAACTCTGTGTGTGCCCCAGGCTTGTCTCTGCTTCCTGCCCATTCCATCAGTCTGGCTTTCTGTCTCTGCAGCCCACCCCCAAAAGATCCAGCTGACTGCCATCTCAGCATTGATCTAGTCTCATCCCAGAGCCCCAAACTGACAGTGTCAGCGACCCAATAAGGAGCCCTTACTCTGGGCTAGCATTGTGACTGATTTCAAACATTACTTCATTTCCTCCTCCTGACTCTTTTAAGATGACGGTGTTATTATTTTATTTCACAAATGAGGAGTCTGAGACCAAGGAAAACTTCACAACTATGAACATTCACTTGGCTAGTATAGGACAGAGCTGGGATTCCAACCTATGTTCCTCCTCACCCCCACAAAGCAGTTGCCCCATAAATGTGTTGGTTAATTTCTCCCACAGCCCTCTTGAGTATGATCCAGTAGCCAGCATTGTCCATATCATTGGGTCCTTTTTACAGATAAGAATAACTGAGGCCCGAAGTCAGTGCCAATATCATATAGCTGTCAGGGGAAAAGATAAATAAGTCTGTATTCCCCTTGCCAGTCCCCACCCCGTGGAGGTCTCCATTGGTTATGTCGCTCAGGGAAGAGCAGCTGAGAAAGTGGTAAGTTAATTTTCAAATACACTCAGTCTTGTCCCAAGGTTGTGAACTTCTCATTCTCTCCAGCATGTATTAATAACTTGTAACCGGGTCCCCCAAGGAGCCATGACAATGAGGGACCATGTCAGTCTGGTACCTAGCTGTTTTCCTGACTTGTAGTATGACCACCATCAACCTCCCGGAATTCTGGGGCCTTGACATCAGAGTTAGAGGGGCTTTTCTGGCCCACCCCTCTCTTCAAAATAAGGCCCAAAATAAGAAATGACTTGTTCTTGGGCACTTGATTGGTGGAGCCATAGTCTCCCCGCACACACACACACACACACACACACACACAACACATTTATCTTTCTGCTCCCTTGTCATGTCCAACATATTCTTTTCTGTTCCTCAGATTAATCTGATTTTAGGAAAACAGAATAGAAGTCAAGTGCATCAAGACTCTCTGATGCTAAGGCGAATATATTCTGGCAAATGACAGGGAGCTACAAGAACTGCCTTCTTGGCGGATACAGTATGCGATAAACTCCCAGGAGTTAGCAATCAATCATAACTTGGTATTTTCTTTTCTTTAAATGAGCACGTTTGAGTTCTGAAAGTGTACCGGGTACTTTTGTATGCCCTATTCTAATAAATCTTCACTAAAACCTTGTGAGGTTGGCAGATCAGGAGTTCTTATCTCTAAAGTACAGACCAGGAAACTGAGGCTTGAGGCAGCGATTTGCTGAGTTCACATGGTAAAGGGAAAGGATCAGAGATCAGGAGACATGTGGCAGTTAGAAACTAAGAGCCCCAGACTCTGTCACTGCTGTCTTCACTGGATTTCCACCTAGGAGACTGTTTCTGCCTGTCTCCTGATAACCTAGAGAGTTCCCAGTCTGCCCTCAAACTCAAGTCCTGATATGAGCCCCAGAGAGAGTGATGGGGAGATTTTCCCCACCCTGTGTACCCTGCCTGCTCACCACTGCCTCTGTCTTCCCAGCTGGCAGGTCAAGCAGGTGACAGCGCCCCCTGGAGGCCAGAAGGCTGGACCCATCCTCCCCACAGCCCCTGATCCCTTCCCCTGAGCACTCCAGTCAGGAACCCAAAATTGGGCACCTTGGTGTATGGTGCTCCCCAGCAGGACCGACACCTCTCGTGCCTGTCCCACCTGTAGCCTGGCAGTCCGTGGCTCCTGACTTCTTCGAGGAGGAAATCAACTCCTCAGAATAAAAATAAGGATAGTCAGCTCAGTGCTCAGCGCTCAGAGCCAGGGGAGGGCTGTTCTCCCGGGCCCCCTCCGTTCCTTGCCTTTCTCCTTTTTTCCCCTGCTTGTGGCTTTGTTTGTTGGACACATGTCAAGCCTGATGTCCTAAATGATGCAAATCTGGAGATATAACAGCTTCTTTTATCTCATTTCAAAACCCAATTTGTTCCTGCTGTCTCCTGAGGGCTGCGTGACCCCCCCAGCCTCTCTCCTGCTCCAGAGCTCTGCGGACTCGAGTCCCCTCTCCCTCCCGGCCTCCTCGCTCCCCTTCCCTTCTTTTCCCCTCTTCTTCCCTCTTCCCGCTGTGTCTCCCTTTGTCTCTCTTCCTTCCTCTTTTTCTCTCTTTCCTCCATTTATCCTTTTCTCTGAATCTTTTGGTCTCTCTTTCTGTCTCTCAGTTCCTTTCCCTCTTTCTTCCTCCCCTACTGTCCCCTACCCCGAACCTTCCATTCCTTTTCTCTCCTTGGGGACAGGCTGTATTTGTTTGCCTTCTTCCTCTTAAATGGTGGAAGAGCAGGTGTGCGTGCTGGTGACACGGCTGGGAGGGAGAAGGTTGGCTTCATAACCCTTTGCTGCCTGGCTCCTGGCTGGGGAGTCAGGGCCTCTCTTTATACAGGAATCCTGGGGCCCCTCCCCAGGGCAGACTAGGACTTTCTGCTCTTTAGGGATGTGGAGCACCTACTTCACCAGCTCAGATGTTAAGTGATCCGGTGGTGTGACCTTCCTCCAGACTCCCCACCCAGCCCCAGGTGTGTGGTAGGGCTGGCCTGGGCTAAGGCTCCCTCACAGACCAGAGCCCACAACCCTCTCTAGATCGGCTTGCACTGGGAACCCACCCACCTTAATCAGCCCAGACCCTGGGGCAGAAAGCAGCTCCTTGTCCTCCGCCTTCCCCACACCGCACTTGGCAAGTTCAGCCTGACTGGATTACCCAGTGCCTGGTGCTGAGCAGCTGGGGAACCTGTGGGCAGTGCCTGCGGGGAGCCTGCTATGGTGCCCCTGTAGGCCAGTTACTTGACGGGACAATAAAATGTCCAGGCCACCCCAGCCTCCCAGGCTCATAGCTGTAGGCAAAGTTTGAGGATTGATGGGAGGACTGCTCTGATCCCCCTGCACAAACACACACGCTCTTGGCGATGACTTGATATGGTCTCCAGTACCATATCCCCTGCATAAGAATATCCCCTGCATATTCCCCTAGGAGATTGGGGGCAAGGTTACCCCAATTCACCCCTTCCCTGCCCTCTTTAAACAGAGAAAGGAAAGGAAGGTCTTTCCTGAGCGGTGGCTGGAAAAGGCCCTTTCAGGAAAAAATATCTCTCTTGGCCAAGTTGTGCTGACTAGGACCCCAGCCCAGGAATTCCCAGCCTCCCAGCTCTGTACAAATCTTAAGATCCCAGGCAACTTCCCATGACCTTGGGCCTCAGTGGGGCTGGGTGATCACAGGCCCTGATGGGAAGGAAGGGCTTGCCCAGGATGACACAGCAGATCGCCATCTGCTGGGCCTGGGACAAGCTTGTCTCCTTGCTGTCCCTGGATCAGGTGCATACTTGGAATGGATGGGATCTCTCACGTACCCCACTGTGTTCCACCCCAAGGCCTGGCTTTTGGAATTTCGGGTTCCTTGCAAGAAGGCCTTACCTAACCCCATCCCTCCGGTGGACAGGAGAAGGATAGGGCCCCCAGCTCTGCCACCAAGCCCAGCCTTCCCTCATGCAGGCAGCCAGAACTCTGTTCCTCCTGCACACAATTCTCATGCAGCTGATGGTCCCCTTGGAAATAGATAGTCATCAGACTCTTATGGATCTTTCAAACCCCCTTTTCTCCCTAATAATCCCTCCTCTGGGGTGGTATTGATTCCTAGCCACCGGCAGCCTCTTGGTATGCCAAGGCCCCGTTTGGGGTGGATAAATCGCTGTGCTGTCATTTTCACACAGCAATTACCTGTTCTGATTCCTCTCCTCCCAGCCCCCGCACCAGCCACAGGGCCACCCGCTTATTGACAACACACGCTAGGCCTGGCCAGCAGGGAGCCCGAGGACCTGTGAGAGCCAGAAATTGGCAGGAGTGGAAACCTTGGGAAGGCAGGCCTGGGGCCTGGCTGCGGGCTAGAGGGCAGATGGGAGGCAGGTCCCCAGAGCCTTGGCTGCAGGGAGGAAACCTTTGCACTGCAGACATGGAGGAGGCCCCGGGAGCGTGCTCGCAGTGTGGTCCAGCATTCATGCGACTCACGCTCAGGCACCTGTGAAGGGAGCCCCCAGCAGGATCTGCTCCATCCATTTTCTCCCTGAGTTTTTCCACCCCTGGCAGCTCCATGGATTCGAAGCCCAGACCAGCTTAGCTTTTTACATCAGAGCTTGGCAAACGTGTTCTGTGAAGGAACTGTAGTAAATATTTTAGGCTTTGCAAACCATATGGTCTCAGCGGCAGCCACTCCGCTTTGTCGTGGCACAAAAGCCACTATGGAGGACATATAAACATGTGAGCATGGCTGTGTTCCGCCATGACTGTGGATACTGAAATCTGAATTTTATGTAATTTTCACACGTCACGAGATATTATTCTGCTTTTGATTTTTTCCCCAAACACTGAAAAATGTAAAAACCATTTTTAGCGGGCAGGCTGTACAAAAACAGGCGGCAGCCAGATTTGGCCCACAGGCCATAGTTTGCTGACACCTGATTTAGATCGAAAGAGGGCTATAAGGATTTTTTTATTCACCACTCCTCCTTTCCCCATTTCCAGATGAGGAAAATGAGGCTCTGCGAGGAAGCATCTTGGCCCCATGAAGGAGCAGGGCTCGTCGTAACTAGGGAATTTCTCAGAATATGAACCCTCATGGGGGCTTTCGCAGCTTACTTGTGCATAGAGAGGTGGCATAGCTTAGTGATTCACAGTGGGAGATCTGAGCACCCCAGCCTGGGGTCGGATCTCTGTCGGTTCCGTGTGACCTTTGGGCAAGTTACTTCATTTTTTTAGAATCTGTTTTCCCATAGGGAAAATGGGGAAGAGTGGAATAGAGGATGGCATAGTCCCCAAGGTTCTTCATGCACTAAGAATAATGATTAATTTGTGACTGATACTCAGACCTTGTTTCTCTGTTTTCGGAGTCTTATTGTGCTTAGCAATCCTTAGTTGTAAGGCCCCCGCCTCCTATAGTAGGACTCAAAGTCCAGCCTCCCTGCCCGCCCAGCAAACATCAGCTCCCCAGGGCCCCCCTCTGTTCACAGGTCTTATCCCTGGAGCAGCCTTTCTCAAGGCTTTGCGGGGAGGCTAAGCTCAGCAGGCAGGAAGCCGAGGAGATAAGGCCAGCCAAGGCCTGGCCACTGACACCTGGCGTGAAATTAAAAAGCACCAGACTCCTGCCTCCATAGCCCGGTGCCCTGAGTGCAAAAAGGCTGGGATGGTGAATGAAACCGAACCACCTCCTGTCTGGCCACTGGGACGGATCCGAGCTGCCACACTTCAGCTCCTCTCACCCCTCCTCCATGCAACAGTGCAGGAAGAGCTGGTTTTCGACTTCTTTAAGGATCCCAATGGCTCTGGGCAGGGAGCCCCTTTCCCGCGTGGTTTATAGGGGCTTTTGTGGGCCTGGGGGTTTAAATGAGCCTTGTGGCCCCTTGATTTTGGAGGGTAAGGGGAGTTGTTGGGAAAAGGGGGTTGGTGAGTGTGGAGACTTTGCCTTGGTAGAATCATGCCCACCCAGAGCTTCTCAGGACAGCCTGGATACACAGACTTGTGGAATGCTCCTCTAGCAGTTCCACTTAACACGTGAGGCTACCAAGGCCCCAAGTACACAGGAAGTTAGGTGGGGGCCCAGACCCCCGATTACTGGGACAGGGCTTTCACCTCTGCAGCCCAGTGTGGTCCTGAACTTGTCACCCTCCTGGCCTTCTGCCCTGTAGAACTGTCCTCCAAAGAGCCCTGGAAGAAATGTTGTTATGGTGGGCCTGAGGATGGGGCCCAGAGGCAGCAAACTCTCCTCTCTCCTTACTCTCACTGTCAAAGCACCAAGCAGGTAGAGCAGATGTTGGCAATGGGTCTGGCCTTTGGTGGCGACTGGCTACCGCATGCTTACTAGAATCCATACACGACTGATGCTGCCCACACCGGCGGAATAAATGCCGGGTGAGTTCCTATAGAAATGCCCAGTTCTTCATAGATGATTCCGGATATAACAGTGTGGGCAAACGTGAAGGAAGATCACCATCTTTCTTTCAATCAGTAACCTGAATTTCACCATAAATCCTGACACTTCTGACCACTCTAGCAAGGGAAAAGATTCTCTCTTCCCATTTGACAGATGGGAAAATAGAGGCCCAGAGTGGTACTCAAATTACCAGGGTGAAACCGAACCTCCCAGCATCCTGTTCTCAGCCACTCCTGCTCGATGCCGGAGGAGAGGAGGGTCTCAGGGCTGCTGGGAGCTGTTGCTTCTGAGTGATTCTGTTCTTCCAAAGTTGCTAAGTACTGAGGGCAGAGTGAAGACTAGCAGATATGATACTTGGGCCTCTTAGAGAGCTGAGAAAAAGAAAAGAAGGGTGATAAGTAAATTGGAGGGAAGAACAGGCTGCATTTTCTATCCGTACAACTATCACCTGCTTTAAAGGGCCAGGGTTGCCCTCGTGGGGTGGGGGTAGGATGAGGAGGCAGGTCTCAGCTTTTAATCAAAGTTACATTAGATGAAGCTTTTATTATTCACCTGGCTTTCTTGTAGCTATTTTTATTCTAAGGTTAGAAGTTAATTTTCCTGGTTTTTACTGAACTCTGGTCCGCGTGGCTGCCATCGACACAGGCAGGGTAGATGAGAGTAGAGGAAAAAAGGGAGGTTGGGGGAGAAATCAAACAGAATAGACTCACCTCATCCAGAGGACCGGGAGAGTGGATGGAAAACAACTTTAATAATAGGGGAAGGTTCCAGAGGTGGGAGCAGGCCGGTGAAATCAGGCCTAATCAGCCTTAGCAGGAGGGGTTCCAATTACCCCGGCTCCACCAAAGGGAGGGCAGAGTGGAGAGGCTCAGAGAGGGGCCCGGCTGGGGGCTGGAGGGCTGGGCAATCAGGGCCCTGTAAACAGAGCTTGTCCCACAACCCTGCTCCTAACCCCTCCTCTGTGGTTCAGGCTATCAGGGTGGGGGTGCCGGCAAAGAGGTTAACTGGTTAGTGACCAGGCGAAGGAGAGGAATGGCATGCTCACTCCAGACCGAGGGGTCTGGGCGCAGTGCCCCT
Source organism: Pteropus medius (assembly GCF_902729225.1). NCBI lineage: Eukaryota > Metazoa > Chordata > Mammalia > Chiroptera > Pteropodidae > Pteropus > Pteropus medius. Next base: position 45,529,108 of record NW_024344378.1, read on the forward strand.
GGGAAGCATCACCCCCAACACCCCTCCCATGTTCTGGCTTGAAGTGAGGTCACCCATGCCACAGAGAAGGCCACGAGGCAAAGAATGTTGGCCACAGCTGTCTGGAGGAAGAAGATAGTACTGCTTTTTTCTAACTTTCTCCATCTTCAAAGGGAGTCATATCATTTTAAGTTGACTTCTCAGCCAGCCTATCAAATGATGTTCCAATTCCTTCATAGTTTGGGAGTCATTTTATGGCTAGATTTAGAGGTTAGGGAGTGGCCTGTGGCCAGGGTCTGGTATTTAATCATGACTGGTGCAGTGTGTGACCTGTGGTCAGCCTCAGGCCAGGGTCAAGACTACCCTCTCTCGCCATAGCAGTGGCAGAGAATGAGCTACATCTGCCCTGTAAGTTACTGTTGCGGGAGACTCCGGCCGCTAAACAGAGCCGTTAGCCCAAAAGCACCAGATGCAGTAGCTTGAGACAGCACTTCTCAGCCCAGCCTTTCCTGGCAATTGATGATTTAATCTCTTTAGCTCCTACTAAAAGGAAGAAAGAGGGCTGGAGAGGTAGGACCAAAGAGGCATGGGATCTCCCTGGCCGGCCAGCTGTATTTCCCTATCCTGAGAAAACAGCTGCCAGCAGCGGAAGGAGGGGTGACAGGGAAGGGTACGATGGAGCAGCTGTCCCTGACAGAGAGGTCAGCGGCCTGAAGAGAAACCCATTTGGCTGTTCTTATCTACCCTTGTGTTTCATTAGAAGTGCCTTTGAGGCAGTTCATACCTTCGGCTATCCCAGGTTGTCATCAGTGAGCACGCATTGTGCCTCCTGGGCAGGGGCTGCTGGTGGGTGATTTCTGTTTGCTCCACAAACAGTCCGCAGGGGGACCTGGTGTTTATTCCCTATGAGTCTGCACTTGTAGCCTATCATCTTCCTGTCTGTTCATTTATTCAAAAAATAGTTCTCGATGGCCTACTACGTGTCAAAGGTACTGTTCCCAGAGCTGGGGACTTGGCTGAAGCAAACTGACAAAGTCCCTGCTGTTGGCAGATTTCATCTATTGGGGGAGATGAGCAAACCAACACACGAATCTATATCTGTTGGTGATACAGGTCATGAAGAAAAACAAAGCAGCCAAGAGACTAGAGTAGGATTCAAGGCCAGGGACAGCCTCCAGGAGGACATTTGAGCAGAGACCCTGAGGGAGCGAAGCACACACTCTCTCAGGAATGGTGGCTCTCCGGGGGTAGCGGGGGAGGTCGGTGGGGCAAAGTGATTGCCGAAGCCACTCCACACTCCCAGAGGGAGGGCTCTGCAGGAGGGCATTTGGAGAGTTCTAGATATCCCAGGGAAGCTCCAGAGCCAAGAAGCAGAGGAATTTGGAGTCCTGTATAATTATGATGTCCAAGCTAGCCCGTCTGAGGACTTCTGGTTACTGCTGCCTCATTTCCTTTCAGACCTAATCCCAGTTTTCCTACTTATATCTCCTCTTGGTGTCTTATCTCAAACTCATCTCCTCCTCTTCATCATGGCCACGGCCTTCTCACATGCCCGTTCTCCATGTTTTTTCAGCCAATTGCACTTTAATTCAAAATATCTCCCCCTCTACCTTTAGAGCTTGTGGTGACGCAGCTTGTGGAGGAATTCGTTCATGCAGAAAATATATATCGAATGGCTGCTATGTGCTAGGCAAAGGGGGTACAGTTGTACTGGGGGCGCTGTGGTAAGAAAGACAGTCATGGGATTTTTATGCAATGTGACGAAGGGACAGCACCAACCCAGATTCAGGAATTAGGGAAGGCTTCCTGGAGAAGGCTTCGTGACAATGAAGTTGAGATTGAAAACGTATGGGAGTTTGCCAGTGTGCCCCTGGAACCTAGAACACTGTTTCATATATATTAAGCACTAAATAATTATTTGTTGGATGAGGGAGTGAATGCGGAAGAATGTTTTAGGCAGGAAAACAGCATGAGCAGAGACCAATAGGTACCAGCTCCAGGCGGTGGTAGAGCTGGGAGCCAGAACACAGGTTCCCCATCCGCCTGTCACTGATGCCCTCCGACAACCTGGACAGTGTGCCCCAGAGGGTACCAGTCAGTGTACCTTCACTACCTAGCAGAGCGCAGAACGTAGGAGATGCTCAGTCAATATTCGTTGAATGAACAAGAGGGGGAAAATTTGGAGCTGGTATTTCCCATCTCAACAGATTGGAGGATGAGGAGCATGTCAAGAGAGGGGTACTCAGGATATCACTCATTCAAGAACTGTTTATTCAGTACCAACCACATGCTGGGCCCTATGGGCACAATGGTAAGCAGAAGCAGAGGTGGCTCCTACTCTCAAATAGCTTACAGTCTAGTGGGGAACAGGTGGTAATCAAAGAGTTGCATAATTACAAAGAGAGATTGGAACCCCCAAGAAAATCCCAGGGTGCTCTGAGCAAACATTGCCAAAGATGTGACCCAGACCGAGGGTCACAGAAAGTTCTGGAGGAAATGGGACTTGGTCGAGATGTGAGGCAGAGGAGGCATAACTGGGGATGAAGATGAGCAAAGAATCACAGTGGATGGACAGCACAGGCAAAGGCTCAGGGGCACAAAGACACCTAGTTATTCTGAGGAAGTAATAGAAGGCCAGAGTGTCTGGAGTACCCACAGGACGAGCTGGTGAAGGGAGGGCGGCTAAAGAACTGAGCAGGGCCGGGCCATGCAGGGCGATGGAAGGGGTTCTCTGATACTTATCTTACGATCGGCAGGAAGCTACTGAGCAGTTATTGGAGCACAGGGGGACAGGGTTGTGGTAATACAATCCGATGCATGTTTTATAGAGTTTATACCAGGTGCTGGGGGAGTCTGCATTGCAGGGGCCCAGTTAGGAGGCCACCGTAGTGTGTCCATGTGAGAGCTGGTGGTGGGTAGGGAGAGAGAGGAGCAGCAGAATGATGTTCAGAAGAAGAAATTACAAGGAGGACTCTGGTTTTGAGCGTACCAACTGGATGCAGAGGGAATGTATTGCTATTCATGAAGCCAGGGATACAGTTTCCAGGGGCGATTTAGAATTTGTTCTTGGAGAGTTGAATCTTAGCATCTTTGTAGCATTCATGTGGAGATGTCAAGTGGGCAGTGGCTTGTTCAGAGCATAGAGGGGCCTCCATGGAGGTGTGGGGTTTCTCAGCTGTTACAACCAGGGTTGAGAGGCAGCTTGGCCTATCTGAACCCTGCCAGTAACAGGAGGAGCCCAGTGGGACAGGGTCAGTCAGAGGCTGGCCACCGTGCTCCAGCCTGCCTGGAGCCTGTCAGCTACATGGTGACGGAGTGCATTTCTCTGCACTGGAATAGATTTGGGCTCAGCAGTCTGCTCTAAGTGCTTTTCGCCCTGACGTTTGGAAATGAGCACTGTGGGCAGCGGGAGAGCTGGGGTGGTGGAGGGAGCCAAGGGGACGGGAGCCACAGCCTGCTGGGGCCTGCTGCTTGCCTGAATAAATACATGTTTACCCGACAGCCACACAGGAGCTTCACATCACACACTGTCACCCTGAGTGGGTTGGGGAGGAGAAACTGTTGCAGAGCAGAGGGGAGAGTATGTGGAGGAGGAGGCGGTGTGGGGGGAGTGATGGCCTGTGGGTTTGTGTTCCAAAGTCCAACGGCTCAGAAGATAGGAATATCTCAAGGTCCAAGTGGGATGGACAGAGCCTGACAGCTTCTTTCCCCTTCCTTGTCTTTCTTCATTTAGCGAAGATTTGGTCAGAGGCACCAAGTGTCCTCCAAGTAGGAGTATTAGGAAACAGGAAAAGCAGAAGTGGTGGGCTGGGAAGAGACAATATAGAACCCCTGACTTGAGGAACCAGAGGAAAATATAATCTAATGTTCACTTGCAGCCTCCTCGTGGATCTCTGGGGAGTGTGATGCCAAGTCTGGCCAAGGAGAGTACTATGTACAACTTCGCAAAAATACAAGGAAGAAGGAGGTAGTTCAGTGCCCAGGGAAGTACTTAGTGGTTATCATTTTATCGTTTAGGGGAACAAGGTTTATATAATAAAGACTGCATTTAAAATCAATGTTGAGCTGCCCCTTAGTAGATTGCAAAGCCTGTCCCCATGAAGAGGCCACTGCCTGTGCCTCATCTGTTGGGTGGAGGCTAAGCTTAGGCAAAGCCCCCTGAGAGTTCTCCTTGGGAAACCAGCTCTGAGCTTGGCTAGGCCTCCTCTGTCTTGGCTCAGTAGAAGTGACAGCCTGCCGGCAATCACCCTAATTGATAACTTGTGAGGCAGAGACAGTAAATAATTGTTCCACAAGTTCAAGAGCAAGCATAATTAGTACAGTTAACAATCTTAGGTGATTAATTAGTTCATTCAGTACCAGTGTGAATGGGGGAGAATGTGAGCAGGAATAGGGAATGGAGCCCCCCTCAATACCACACTGTGGGCTATGGCAGAGCCAAGGTGGAGGGCAGGTCGTTGGGCAGGGGCCAACAGAGTTTGGCCACATTAGCCAAGTCTCAAGGATGGAAAGAGCTGGATCTGGCTTCCATATTGTTTCATGTTAGTAAAGGTCAGACAGCTGTTATATTTGGAGATAAGACTGGCTGATTGATTCAGGTAGGTGAGCAAGCAAATGATTCATGGAGTTCCAGACTCCCCAGGTTGGAGGAACCCAGGGAGGTCATTTCGCCAGCGGCTACTGAGCTGAACTGCTCTTGGGCATCCCTGTCAGAAGAGACTGGATTCTATTTTAAAGTCCTCCAGGATGCTCTAAAACAGGGATAGCAAACCACATTCAAATCACATGCCAATTCCAATCCTTTGATAGAGCTACTTATAGTGCTGGGTTGGGAATCCTGAGGCTGGGCCTAGGGAAGAGCACTGTGCTCACTTAGCACTGTCTGCCCTGAGTGCAGAGAGGAGAAGCAACCTGCATGCCAATGATTTACAGACCTAAAACCCACCTCAGTCACCCAGCCTGATCTGACACCTTCCTCCAGTGTGGTTTTCTGGGGTCTCACTTATTGCCCCTTAGAAGCAAAAATGGTCTTGACCTCAACTTCGAAGAACTGAGAGGATGTGAGAAACAACCAGGGCGATAGCTGTAGACCCACCTTGTTGGGTCTCTCGCCTTGTGAGATTACAGCATGAAGCACAGAGCAGTGGGACGGAGAGTTGGAATTGATCTGCCGGGTTCATCTTGCCTCCGCCAGGATACTAACCCATCCTGGGCGGGTGGCATCTTCTCCCTGGAAAAGCCCGGTTTTCTGGCAGCTTCGGAGTAGGGCAGAGCTTCATCCTAAGCTTGGCCTTTCCTCGTACAAGGACGTTCGAGCTCTCTAAACCTGTTTCCTGCCCTTTACAATGGGATGAAGCCTCTGGGACTGTGGTGAGGACTGAAGTAGAGAAAATGGATAAAACTCCTAGCACAGTGCAGGTCAGCAAACATTTGAATTTTGTCCCCAGACCTTCCGAGGCTTAGAGTGAAACATTATGATCAGTCTGAGGTGAGAAACTTCTTAAAAACAAATGGCCAAGACCCACCCCAGGGCTCCTTATTCCTCTCATTACTCCCCCCCAACCCCCCTCCTCACTCCCTGCCATGCCCCATCTTCTGGGACAGAAAGTGCACACTGGGTGTGCTAGATTTAAAAGTGCCAACCCCAGTCACGTTACTGACATGGGGTCGCTAAACCTGGGGGAGGGCTCTGAAGAAAGAAGGAGTTCTCTGGGGGTTGGGGTGGGAGGAAGAAAGGGAGGAAAAGCAGATTCAGAAAAGTCTGGAAGAGGCTTCCCCTTCCACTGCCACAGAGACAGCCCCCGCCGGCTGCCTCCCCCAGCCAAAAGGCAAACACACACTCACAGCAGAAAACATATACATATATTTGCAAGCTACAGTACAAACGAGCAGCAAACCTAATGATTCGTGATTATTATTTGAAGGGTCCCACTGTTACAGATTTATTTGTCATTTCTTGTAATAACACCGACGGTAATGAATTCATTTGTATTAATGTGAGTGTCACGCGGACTTCCGTTGAAACTCTGCATTAATTAATGTACCATTAAAATAAAGTGTCGCCCAATTAATATCAAACAGAGGTAAGGCTGCCAGGGTCCTCTTCATCTGGGTTTCATTTGTAATTCATGGTATTAGCACCCCACTTAATGAAAGTCATTTGCAATTCCTATCCATGGTCTCTCTTACTTCCTAGAAGGCCAGTGTGCTCTAGCTGCTGCCGAGCCCTTCACTGGGCACCCTGGGGCCAAGAAGAGGAGAGATGGGGAGGATTCTGTTTCTCTGTAGAAATTGGTCTCCACATTCCTAATCCCAGGAGGGACATGGGGAGACCCTTGAACTTCCTAACTGGGTTGGTCATCAACTCAAACCACCTAGGAGGTATGTGGAAGCACCTTCTCTGGGTTCTGTTAGGGAAGAGGAGGCTGGTTTGTTTCTTGGACGAGTCTGATCTTAATAGATGAGGCCATGGCTGCCCTAGGACAGCTTTTGAGCAGGGTGGTATCTGGGATTCTGTGTCTCCATCTTTTCTTGGGGTCAGTCTGGTGGTCTTCTCGCCATCTCTGTGTGCCAGGACTTGTGGCTGTCTCTAAAGCCAGTGGTGGAGACTGTGGGCCTTTGTCTACCAGGCACAGTAGACCAAAGAACTGAACCTCCCACCCAGTTCCTTCCACAACCCCCTCAGAGAGCCCCTCTCTCCAGAGACCCAGGAACAGATGCTCCATCCCACCCCAGCCTTTAGAGCCCTCATGACCCCAAGCATGGGAGAGTTCCTAAGAGCAACATGGCAGGGCATCCTCCCTCCCTAGGCATGTTCTTTGGGTGACTAGATATCCCTGGGCCACACCCACCCAAGCAGGAAAATGTGAGACTGCCACTACCTGGTAATAATGAGGTTTGTTACAATGATAGCATCTGCTGCCACCATTACTGTGAGTCATGGGCTAAGTGTTTCATAAAAATTATTTCATCTAGGACCTATCAATGCAGAAGGTTGGTGTTTTTATCCCCATGTTGCAGATGAGAAAACTGAAGCTCAGAGACCCTCAGTCCTTGCCCAAAGTGACACAGAACTGGAAGCCCTGCAGGACAGGCATCTGGGATTGTTGCACTAATGTCTCAGTGTCCTCCCCTCCTATCGGGACCATTTGAGAGCTGGTGAAACAGAGCCACAGGGGTGCAAGGCCTCTGGCTTCCTGGTGCATGGTACCCTTTGTTTTCAGATAGTCCTTGCTCAGCTCATCGCCCCCACTCAGGCTGTGCTCTGCAGTCCTACTTCAGAGTGAACACCTGCGGCTGGCAGTTGGAGCTTTTTAACCTGTGTTCGGTCAACATGAGAGAGTGTCTCAACGGAGAGTGAGACATTGGAAAAAGGTAAAGGGAAAGAGGAATGTCTTCATCAATATTTGCTTCAGAACATGCCAAGCAAAGGCAAGAGAGCCTTGAAGCAGATTTCAGGAAGGACTTACAGTCACCCCCTCGTAGGCAGGAAGGGAATGTGGAGATGTTCAGCTCCCTCGTTTGACACATCAGGACATGAAGGCCAAAGAGGTTTGTAATTTGTTCAGGATCACACAGAGATCACACTGATCCAGGTCTTCTACCCCCAACCCAGTGGTCCTTCTACCTCCCCATGCTGCTGTGTGTTCAGGGAGTCACCGTCACTCCTTGTTAGGACAAGGGATGGGGAGGTCAGGGAATGAGCACAGAGGCAGGTGTCTGCCACCACTGACCACCTGCGTGGCCTCAGTCAAGGCGCCTTCATTCTCTGATCTCGGCTTTCTTGTCTCTAGAATAGGATGACTGGGTGGGACAGTGCTTCTCCCCTTGGCTGTACATGAGAATTCCTCTGGAAATTTTAAAAACACAGACGCTGAGTAGGCCTCAGCATTGCTGCTGTCTAAAAGCTCCCTAGGTATTTAAAATGGCAGCCAGGGGAGTAAAACACTGGACTGACGAGGTGATTTCTAAAGTCTTTTGTACCCATGACAATTCCGGGCTCTCTTCACTTATTGATGGCTTAAACATTTCCCAAGCCCTCCTGGGCCCAGTGAGTTCCCGCAGCTTCTCTCTCTCTGCCTGGGTCTTGGGCCCGCCAAGCCCCCTCTCTCAGCCCTCACCAGCCCTCAGCTCCCCTGCAGCCAGGTGTGCAGCCTGTCAGTCCTTAAGCCTCCGGGCTTCAAGTGACAGGTTCCACTTATCTCCTCATAGTGCCTGAAGGGCCGGCAGCAGTCGCCACAGGGATCAGATCGGAGATCTGAGAGGAAAAACCCACACCAGGCCTAACCCACTACTCATGCCTGTGCAGGCCTCTGCTGCCTCCTTCATCCAATCCTTCAGAATGCACCCCTTGGCTGTGGGGGAAAGGGACACACCAGTGGACAGAGCCCAAGGAGCGGGGGAGGAAAGATGAGCAGGACAAGTTGCATCGTTTGAACTGTCTTCTTAATCAGAATCCATTTATTAGTCTCAGCTTTCCATAGGTATAAGGCCCGCCCTAAGAAGATTTGCATATTCATTTTGTTTAACATGATTCATCATCATGTAAGGGAATGAATTTGGGAGATGAGGCCCCACTTATGAGCCATGGAGCTATGCACAGAGAGCTCAAGGCAGCTTTAGAGGTGCTATACACCCAGAGTGGACTCCAGTGGGAAGAGGTGGAGGTGCACGCCATAGGGAAGGTTCCCTTGCACAACCCACCCTGGCCTTTTACCCAAGCCTTTTATCTTTGCTGAGAGTAGAGTAAGGACCTCAGCCCTCAGAGATATCCCTTCCCCTTCCAGACTTCCGCACCAGAAGTGATGTTTGCAAAGTAGTTTCTAGTTTATAGACCCTTATACCAGTTCCATGAGGTAATACATTATGATAGAGCCTAAGGTTTATTGAGTTCTTATTATCCCCTAAGCACTTACCATGTGTTATCTCCTGTAAGCCTCACGATAACCCCATGAGGCAGGTTTTCTTATTATGCCCATCTCGCCATAAGGAAACTAGGCTCAGAGAGGCTGCCTAACTTTCCTAAAGTCACACAGCAAATAAAGAGTGGAGCTGGTACTCAAACTGCAATTCCCTGAGGCCTTTACTTCCTCAAAGTCTCCCTTTTTTGTGTCTGTTTTCCTCCTCATAAAAAAAAAACCCAAAAAACACTTGTAATTGCTTGTAAACATTTTTCCGTTAGAAAGATAAGGAGTGTGTGGCCAGCACAGTTTCATACCGTGTTATTCCATAAACATGTTTGGGATTGATAGATGAGAGAACCTGACAGCTCCTGATAACTGACCCCTCCACTTCCAGCACCTTTCTGGTGATGTCCGACACCTGTCACCTGAACCTGGAACCTCTGGATGGCCTAAATTGTTCTATGGCAACCTCCTTACACATCATTAGTAGGCCCTGGCACTTAGCCAGAATGATGGGATCCAAATTTCTTAAGGTCATCTTGGCTATCCCCCTGCCTCTTGGACCGGGTACACTTTGCTCATTCATCATTCTGAGAATAATATAGTATGGTCGTTAAGATCTTGGGTCCTGGAGCCGCCTGCCTGGGTGCAAATCTCAGTGTTCCTGCTTATTATTACGTGGCCTTGGATACCTGGAAAATAGGGAGAGTAATAGTGTTTGCTTCACAGGCTGCCACAAAGATTATACAAGATCATACACAGAAAGTGCTTAAAACCCGGCCTGATACATAGGAAGTCCACAGAAGTCTTTTTCTTAATTGTAAAAAATCCCAGGAGATTCTATGCATCTTTTGGTTGCCACTTTCCAGAATATACCAAGTCTTAAACTCCTGCCTCAGCTGAACCCTGTTTCTGCCCTGGGCTCAGGAACAGTGTCCTGGAACCTAGATGACCAGGTTCTGGACTCCAGGGCAGGTTTTTCTAGAAAACCCGTCTATAGGTCACACCATAACTTTCCCTAGTTTTTTCTCTTAGAATGTTCTACCTTTGCAGAAGGTTGTGATTTTTATTTTGGCCTTTGAGTTTTCAAAATGCTTTTCCACCATCAGCTCATTTTATCTCCCGTGCTATTCTATATGGAAGGCAGTGCAGAGATTGCTATACCCAATTCCTGGATGAGGAAACTGAGGCACCAGATGTTTGCATTAATCCTCTGTAGCAACAGAGAAGGAAATTACACAGATTGGTACTGGAAAGCCAGAATGTGACCCAGCATTTCACTGTGTGTGTGTCAGGCAAAATAAAATGCCTAGGGGTAATCACCAGCACATGGATCTCTCCAGCAGCCGGTTTCCAGGTCCCTGCTGGGGGAAGGAGAGGGCGAGGCTCCCCGGAGCCAATCAGACTAACCTCCCAGGTTGGGGAAGGGTGAGAAGGTAAGATCGAACAGCTAAGGTCTGACTTCATGCCTCCACTCTGGTTACTCTTCCCATGCCCGAGAGAGGGGAGTGGAATCTCCATCCTGAGGAAGGGGTGGGACCGCCTGATGTTGAAAGCATTGTGTCATGGAGACTAGGGCCAGAGTAGTCACTGGGGCTGCCCACTGTCATAGCCCTTCCTCTCCCCTTCGTGCTGTATGTGGCCTTCAGCCAGCTGCTGGGTGTTCTGCCAGCTGTGTGCTGTCATGATGCACAATGCCCTGTGCTGCCACGTGCTCCCTCCCTCAGCTCTTGAAAGTCAGCAAATGAGAGGGTGAAGAGGGTTTCTCAAGGAAGGCAGGTGCATAACAGCCCTGGGACATGGGTGCTAATGGGAGATGGCATTGGGATGGGGTGGGGGAATCTTGGAACTCTGCTGTCACTCATTCTACAGGAAGGTTACTGGGATGAAGTAGGGGTGCTCGAGGAGGGGGTGAGAAAAATTACCTAGGATCTCCTTAATCTTTGACTAAGAAGGAGCCGAGGCCATTTCGCACTTGGGTATCACACCTGGCTTTGAAAATCAAACTCCTGAGAAGAAGGGAGAAAGTCCCCAGATGTCCTTCTAAAAGCCTCCTCCCAGCCCTGCATGCCCACGTCATCTGTGTAAAGGACAAGGCCCATATGTGGGAGTGGGAAGAGGGTGTCTCAACCTGAGCGTGGACGTGTGTGCCTAGAAACCTGGAGAAGCCAACAGACTCTTCTGGGCAGAGAGGGAGTGTCAATCCGGTATGCTTGGTGATGACACCTGCTCTCCAGGGAAAGTAGCAGAAGAAATTCGGTGGAGAAGACAGAAGCACCATGAGCGAAGGCCTAGAGTTGGGCCTACACTCGGGGGATGCTCTGTGTAACAGTTTGACAGAAGCAGAGTCTCAGTGGGGCAAAAATGAAAGATGAATTTGAGAGGAAAGCTTTGCTCAGACTATAGTGATGTTCAAGGTCCAGAAGACTTTGCCTTGGAGGTAAAACAGGAGCCAATGACGGTGTTTGAGGAGGAAAATGAGATGGGAGATCAGTGCCTTAAGGCAGTGACTTTTAGGTTTCAATTACAGTATCAGGACCGAAAGAGGGGAGGCCATCTCAGTGCTCTAGCAATAGGGATTCTTTCCAATTTTTTATATTAATTTTTATCAAAATCATATAGGTATGAACTTAAAAGTCAAATGATAAAGGTAGGCTTATAATAAAAACAGCAGTGCCATGCCTCACCTTTTCCCACTCCTGATTCCTACCCTGAGACAACCTTGTCCAATTTCTGATGGTTATCTTTCTATTTCCAAGTCACATGCCTATAAATTTTTCAGTTTTAGACAGTATCTGTTGACTTTTGGATATGAAGGGTGAGAATTGCACTTTTACACCAGCCTCTACTTCATCTCTGCTATACATATACACACAAACACCATTCTCAGTGTGTTCCGCTCATCCTCCCAACATAATTATATCCCTCCTTTCAGTTTCAAGCAACTTTTATATATAACATTATGATTATGTAAATATTTACAGCTGAGCCACGTAGTGTACTGTAATTATATTTCCTTCTTTTTTTCAAGAGTTAATAATCACTGCTTTTTTTTGTTTGTTTGCTTAGTGTTCTATGCACCTATGACCATCCCTGAATATTCTGGCATTATTGAATACCTCCTCTCGGTGTATTAAAAGTATACTGACTTTTAAATTCAGTTCGTATTTTTCTTGGCAACATTCGCCCTGGAGCGTCCATCTTCCTGCTCCAATCCAAACGAGCTGTGCTCCAGCTTGCTTGCTGTTCTGGAGGCTGAATGGCTAAAGAGGCCTTATGTGGACATGGGGGGACTCACCCTGAGAGTTTCTTTGTCTCTCTCCTGTATTAGTTCCCCTGTTACATGGGTCCCATATTTTCTTCTTTCTTAGTTTACACCCTCATTTTGGTGGAATACATCTGTCAGTAATTTCCTGAGAAAAGATTCATGGGATTTTTTTTTTTTTTACTTTGTTTAAAAACTATGTTTATTCTATACTTGTATTTATTGATAGTTTGGCTGGGTATAGAATTCTAGAACGAAAATAGTTTTCCTCATAGTGTGAAGTCATTTCTCTTTTGTGTTTTAACCTGCAATGATGCCGTTAAGAATTTTGATTCCATTTTGATTCCTGATCCTTTGAACGTAGTCTTTTGTGTTCTCTGAAAATCTCAAGGATTTAAAAATAAAAAAAACAACAGTGTTTTGAAATGTCATAGTTTTATGCTCTGGGTCTCTCTTCTGAACAAATAGTGGCCTCTTTTTATCCAGAAACATGTCCATCAGATTTTGGACACTTTCTCACCTTACTTCTCAGATAAATTCCTTCCCTTCATTTGCTGTTTCCTCTCTCTGGAATCTCTATTAGTTGAGTGTTGGATCTTCTGAACTATTTCTCTAATTTTCCTACTTTTCTCGCCCATTTTCCATCTCTTTGAGTTTTGTTCTACTTTTGGAGAAATTTCTTTAACTTTATTTTCCGAAGTCTTCTGTTGAGTTTTTCATTTCTAATAGCTCTTTTTTTTTTCCCCCTCTTGGAATGTTCTTATTTCAAAGATGCTAGGATGTTAAAGATACTTATTATTACTACCTCTCCTCCCATCTTTCACATTAGAGGCTCTTCTCAAATATTTAGTGACCCTTAGTTGTCTATTCATTATTTAAAGATGAGTTCACATTTGGCTGCCTGGCCTGGACACTTGCTGTGTGTGTTAGAGCAGGGTAGGGTAGGGGGCTGCTTGTTAACCAGTGGGCTTCACTGTGGGATGATTAGATGAGGACCCAGCTGTTTCTTTATGGGAACTCCAACGTGTTAACTTTTGTGTTTTCTCTTGGGCCAGTTTTCCTGTCTCCTGCCTGCCTGTCAGTCTTCAGGAGGCTGACTGGCAAAAGAGGCCTAATCAGGCACAGAAAGGAGGGAGGGTACAGATTTTCATCTACTCTCCCAATTTTCAGTGCCTTGTCCAGCTCCCAGCCTGAGTCCAGAGCCTGATTAACTCAGCCCCTCCCGAAAGTAAACTTGTCTCCTGCAAGAGTTGGAGAAGGTGTCTGAGAGTCTAACCACTCTTCTTAAAGATTTTCAGCCAATATTCCTGTTTTCAGCATCACCTGGCATTTCTAGTTACTGAGCTTTTCCAGGGTTTCGAGATGGTAGCCTATTGGCTTTCTCCTCTCTCCTAAGGCGGTTTCTAGTTCCATCTGTTTTGTTTCCAGGATTTTGTTGATGTCTCTCATCTGCTGTTGTCTCCTTTCTTATTCTTTTTGCCCTTGTGGGTATATGCATTTTTAATCCCTGTATTGTTATTTGGTGACATTTGGTGTCATTTGGTGAGGGGTTGGGACAAAAACAAGTAAATGGATGTGTTCATCTGCCATGTTTAACAGAAAGTCCCGATTCTGTTAAAACATTTATCGAATGCCTTCTGTGTGCAAGTGACAGTGATAAGACTGCAGAGTTGGCCAAGGTAAATTACAAAGAGAAAGGGAAGGATTTGAGAAATGTTGAAGGAAGAATTGACAGGCCTGGTGACTGATGAAGAGCGGGGGGCAAGAGAGAAGGGCAAGTCCAAGATCACTCCAGCAGGTGAGTCTGTGCAAACACAGGTGCACCCTCTCCCTAACCAGTACAGGGCCACGTGAGACATCCATTCAGGCTCTGTGGATACCTGCCTCTCCCAGTTCTCCTCCCTGCACTGTTTTCTTTTTGGACCCTGCTCTCAGCTAGTGCCTACACATGCCTTAATGTCTAGTTAAGAAAGAAATAAAGCCCGCATTTCCGTAGACCCCATTTCTCCTCCCTCATTTAGCCGGATTGCCATGAAACCTCCAAAATTTCACATTTGGAGGTGACACCCTCCCCAAACACCCCAGTTGGCCCCCACTTCCGAGTCACCAGAGAAGAGGTGCCTGCTTTGGCATTCAGTGGAACCAAAGGTACCTCCCCCTTCCCCCAGGCACCCCCTTGTCAGAAAGGCCTTTACTTTCGACTTTAATTCTTCTTGTCACAGTGAGAGTGCATTTCCTGATCTCCAGTGAAAGTATACAAATTTTGAGATACCCTCTTCCTTCTGAAATTTTTTTAGCGCTAAAGCTCCCCATCAACCCTCTTTTCTCTAATCCAGGCAACGTAAAGTCCCCAGTCTTTCCATAGAAGGAAGTGAATGAATCGGCCTCACTTGAGAAGGGACCCTGATCCCACTCTCTACCTTCATTTCTGGGGTTCCCAGGGTCTGGGGACACAGAGATGAGCTGAATTTGAATCCTGATTCCACCACTAAACAAGCTGTGTGACTTTGGACAAGCTGCTTCATTTCTCTGAGTTATCATTTTTCCCATTTAGGTATAGGAAGTAATAAGATATGATGTGTAAAAATGCTGACCGATGAAGGGTTGATCGGCACCCCTCCCTGCCTCAGGGACCATGGGTTCCAGTAGGATCTATTCCTAGCTCGGATCCACAGAGGCGCCCACACCTTGTCAGAACTCCATCTGTCAGGAATTTATTACTAATGCATTTTATAACAGGCTTTATAATAAGATATTAAAGACTGTGGCGGCATCTAGCAAGCATTCCATAAATATTAATAACGCCTTTAGAGATGGCACCTATGGTGGAAATGGTGGGGCTTGTTGCTGAGGTTTGGTCGAGAGTACAGAGTACATCTAATGAGGGGGAGTATACCTTGAAGATGGGAAGAAATGGCTGCATTTTTTCTTTCTTCTATCTTCCTTTCTCTTGCCACCTCAAATTTTTACACCTCTTTTCCTTTGTTCACAACTCTGCCTCTGTAATTTCTTTTTCCTCCTTTAAGTTAGCATTTTCTCCCCAACTTCTCCTCCCTCTGTTTCTCTTATAAACTCTCTCCCCCCTCATTTCCATATCCCCTTTGGCTTCCCAATTCTGCCCCTTTCCCCATCCCACCCTATTTTTCTTTGTCCCCTTGTCACCTTCCCTTCTCCCTCGCCCCCCTCTCCCCTTCCCCTTTCTTTTCACTCTCTCCACCTCTGCTTCCTCCACCCTCCCTCTGTCTAGCTCTCTTTCTCCCTCACTGCACAGCACACATTTCAGTCAGCACCCAGAGCCACCTCTGTAGAAGCCCGGAGTGTAATGTAACTCACACTGCATGTGAGAAGTAAGCTATTTATCATTATTATTAACGAACAAGATCCCTTGCACGGCAGAACTTTCCCAGAGTCTATTCCCTTGTCACCCAAGGAATATCGGAAAGATTTATTTGTCTGTGAATTGCACAGGGTGGCCCATTTACAGCAGGTCCATCAGAAGTGACACGGATCTTAAACGGGAACTGGAAGAGGTACAGGTTTGCCCTGTCCTCAACCTGCCTGCAGCGGGCCCCTTGCTGAGAGGGACAACCAGGCAGGTGCAAGGGTTTTGCAGGGGATCATACCTAAATACATTTCCCAGCTCCCAGGAGGCATGAACAGTGCATTTTGGGAGATTTCCTTTGAATTGGCTTAAAAGCCGTGAAAGAGTAGACAGGGGGTGGTACCATGAAGGAAGGAGCGCTGGAAGCAGAGCTGGGGTAGAAAAATGGGCCAAGAGGCCTGCCTCAGAAGCAGGAGTAATCACTCCCCATGGGGCCTTTCCTCCAAAGACCAGCTGCTCCTTTCCAGCAAGAAGGTGAACCCAGAGCCAGTTTCGACAATGAATGTGTGGGAGAAGTTGCCCTAAAATGGGGCAGCCCCACTCCCAGCTGAAATGGGCCTTTGGCCCTGCCTCCATGATCTAGGCCCACCCTGGTGATGGTTCTGTAGCCCCAAGCCCCAAGCCCAGGCACCATAAGGGCACCTTCTTTCTGGTCTCTTGTCTCCAGGTGGGCAGAGTCTAGCTCTGTGGGGTGTGTCCCTCGGGGTCTGTCCTGACTCATTATGTCAAGCCTATGATCAAGCTGTCTCCTGTCCACCCCTGCAGTGGCGATCATTGCAGTGACCTGAATTGATTTGCATGTCGGAAGGGGTGTTCGGACACAAAAAGCAGAGGAAACCAGCATTCATTCATCCAGATTATTTTATTCTTCTTCACATTATTACTACCTGTGCTCTCAGCAGTCTAGGAGCAGTAGCCAGGAGCTTTGCTTTCTGTGGCCCAACCGTGGGCTTTAAAGGGGCAGAATCCTAGCAAGTGAGGTTCAGGGAAAGCCTGGGGCAGGGCTGCGGGAATGTAAGGTTCTTGCCTGGAGCTGGATGCATTCTGGGAGACCGCTAGAGAACAAGTAGCTGAGACCCACGGAGGCCACTGTGAGAAAGGGGGTACTGAGGACACCACAAATCAGGCCTCAGCACCACAGCCAGGGCCAGGAAATGAAGTTCAGACAAGGCCTGTGAAGATAAGGGCAGGGGGATTCCCTGAGCCCCTTGTCTCTGCCTTTCTCACTGAAATGAGCTTCATCTGCCTGCCCAAGGCTTCTCTGTCACCCTATAACTGTAGCTTCTGTGTGGTTTTTGGCCTGTCATGGTGCACAGCCCTAACCAAATGGCAAGAATCTTCTTTTTCAGGTTTCTACAGAAAATTGATTTATCTTCCACGGCTCTATCTGAATGAGCTATTAGAATCAAGTGGTCAACCCTGGACCAATCAGATATGTCCTGGGTCCGAAGTCACTTGGTACAAACATGGCCACCTTAGATCCATACCTTTGAGCAGAGAACACTGTAGGTATAAAGAGCATCTTTACTTGGAAGGAAAGTGGGCAAGGAAGCAGTGATTGACATCTCTGAGTGGGATAAACAAAGCACTATGTATGAGTCAAGGCACCTGATTTTCAGTTATGGCTCTGCCATTAACCACCTGTGAGACCTAGAATAAGGCACAACCCCTCACTTTTACCGTCTGTAAAATGGGGAGGCTGGACTGGATAATACCCAACATTCCTTCCAGCTTCTACATTCAAGCCATCTCTGAGTGGTGCATGGTCAGGCATGGCCTCTGTGTTCAGGAGCTTTCTTGGCCTCCAATCACCCATTCACCCCTGCCTCAGATCCTACCTTTCCTCTCACAGGCTCTCCAAACCCACATTGGAAGGCCTCCAAAGGTTCTCCTACCCTGACCCTGTCTGCAGCAACCAAGAACCAATCAACAGAGATGTTCTCTTACTGAATTTTAAAATGCCTATTTGTTTAAGTTCATGATGAAGAGACTGATTGACTGTTTACATTTTTTCTAATGCCCCCCTTTAAATAGAGCTCATCTTACACTGCCTGTGATGGTATTTTATTACCATAATAATAATTGCAACAATCATTTATTGAGTACTGCTCAATATTGCTGTGTACCTGGCTCAGGGAGAAGTGCGTGCGCGCGCTCTCGTGCTCTCGCTCGCTCTCTCTCTCTCTCCCTCTCTCTGTCTCTCTCTCTCTCTCTGTAATCTTTCTCACAACCCTCAGAGGTAGTACAGTTAATAGCTCCATTTTTACATTTTCTTTTATATGGGGAAACGGAGACCAAAAGAGTAAGTTTAACAGTGAATGTCTGAGGTCTCCAGCCAATAAGTGGAAAAGCTGAGACTCCAGCTTAGAGAGTCCACGCTCTGAGCCTCCAAGTTTTACTGCCTGTGGTATACTTGGAAACCCAGACGCACCTGGTGCCATAGAGGACATCTGCTTGCAGAGACCTGTGAGCACATCTGCACATTTCCATGAAACAGCAGCTGGGTGCTTGGAGGAGCCCCCAGTGTACATGTCGATGAGCGCCCCTCCCCATTTCCCTGACAGAGCATGGCATGCAGGATCTGAAATGCAGAAAGTCAGCACTCTCTTCTTTCCAATGGCTTGTCCCATCTAAGTGTATGAATGGCTCTTTGCCAGGCCTACTTAAAACCTTTTCTAAGTTATGCAGAAATTAAATGAGTTTCTACTGCAGGGCATGAAACATAAAAGCCAAGAAGGTCAGTCATAGGACCATCCTTTCTTTTTCCCTTTCTGTCTTCTTGGATTGCTCTTAAATCCTGCGATCAGTTGCGTCGTCCCAGACCATGCAGTATGGCTGGGCGAAATGTCCTCTCCTCCCCGAGGCAGGGGGCTGGAGAGCTGACATTCTCATGAGAGTCACCCCTCTCCTCTGGGCACTGGCTCTGTGTGGGATGTGCTCTGAAGTGCTGTCTAGCTGCCTCACAGCAGGGCTGGCTGCTCTGAAATAGGAGCATGTCCATCCCTCTCATGGCAGGAACCACAGGCTCTGATGGAGTGTTTTGTTCTGGAACGTGGGGCCGACTCTGGCACTCATGTGTCATGAGTATGTTGGATCTAGAGAGAGAGGGGTGGAGAGAGAGAACTGCAGGTTAGCTGAGAACCTCATAAAGATCTCCTGAAGACCAGTGCCACTGTGGTGGAATGTCAGGACAGAGACTGGCTTCACTGAGTCCAGCACCAGGGGAGTTCAGAGTTGAGCTTTCCAAGTGGTAAGGCTTGGAGGATATATTTGCAGAGTGCCTATATCCATCAGGGTGCCCCAGGAAACAGTTCATCTCAGGGAGTTCCAATAATGGCATTTCGGTGAGAAGACAACTTACAGAGGGATGGGTGGGCCTAGTGGGCATTAAGAGATTGTAAGGAACTGGAGACTAGCAGCAGTGGGAAGAAGCTCTTAACTACCCTGGGGGCTGAAAGGGGAATGGGAAGGGATAGTGTTGCCAGAGGCCACCAAAAGCTGGGGCCAGGGAGGAGGGGCTGCTGAGCTGGAGCTGAAAGAGTGGGGAAATAGTACCCCAAACTATTTCTTTTCCTGCCTCTCCTCAAATGCTGAGCTCCTACCAGCACCTACCTTGGCAGTAGTCAGCCAGCAAGGGAGCCTGGGATACAATTCATTGAGGTCATCCAGGGGTGGGGAGGTGGAGGGGAAGATGAAGGCAGAACAGGGTACTCAATGGATCTGGGGCGGGGGTAGGTACAGAAAAGGAATGCCCAGCCCAGTATCATTCAAATTTATAGTGCTTCTTGATACCTCTTTGCCCTACCCTTGAAGATGTTCTTATCTGCAGTGTTCTAGAAAGTATTCAGACAATAAAATCACAGCTGCCATCTTTTAAGCCCTTATTATATACTGGGAAGTTTATATTCGTGAGCTCCTATACTCTTCATACTAACCCTATGGGATATTATTGACTTCAATGTACAGAAAGGGATTAAGAATCAGAGAGATTAAGTAACTAGACCGAAGACACACAGCAAGGCTGGGGTTCCAACTGAGGTCTGTCCATTCCTGAAATTCTAGCACTTGTTCGCTCTGCCCCCTTGCACACTTGATTCTCTTTTGGAGGGAGAGAGAGCATCTGTTTTCCAAGCCACTAAGCTGAGGAGGGCAGACCTAGCAAAGGAAACGCATGTTCAGAAGCCCAGAAGTGTGAGGGAGCCCAATGGGTTTGAAAAGTACAAATAGCTCTACCTGCCAGGAAATATTAAATTGATAAGAAAGATAATACACATGATCTTAGCTAAAAGACCAAGAAGCCATACCTGTCAGGTAATAAAGTGTAAAGGAGGAGACAAGGCCACAGCATGAAGGCCTACTTTCAATGCAAAGGGGCACTGGGGAATCGTGGATGGTGTAGAGGAGCAGGGCCTCCCCTGGCTGCCTCCTGTCCTCAGTGCTAGGTGGAGAAGGACATGTTCTAAGATACTTTATGATAGAGAGAGTTAGTGCTACTGTCAATTAGAAACAATGGTGGCTCCATGGCTTTGTTCCCTGGGGCTCCTTTCCAGCCTGACTAGGCCTCATCTAGGACATTCTTGCCTCAAGTAGATAGTCCTAGGGAAGGACTGTCTGCATTCTCAGTCACAGTCCCCAAAGAAAGAAGCTGCTCAAGGCAGTGATGCAGGGCCCAGGTCATGACCAGCAGCATGGAGAGCAGCACTGTGGATGCCCCTCTTGAAAGGAACCTTGCAGATGTTAGAAGGGTCCCAGTCATTGTCCCAGTGTACAAAGAACACAGAGGACCAGGAATATTGCATCTCTGCCCTCAGGTTGCTTATAGGACAATCCCGTACTCCTGGCTAGGAGGTACCAGCCATGCTGGCATTTGACCTCGGTGTCTTACAGAGAGTTAGGAAAAGAACTACCATAAGTATTTTAGAGAAGTGTTTAGTATAGAGCTTGAGATCATGGGCTAGACCTGAATTCAAGGCCTTCTGCCACTGCCTAGCTGTGTGACTTGGTCAAGTTACTTAACCACTCTGAATCTGGTGTTGTGGGTTCCATTTATTTATCTATCTATTTATTTATTTATTTATTTATTTATTTATTTATTTATTTATTTATTTTTATGGTGACATTGGTTAACAAAATCCAATAAGTTTCAGCTGTACACTTTAACAGTAACTATGTGTTCACCTCCCATAGTGTGGGCTCCTTTTTGAAAATAGGATAATAGCTACCACCTAAAAAGATACTCGTCACAGAGCTGTCAGATGCAACCCCAGCACAGGACCTGGCACATAGTCAACAGGAGCAGAGATTGTTTTCTACTTCTTTGTTTCTGTGAAGGGCGTCATTAGATTGCCCGTCTTCAGATGTGTCCAGAGCTCACTAAATTATGAATAAATTCACTCACTCAACAGTTAGCAGGCACAGTTTACCTACCAGACGTTGTGGTGGGTATTCAGTGATGAGAACTGACAGTGGGCAGAGGATGCAAACAGATACTCAGAATATAATGTGCTAAGTGTTATCATAGAGATTCCTTCATGTCTCCATAAAGAATGTTTATTGAACATCTGCCAAATGCCCAGCACTGTGCTAGGGAAGACAGATAGAGCCCCATGGCTTCCGTGGAACACAGGCCTATAAAGACAGGCGTGGTCCAAGGAATTATAGGAGAAGTGTGGGGACTGAAGAATTCCAGGGTGCTGTGGGACCCCGAATATGAACAGTGACAGAGGTGGGGACATAGTGGGGGCTGACCTGCCTTAGGGGTCTGGAAGGCCTCTATGAGGAAGTTGTGTTTAACCAGAGACCCAAGTCAGAAAGGAGCAGGGGTCTATACACTTTGTATAGCAGAGGGAATCACAGAAGGCTCGTGGGATGTGGTAACATTTGGGCTGGTGCTGCGGATTCCTCTGGTAGCAGGCTGCCATGGTCCTAGGGAAGGGCGTGTGTGCGCCTCACCCCAGGGCAAGCCAGGTAACCTCTGTGGTGCCAGACAAAGCCCCCAGGGTTTCCATAGCATGCACCTCCTGGCTCCCTGCCCTTGAAACCTCCTGACACGCAGACTCACGGACGTCCTCCAGAGCAGCCCAGGCCTGAGGCTTGGACAGCCGGGGTGCACTCAACAGAGGAAACAAAATTGCCAAGAAACAGGGGTTTGGGGACCGAAAGGCTCTCATCCAGAACTCCAGGATGAGCAGCTCATCTTTGGAACTGGTGCTGTTACAGCCACCAGGAGGCCATCAAAAGAAAGAAAAAAAAAATAGATACTGCATTTTAAATTCCTCTGAACCCTCTTAGAATAAAAATGACAAAGCCGCAGGTCTGGTTGGCTGGAGGGCCGTGGTTAATGGGCTTTGGGGGAATAGTCACTCATGAAGGCAGCTGCTCTGAGCTCTACTCACCCTTTTATTTGCTTTGCTTCACCCCAGAACACACCGGTGGGGACACCCATCTTCATCGTGAACGCCACAGACCCCGACCTGGGTGCAGGAGGCAGCGTCCTTTACTCTTTCCAGCCCCCCTCCCAGTTCTTTGCCATCGACAGCGCCCGCGGCATTGTCACGGTGACCCGGGAGCTGGACTACGAGATCACACAGGCCTACCAGCTCACCGTCAACGCCACGGTGAGTTGCCACACTTGGGCCTCAGGCAACCCAACATGGCCTCCTCCCACCTTCGAACAGAGTGACGGAACATCAACCTAGTACCCTGCTCCTCGAGGTTCTATGATGCTGGTGATGGTAATAATATAATGACAGCTGACATTACTGAGGGTTCGTGCTGTGTCTTTGGCACTGTGCTGAGCACTCGAATGGATTCTCTCCGTTAAACCTCAAAAGAGCCCTGTGTCATAAGTATTATTAAGATACCTGGTATACAGATAAAGAAAACGAGGTACGGGGGCCATTCAGTAACTTGTCCACAGTCCCCCAGAAGCTGGGCTCTAGCACCTGCACTGGTAACTTACCCCACAGGACATTCATAGTGCAGGGACACAGGACAGAGGTGTCACCCTAGCTGTGTCCTGACCATCCAACATGCAAGAGCCAGAGGAGTCCTGGCCACTGCTCTAGAGCGGTGACACTTAACACAGTCGGGTGCTCCCATCTGCACCAAGCACCATGCTGGGCCCTGGGAATTCCAGGGTGAGTTAGTCAGGAGAGAAATAATTATCCCATTTTGTGGCTGACACTGTTGAGACTCACAGCTAATGAATAGTGGGGCAGCAAGAACCCCAACTCAGGTTGTCTGACACCTAGTCCAATGCCCATGGCTGAGTCTCTGAGTCTCTAGAGCATCACAGCCACTTGCCTTTGTCAACAGCTGTTTGTGAGGGCCTTGGAGACAAGCCAGCCATGTCTTAAAGAGCATCCTAGCCCAGCCCTGCTCTTTCCTGCTCCTGGCCACTGCCTCCAGGCTTAGCTGGAGCCTTCAGCTAGTAGCAGGGCAAGTAGATTTGTTTACAAAGCTCAGGCCAAGAGAAATAAATTACTGGAGTCATTCTTGACTCTCTAGAACCTATTTGCCTGACACGCAGTATCTACCCTGTGGCTCTATGTCACTGCAGTGGGGGCTGCCAGTAGTGCTGGGGGCTCTACTTAGCAGGTCATAGAACCCAGATCTCTGGAAAAGGCACACTAAATGTGTGGAGGATCTGGTTTTGAAAGAAGGGGTTCCCGCATGCTTGGTCAAGACGCAGAGAAGCTATAGGAACCAGGAAATGCAAACTGTCCCTTTGTACCTATCCCACTGGCCCCTGAGGAAGCCACTGCAGATGACCTGGACATTCTTTCCTTCTTCCCCTGTTAAGTGTTAGTATCTGGAGAATGCTGCTGTTTGTAAAACTGACTTCTGGAATGGGGGGCCTCCCGGGGCCAGAATCGCTTTTTGCACACACCCGTACCTTTCCAAACTCCCTTGCACTCACACATGAGGTAGTTACCCTCCCACCACTCTCCATTGGCACACACTTGGGCCCAGAAACGCAGATGCTTGCTTTCTGTCTTGCTATAAACCTGTCCCTGTGGGATAATTTGAATCCACCATAAAAATGGCTTTGATGGGGTATGGAAGAGACCAGAGTTGGGCATAGGTGAGAATCTAGGTGGCCAGGCCTGTCAAGAAGCCTGGGCTCAAGATGGGATGGGGAATACAGTTAAATTGCTATTAATCTCCCAGCAATCAGGCCTTGAAGTGGTAGGGCAGGAGGGGCTGAGAACCCCACTTATTAATGGCTCTCCCAGCTGATCCACAATTCCCTTTCAGAGCTAGCACTGTGCCCTTGGTCGCTGGGCATTTCCCCAAGGAGATTCTCTACAGGGAACAGTGTGGGTTCCCAGCCATCAATGGGTGGTTACCAGGGTGGGGAAAAGTGAGGATTCCCTTGGGAACAAGCTGCTGAGAGCCACAGGCCCCAGAGTGACAGCTGGAACCCTGGTAAGGTGCCTGCCCTGCCAGATATGCCCACTTCCATCCCTTTTTCCCAGTCATGGAATCAGGGGTGGGCTGGATGGGGGCATCTGTGGCAGGAGCAGGGCCGAAGCCACAGTGTGGGATGGGGAGGGCAGGTGCCAGGCTGGACAAAGCCAGCTGCCCACAAAAGCCTGGTGGTGGCAAATCAGAACCACTGGCAGCGTCTGCCCAAGAGGTCAAAGGACTTCCTGCCAGGCCTTCCCTCTGGCTATCTGCCTGGTGGTCATTCAAGTCCCTGGCTGAGAGCTCTCATCATGGGCAATCCCCAAGCCTAGGCTGTGGTCTTGGAGCCTGGGATGCTGTCTCCCCTGTGGTCCCTATGCCCAGCTCCTCCTGACTTCACACTCTCCCCTCCATTGCTGCACCCACTTTTCATCCCCGAAGGCCCTCTGCTTACTCCTTGGCTGCCCCTGAGGACTCTTAAAACAATCAGAGTCCATTCTCAAAGGTGCTGCAGCTCTGTCTCTAGTGGGCAGGAGCAGTAACTAGGCTCCTAACGTGCAGAATTGCTCCAAATGCCTTGTATTATTCTGGTCACCCCAGACAAACCAAGACAGGTCTAACCCAAGGACAGTTGCTCCTCAAATCCCAGACTAGAAAATTTAAAAGCCCAAGGATCCACAGAGGTCATTGCATTGAGCCCCTTCATCTCACAGAGAAGGAAATTGAGATCCTAAGAAGGAAAAGAACTTATTTAAAGTGACTCAGCAAGTGAGAGACTGAGCTAGTGTTAGAGCTCCAAATTAAGAGAGTTAAAGGCAGATTTTTATGACAAAAAGACCTGAGTTTGAGTCCTGGATACACATTTAATGGCTGTGTGACTCTGGGCAAGTTACTTAACCTTTCTGAATCTCTGTAAACTCATCTTAATAATGCACATATAATACCTACAAAAGCAAATGAGGTGTCTAGCACAGTGCCTGGAGTATAATCTGTACTCAGCACGAGGTTGCTATGCTCATCGACTATTGTTATTCGATAGTAGTGGGCTATTGAAGTGGGCTGTGTATTTTAGGGTAATAAAATATAGGCTTTGAGTTTCTGTTCCTGGTGAGCTTTCATGGGACTAGGTTCCCAACTAACTAGGAGTGTTTAAACATTGCCTGCCTGACCACAGAGGGATGGCCTGCACGACCTCTCAGGATTCCTTCCTGGAGTTCCCCCAAATGTCACAGGCCCTGGAGCTCCCCCTGCTGGTTCAACTGGAAAAGTTGCTTGATCCATAAACCCAAAATGCAGAGCAGGGGGATGCAGGTCCCAGAGAAGCCCGCTCTGGAGTCAAAGGGCCATTCTTCTAAGGAAGCCCCATTCTAGTCAGTCCCTTGCTGCCTCAACGATTAGAGGGGGCAGGAAGTGGGCATGGAGAAGGGCAATAGGATTCACCCTGGCTAAATCCAGGGAACGAGCTAAAGACAGCTCCATCTTTTACCCCAAGCCAGTCATCCCACCCACAGATGTTCAGGGTGGTCAGGCCTAGGCCAGGCTAGGGGCAGGAGACTGAGTTCTACTCCAGCCCTGCTTTGTGACATTGGATAAGCCACCTTCCACTGGGCCTTGGAGGCCCTGTATGTGTTCTTAGATCACTGCGGGTTCTTGAGTTCCTGCACTTCCGCACATTAATGCCCTTCCCTGTGAGAGTGTGGGAGGGCATGTGTACATATGCACACACATGTTTGTGCACATGGGTGTGATGCGTGTGCAGGCGTGTGTGTTGTGTACATGTGTGTATCTCCACAACATCACTTAACCTAAGACTATGTACTTTTGTCCTCTAAGGATCAAGACAAGACAAGGCCTCTGTCCACTCTGGCCAACTTGGCCATCATCATCACAGATGTCCAAGACATGGACCCCATCTTCATCAACCTGCCTTACAGCACCAACATCTATGAGCATTCTCCTCCGGTAAGACCCTTGCTGGGCCTATGGGACATAGGAATTGGGGCCTTGTTTAATGGGACAGGCTCCTCTTTGTCATTTTTTACTCTTCCCAGTCCCTATGTATGATGTGATGGGTGTCCCAGCACAGGAAAAACCCAACCCCCTCTACACATGCCACCTCACCCCGCTTCATCCCTAGAGGGCTCTAAGTAGCAAAGAACAAGGGCTTGATAGTACATGTAAAGGGGAGCATTGCAGAAAGATTTATGTGGGGTGATGGGGACACTCTGCCTGAGCTAGAGAGTGGATTTGGACTCAGCCAGGCTCACTGAAACATCAGTGTGGCTCAGCCATGTCCCATACAGGCCAATAGGTCAATCTGCCTCTCCCACCAACAAACACCACTCAGGATGGCAGCAGCTTGCCCTCTGCTCCACAGGCCCTCCCAGACTTGATTCTTCCCTAAGAGCTCCCAGATCCAGCTACCCCTCTTAACTGCTTAGGCTTTGGGTTTCTCAAGTACCTATCTTTAAGAGAGACACCTGATTAGTTATGCTCATGATTTTGTGTCATGTGACAAGGTCATTGGTCACCAGCCAGCCTGTAGATTGGCTACCCTTGGGCCACGTGTCCACCTCTGACTAGGTGTCTTTAATAACAAAACACATGCTACTGCCCACTCAGCTATGGTCCAGGCAGGCAGTGACAGGCATTCTTACTTGATAGCCATCCATGCTTTTATGCAAACTGGAATAAAATGCCTGCTCTGAGCTGATAAATTAGAAAAAAGATTGCTCCTCTGGGCAGAGGCAACCCCTTGGGGAGCAGCTTGGGGAGCAGCTCTTGCGGAGAGAAAAGCATGCCCTTCCTTTTGAGGGAACTTAGTGTGCTTAGAGGAAGGACACACAGCTTTGAGAGCAAAGTGGAGCACCCACCTGAACACGTGGAGGTTCTGGGCTCCACCTGCACATCTGTACAGGCTCCACCTGCACATCTGTACAGGCTCACAGAATTGGGCACAAGTGGGAGGCAGGCTTCCCTTGACCAGGGTGCAGACCATGCCCCTGAGCCACCATGGGCCAAGGAAGCCTGACCTCTAGTTTGGGGACTGTGGTCTGTCCTGAGCATTGGCATGCCTGAAGTCTCCAGGTGTGTAGAAGTACCCACTTCTTTCTCGGGCCCAGGTTATGGAGTAGGGGGTCTAACAAGCAGGATGCTTCTTGGCCTCCTGTTTCTGGGATCTGACGCTGCTTCGAGAGTAGAGGGGAATGTCTCACTGGCCCCTGCCCCAGCCTTCTCTTTCTTGGTGGTCCATGGACAGCAGGAGCTCCAGCTTTTGAGACTGAAGAACGTCTGCCCCAAACCTCTTTGCTAAGACCACATCTTCTCAGCCCATGCAGGCTTTCCCTGACCTTTTAGATGAATCTGGTACTCCCATCTGTCCTTGGCCCCTGGACATCTCCATCTTAGCACTCAGTGCTCCTAAGCAGCTTATTCAGCCTCTGCTTTCCTGATAGACTGGAAGCATAGCTCAGCAGGGATGGGGTCTGCTGTGGGGATAGCACAGCTCAGATGCTCAGGAAGTGTTTATGGAATGAATGAATGAATGAATGAATGAATAGATGCCCTGGTCAGACCAGCTCTGGCTTCATCCTCACTGGCCTGCAGACATAGCCATCCCTCTCCCTTTTCTCTAGTAGAACTGACTCTCTCTGTGCTAGAATTTACCACTAAATTATAGTCACACCTGTAATGTTCACTGATGTGTGAGTGGGTCACTTTAGACCTCCCAATAATCAAGAGAGCTGAGTCTCTGGACCTGGCTGCAGGCTTCCTATGGGTCTCTTAGGACTTCCTGTCCAGGGCTGAGTACAGAGAAGATGATGGGCAAAGCCAACTTTTTGATCAAAGTAAGGATGTGATGGTGGCCAAACAGCCCAAGGAACTCGGAGCAGGACCCTACACAGCCATGCACTCACCTTGGCCAAATCACACACTCTCTGGACCGCTTCGTCATTGGGAAACCAGGGCTAATAATGTCTACAACAGTGCCTCTTGCATCTGAGAGTTTTAAGGCCTGCAGATAGCACACTCCGGTAAAGCACCCGGCAAGTGCCAGCACTGCAGACATTCAATCACGGTGATTATTAGTCGGCCAGTCAGTCAGTCAGAGGAGTTGGATTGGGCCGGGGGTCCCAGCTTCAGCTTCATCTCAGAGTACTGATAGTCTGAAAGAGGGTTATTGGCAATGTGAGTGTCCTCTAAGACCCTTCAGTTTGGTTTTTCTGTCATCCCTAGATCATAGCCGATATTGTTTCAGATCTGCAGATTTCTGCGTTTGTCCATTTATTCATTCTATGTTTCATTCTTTTATCCATCCACTAGACATCTATTAAATCCCTCCTGTGGGCAGGGCCTTGTGCTAAGCTACACCCTCTCCTCTCCAGATAATTCCACAGGCTCCAGCTAGGGTGACCCCTCAGGAAAATGGGGAGACTTGCTCTCCTTAGCTCCTGCTCTCCTGATCCTCCGTTTCTTAGCATCTGATATATTCTCTCTGACATCTCTTTGCCTTGCCAAGGTTGTCCTTTTGGCCCCACAAGACCACTGAAGCTTTCTTTCCTTACTAAAGGAAGTAAGTACGGGTTCGGGGCTTCCCTGGGTGCTCGCCTGGCTCCCCCAGTGCCACAGACTCCTCTCCATATCCACACTTGAAATGAGCCTTCCAGTGTCTACCCTTTTTGCTTACTCCTTGGCTGCCCCTGATCCCCTACAAACTGATCCCCATACAACCCAAGCCCAATTTTTTCAGGCCTCTAATTAGTTTCCATTCCTTGATCCAGGCTCTCCATGCCCCTTTACAGTGTGTAACCTTGATTTGACGTAGTACTTCCCGGGCCTGGCTGGGGCTGAGAGCACCACGGCCTGTTTAGCCTCCCAGGCTGGAAGACCCAGGCATCCCCATTCCCGCCTTGCCACTATTGGCCCAGGGTCTCTATTCGAACCCTTGCCCACTCTCCCTCATTCCTCCTCTTTATCTGGCGGCTCCCAGCATGTATGCCTCTCCCTATCAGTGTATCAGGCCAGCATGCCTCATCTAAAGTGTATATATTACCTAATAAAATCCTTCTTATTTGGGATTATTGCATCAAATTTTAATTTCCTCACTCGAGCAGCAGCATGTCGGCCTGCCCGTCAGTGAAGGACCGATAGAAGGTGAAAAGAGCGGATAAACTGCACAAATTACTGCCAGCTGATGCCTATCAGCCCTTTGACTGGAATTGACTGGAATTAAGAACTGAGAAATAGGATTTTCTGCCTCAGAATCTGCTGTGGCAGCTCTTGTCGGAAGTCCCCTTCAGCCCCCACCGGCCTCCCCCTAAAGGCACCTCCCATTCCTGAAGCAAACTGCACGTCCACTTTCAAGTCCTTAATCCTGTCATGGAAGTGGGGGAAAGGCAGTCCCAGCTGAGCCGGCAGGGAGGGAGGTGGACCAGGACCCCCGAAGCCGGGTAGAGCCCAGCTGGGTTCTGGCTTCAGCCGCTCTTCTGGCCAGCTTCTTTGGAAGCAGGCCGCAGAAAAAAGGGGGACACATATTTTTTGCTGGAGAAGTCCCAGCTCCTCTCAACTTTGTCCCAACATCCCTTCCTGGTATCAAGCCTCATAGTCTGGGGCTGCCTCACGCACCCACCCAAGCCCATGCCAACATAGCCCTCCATTCCCTACTCACCTTAGCCACTCAGCACACCTTGTGACTCTGAGCAAATCCCTGAACCCTCCGAGCCTGTTTCCGCACATATACCCTCACCGTGGGGATTCGTGAGGAAAAAATGAGTGAACCTATATTGGGTGCCCAGCACAGTGTTTGGCGCATGGTAGGTGCTCACCAAATGCTGGCTCTCTCCTGTGGGCTATTAGCTGTCTTCTTTATAAATCCTAAAGAAGTGCCTTACCTCTAGGGTGGGAATTATCAATCTGGGGTGCTGGGGAGTCTGAATTTGCTGACATTGTTTGGAACGTCACATGTGTACTGTCTGGAAAGAGGCACCTTGGCTTTCTCCTGATGCTCACAGTGATTCCAGGCCCCAGTGAATGGCTGCAGTCACTTTTACAGCATTTGCTGTGTACTAGGTGCTGTTCCAAGTGCTTTACCTGACTGTGCTCCACCAGAGTCAGGACCCCACAGGCCTATGTACCTTTTGCCTTTCTAGGGGGATCCTATTTCCCAGCAGGCCTCCTCCTTGCCATGTGGGTTTTTGTGAGAGGAAAAAGCCCATGTCAGAGTGAGCCCCATCTCTAGCCCTCCTGAGCCTGCCCACCTGCTCTCCTTGCAAGTGCCCCTGGTAAGGGGCCCAGCTCCGGGTCAGGCAGAGGCCTCACTTCATCTCCTCATCTTTGGAAATAAGTTTCAGTATATTGAAAGTATAATCACTGAGACTCAGAAACAAAAGCCAATGGGTTCCCAAGAGCCCCCATTCCTCCTCGTTAATTCCTTCTCATAACATTTCCAGTCTTTTTGGCTGCACTTGTATTAAAAGCTCAGGATTTTATTAAAAATGGATTTATTTACCCAAAAAGAGATGAAACCCAAACTTTGACAGGAGCCTTTTAGATCTGACTTTGTAGAGGCTCAGGTGTGGCTCTTCCCAAGGAGAGCCAGCCTCCTTGTCATCTGGTCCTCCTTGCCTGCTGGCCCCTCTGAGCCCCGCCCACCCAGGAGGACTCCAGGCAGCCCAGAGCAGGAGTGCCTGGGGGCAGATGCACGAAGGGCCACTAAGTCCACTCTTTGCACAGGCCAGCACTGTCCACCACCCCAATCCCTCAGCTCTTCAGCTGACCAGGGGCAGCCCAGAGATCCTTCTGCCAGGATACATGTGGGGCCCACCCCAGATGAGAGTTGTCCTGGTGTCCAGAAAGCTCATCCCAGCAATTGGAACCTCGGGCCAGAGTCCTGCACCCTCAGGACTTCCTCCTGGGGACAAATCCAGGCCTCTCCTAAGTGAGAAATAACCCCAGGAAGGGCAGACTACAAAAAAAGAGCCCCTTATAAGGTGATATTGGGGAACAGTAGTGTAGACCCTTCAAGTCTAATGCAGTACTTCCTAAATGACCTCCCACGGACGCCTGGGTCTGGGGCTGTTAACAGATGTTACGTGAAAGAGTCTGTCTTCAGATCAGCAAGCCTGGGGACAAAACTTAGCAGGTTTCTTTACCACTTTCTTTACTACTTTCAGGAGACCTAACCATACTGACATCCATTGTGCATCTCCTCGGGTGGGATGGGTAGGTACGTTTTCCAAATTTGATGTGAGTTAATGCTCGTAAAGTGCTTAGACTAGTGCCTGGCATACAGCAACAATTTCCATGAATGACAGTTATTATAACAGAACCTGTTGCAGAAGAAGCACCACCTGGCAGGCAAGAGCGTTTTGGAGCCAAAGTACCTGAGTTTGAATCTTGGCTTCACCATTCACTTGGAAAGGCTGCTTAACTCTTGTTCCTCAGTATTTTCTTCTGTAAAACGAGGCTGTCTCGTGAGGTAGTTGTGAGGGTGAAATGAGTTAGTACATAAAAAGTGTTTGCAGCAGCACCAGGCACAGCGTGAGTGCTCGAGATAGGACAGCTTCTGCTGCAGCTGGTAGTTCACAGTCTCTGGCACAACTTGGGTCCTCAGAATTCACTTCGTGCGATGCTCATTTAACGGCATCTTTCTCTGACTTCTTCGAAACGGTATGTTTCCCCCAGAAGATCTAGCCAGAGCTCCTATCCCCAGTGGAAGGGGCCCAATGGAGGGAGCCTGACCTGCTTTCTGAAAGGTCTTGACCTCTGGACTGTGTCCATCTCTCTACGGGAGACGTTTCTCCTAGAATATTCTTACCTTCCCTCAGCCAAACCTAGAGGTGTTCTGGATTGCTGTACACCTGGGCCCAGGAGAGGATGGAGTGACAGCTGTGCAGGGACAGCTGCGTGGGGAGAATGAGGTAATGGACACCACTTCTGTGTCCTGGCAGCAAGACCAGGTGGAATTAAAGGGGAGGTACCTTGCGGCCCAGGACCCCACCCTCCAGCTCAGAGGTCCTGCATGTCAGGGAACAAGCCTCTTGCCACAGGAGAAGGTGCGCAGATGGGTGTAGAGGATGCAGCCTGAGGGCTTCAGACTCCAGCTGATGAATGGGTGAGAGACATCAAGACCACATGCCCTTCGTTATGCATACAGATGCCAGGGTAGATATTTCTCTAGGGGATGGGAACAGGGCTGTCCTGCTGTCCATCATCCAGGGAAAACTGCAGCCTGGGCCAAGACCTGAGGCAGGCATGGTGGGGTTGGCAGGCACGGCAGGCTAGACAACGGTATAATAGGGCCTGGAAAGCAAGGCGAAGGTTGCCCTGAGCAAGGGGCAACTCGGCAAGTGATGGTGGTGGTGGTGACCTTAGGATCCTTTCATTTGTCCATTTATTTATTCAATTGATCAACCAATCAATTCAATAATATTTGAATGTACCCGTTATACTCCAGGATCTCTTCCTAGAGAGTCCGTTGCTTTCAGCCTCTGCTTCCTCTTAGTTTTCTCTCCCTGGCAAACTCCTACTCATTCTTCATAACCCACCCTAAATCTTGCCATCTGTACAACCCTTTGCCAGCTCCTCCAGGTGGACTTCTGCACTTTGGGATACATTTCTGCATCTCAGCACGCCCATATGTGTATGGCAGTGTCTGTGCATATGTCCTTGACCCCTTGCTGTAGACTGTGTGCTCCCTAAGAGCAGAGACCCCTGCATATCCATCCTGGTAGTCCCAACTCCTGGCCTCTTCTCTCCCAGCTACAGAAAGAATGAGGTATGAGACTGAGCCATTTGAGGCAGTGCCCCAGGTGGTTCAACGTGCCAGTTGCACTGCTGGATGAGGCATGTTTCATAGGGCTGTGGTAGCCTCCAGGGTTGCCACTGTCATTCCTGGAGATACTCGCTTTAAGGATTTATGATACTTTCATTCATAGTGTAATTGATGGGTGATGTTCTTTATTCAGGTCCTACTGAAAACAAATTCCCAAGGTTTTTGTTGTTATTCATATTAAGGTGGGCAAACTGAGACCAGAGAGATGCAACAGGCTTCCTGAGGTCACACAGCAATTTGATGGGTGGTTGAGATAGAGACCAGATCTCTTGTCCTCTTGCCAGATGCTCCCTCATCAGCTCTTCTTTCTTGGGTGGTTCAACCGAATGAGAGGAAAGAGATAGAGGAATGGGGAATAAGCACATCAGCAAGATTGGGCTTCTACAAAGGACACAGGTGTTTGCCTGGGGGCTTTAGTGTGTGTCCCAGGGATGATGGGGGCAGCCGAGGCCTAAGCACTCAGCACCTACTTTCTAGACTGGCCTTGAAGCAGGGCGTCCACCTGGGGAATGAAGTTGTGGATGCCAGGATAGCTACAAAGAAAGAAGCAGCCCAGGGGCTGGGCAACCAAACTCAAGTCCCTCCTCTCTCCCACCCAGGGCACGACTGTGCGTATTATCACCGCCATCGATCAAGATAAAGGACGTCCCCGGGGGATTGGCTACACCATTGTCTCAGGTAAGGCCTAGGCTGTCCTTCATCCCCCACCATCACCCTAAAAGAGCCACTGTAGGAGTATCAGGCTCTGTGGGGCTACAGAGAGGTCCATGAGTGAATGTGATACAAAGGGACCTGCCCCCAGGGACAACTCTGGCCAAAGGACCCAGAAAAGGGACTTACTGCGTGAAGAAAAAAGGAGCAGGGGAGGAGGAGGAGGAGCTTGGGATGAGGCTAAGATGTCTGGGGACTGCTTGGGTGGTGCTAGGAGCCAGGCGCTTGTGACGCTGTCCAAGGTCTGAGGCATCTGGGCACTTAGGGGCTCTGAGCCTGGGTCATTGGCGACTCCCACCTAACCTCCTGTAGTACTCTGCGTTTTGTTTTTCTTTTTTTACTCAACAAAAAAGCAGCAGTTTCGACATCATTTTAGAATGAATAGAGCTGCAACTTTGGCTAATTTCATGTTCTTTTCACATTTCTGACCATTAGAAATTTATGTGTCATCTGGAATGTAGTGGGGGAACCGCCTAAGCCCTCCTCTCCCACTTGCTCTCTTGGTTGAACAGAATAGTGACCAAATGCAGAGAAGGTTCTGGGTGATGGGATCCCTGACCCATGTCCCCACCCAAAGACTGATGAAGTAGCAGCTCCGTTTGACTGTCCCAGGGCTGGGTTACTTTGGAGCAAGGGAGCTGGTGAGAGGTCCATGAGAAGCTGCTCACTCACACACAGACACTGTCCCTGTCCCTTTCCTCCAACCCCTACCCATACATGGCCTACCTGCTCTGCCCACTAGTCAGTGAAGGGTCAGCCTGGTGCACCTGGCCAGGCCAGACTGATGACCAGAAGGATGGCCAGCCATCAGGCTAACATCCACCCCATTGCACCTCCCTACCACACCCCAAGGACAGGGAATGGCGTTTTGGGGGCATTTACTTCCTTAAGCTCAAGAGACACCAAGGTGTAGCAATCAAGAACATAAAGATGGAGTCTTGAGCATATCACTGTGGATAAGTTTCTCTCTCATTCATAAGATGGGAGCAATAAGAATGCCTACCTTGGGTGGTTTGAAAGTCAGAAGACTAAATATATGAAAAGAGCTTAATTAATATATGTAAGGTATCTTGTGTTAACTTTTATTATTACTATTATTGTTGTTATTATTGTTATTACTGCTAGCAGCTAATGATAGATACCCTTGGGAGCCTGGGGTTTAGCTGGTGGGAGGGAGCCCCCCTCACCTCTTTGGAAGTACAGGAAATTAGGAGTATTACAGGATCCCTATAAGCTGCAGCTGCTGACATGACTATTATTGTGTCTCTAAGCCCAGGGGCCCAGAATGTAGATCAAATGCCAGACAGGATCATGTGCAGAGCAGCAGCAGTGTGGGTTTGGGCCTCTGTTCTCTCCATCCCACTTCCCCATTCTGATGCTCAGCACAGCGTAAACATGTACTTGTACTTGTGGAATGAGTGAATGAATGTGCAAATGAATGAATGAATGAATGTTACTCTAAGTTAGTGGGTTTTCAAACTCCAGTATGCCCAAGAATCTCTGGGGTTCCTACCAAAAATGCAGAGTCCTTGGCACCCATGGAGATGCTCATTCTGCAGGACTAAGGTGGGGACCAGGCATGGTCTTTAATCACAGTGCCCCAGGCGGTTCAAATGCAGGAGGTCCTTAGGCCAGGATATGGGAAAACCAGTCCTAGGAAGGAAGCCGTTCTGTAGGAAGGCAGAGTCCCCTGGGATTGGGGAGCCTCTCCTGGTAAACAGAGGAAGAGGGTGGCCCAGACTGCTACTGGTCTCTTTCATGAGTTTTTCAAACTGGGAAGCAAAGCAAATGCCTCCCAGTGACAAGGGGCTTATGCTGGAGATCAGAGGGAATACCAGTGAGCCCCAAGGGTGATGGAATCAGGGAGTCAGAATAAGGTGGCAGTATGAATGAGCACTTGGCTGGGTGGGGGATTGTCTTTATCTCATTGCCTCTGGGCTGATTCCAGACATATTCCAGCCTGGATCGGAGTAGGGAGCAGGGAGCCAGGATCTGGCCTGAGGTCATGGCCAGTCCAGAAATTCCTACAATGACTCTAGGAGGTCATCCTCCAGAGCATTGGTCCATTCCAGGTCTATGCTGGGTTCCAGACCACCAGCCCCAGACCCTCAGGTCCTCTCCAGCCTTCAAAGATAGCCTCAGCCAGCTCTACCTCCTCACCCCCTCCC
This sequence comes from Pteropus medius, assembly GCF_902729225.1. Taxonomy (NCBI): domain Eukaryota; kingdom Metazoa; phylum Chordata; class Mammalia; order Chiroptera; family Pteropodidae; genus Pteropus; species Pteropus medius. The sequence continues at coordinate 45,564,758 of NW_024344378.1, forward strand.
CTTGGAGCAGGAGGCTAAAGGGTGGAGCTGCTGAACCTCCAGTGTCTGGGCTGGGCTTGGAGGTTAGAGTCTAGGGACAATTGCTTGGGGCAGTATTCTATGAGATTTCCAGGGACATAGTCTCCTGGACCAGGTTCACAAGTGTAAACAGGATGAGAAAGGAGACCCCAAATGTGAAACTACAAGTAGGGGATGTATGTGAAGGAGGGGGCAGGAGGCAGAAACTTCTTGAAGGCCTGGAGCACTTAACACAGCTTTATAGGATTCCCACTGCCAGCACAGATGTGCCTTGAGGGCTTTTAGAAAGGATGACAAATGGGTTTCCTCTCATATGCCAACTTTGATTGATTGGTAATGGCTGCCTAAAGAGGACCGTGAAGTCTAACGGGCTCAGTGCAGTATTTAATTGGCAGAGTCTCCTATGGGTGTGGAAAGGGAGAGGGCAGCACCTGTGGCACATATTTGCTCTCCTTGGTAAGATAGCACTTGGACCACACATGCAGAGTGGCCTTTATGGTCCTTGTATTTGTCGCCACCTGACCCCACCCAAATCTTTTCAGATAGCTTAAGGAAAGGGCCGTCCTTCTCTCTTTCTTCCCTTCCCATCCTGAGCACCTGGCTCACTTGGCTGCCCACCCACCTGTTCCCACCCACCCATCTCCTCTGGCCCTGGGCTGGCATTGTCTCCCTGCAAACCAGCCTCAGTGTGGGTCTAAAGCAGGCAAACCGGCTGTAGGGCAGAATCCCCAGGGGAGCAGTTGGCAGAAGGTTAGAACTTGGCCTCATCCCTACTTTCCTCAGCCAGTGTAGACACTGCTACAAAGAATACTGTCTGACAAGTGCCTGATCTCACATACCTGCCTCTCTCATGACACTAAGTCCCGGCCTTTTACTGGGAGATTTGGCCAGTGCCTGTTTGCCTTGAAGCAGGAAGAGAAGATGCCCCAAAAGGGCACTTTATGCTGACTGCCCCCAAGCTGGCCCTGAGTGCTTCAGCTCTAGGTGCTTTGAAATCATTTTCATTTGAAAGACTGAATGGACGGAGGGCCTCTGGGGCTCCCAGAGCCAGGTGCAAGTCCTGAGGGCCACTTTGGGTGGCCAAGTCTCTGGGTGCTTCCAGAGCCTGAGCAGGGGCTGCCTCAGACAGCACATGGGTGGACACAGGCCTGAGCCCACAGTGATCCACGGCACATGGTTAACCTGTCCAGCTCCCTGTGGCCTCGTACCCTCTGGGCTGTTTATCAGCCCTGCAGCTAGGGGATTTATGACTGCACACCAGTGCTTTACCCATTACTAATGACCCCTCTGTTTTGCCAAGAACAAAGAGGCCTTCAGAGGTAAGTTACGGCTTCATTGCCATCAATTTGTTCTCAGCCTCTTGTGGCCAATCTGAGGCTGAAGAATGACAAGGTTCTTTTCCACAGAGGACCTGGCATGGACTCCATCCTTTCCCTGGGCCTATGCCTGTCCTGATACTCACCAAGGGCATCACTTCCTCTAGAGCCATAATGGTGCTGCAGCCTTCATCTCCAAGAGCCAGCCTAGCCTGTGGTCTGAACAGAGACTCTCCTCTGCCAGACAAAGCCATTCTTGCTTCAAGGGACAGCCATGCCCCACTTTACCACAGAGCACTGGAGTTGGAGTCCAGAGTTGTGGGTTTGAGGTCCATCCTGCCACCTACATCAGTGTGTCCACACAAGGCATTTAACATCATAATTCTCATCCAGGAAACACCGTGAATAATCTCTAAGGCAGATAAGATGGTGCCAGAGAGACTCTAAAGAGCCATAAAATATTAAGCATTATTATCAAGGAAAGATCAGGGCCAAGTGTCCTTGGGAGTCCTATTCACTCATTTCTTCCTTCACTCACTTAAGGAGAGAAGTGATTGAGAGTGCAAGCTCTAGGGTCACTGTCAAGCGTGGTGACCACTAACTGTGCTGGCCAATACAGTTGCCCATGTGGCTATGGAGCACCTGAAATATGGCGAGTCTGCCTTGAGATGTGCTGTAAATGTAACCCACAGGATTTTGAAGACTTAGTATGCAAAATACATTGTAAAATATCTCATTAATGTCTTATATTGATGACATGTTGAAATGATATTTTAGATACACTGGGCTAAATACAACGTATTATTAAAATTAATTCACATATTTATTTTTTCTTTTAATGTGGCTACTAGAGAATTTAAAATAATACATGTGGCTCACATTCTATTTCTTTGGGAAGCTCTATTTCTATTCCCAACTTAGACTGCCTCAGCTTGCCTTCTACCATTGACCAGCTGTGTAACCTGAGCATCAGTTTTCCAATCGGTAAATGAAGGTAATAATAGCCCATGACTCACAGGGATGCTATGAAGATTCAGTGAACTAAGATGTGTTAGCACTTAGAAGAATGCCTGTATTTACAGTAAATGCTCTACAAAAAGGACTCTTGCTGTCCACCCACAGTGGGTTGAGGGTCTTCTCTGGGCCAAGAGCCGTACTAATGTCCTGAGAGCTGACTGGGTGTGGCGGGTGGTGAGGCACCTTCGCAACTTCAGGAACCTGCAGTGCAGCCAGGGAGACAGACCGTGATGCCCTGGTGGGTGGAATACTGTGAAGAGAAGCGCGGGCTATGTTGATAATTGACGTGAAGTGATGGCTCCCAGTCCGATAGACCGTTCTCTCTACTTTTGCATGTGTTAGAAAATATCTTTTATAAGAAATGAGAAAGAATTCATGGGAGGGGACCCCTTTCCCAGCCATCACTGGGGTGGGGAGACTCACAGAGTATCTAATCCACCCACTGACTGGTGATCGAGAACTAGCAGGGAATTGTGGAGGGAGGGTCTTTTTCAGGCAGAAAGGTCAGTGTGTACCAAGATCCGAGAGTGAGAAAGTGTAGCATGTCCATCGAGTGGTTGAATACAGCATGTAAGGGAGGCCATGGGGAGAGGAGGCCACAGAGGGAAGCAGAGCCCCGCCATGCAGGGTGTGGAATGCTCAGCTCAGGAGAATGCCAGGCCTCGGCCCTGAGGGCTGTAGGAGCCAGTTCAACAGGGGAGGGGACGTGGTCGGAGTGCAATGTATGAAGCTCACTGTGGTCAGATTGGAGCCAGTGGGTTGGAGAAGGGCAGGAGTGAGCAAGCAGTTCAGCAGGGAAGCTGACCATCACAGTGGGGGAACAGAGACAGACAAATCCAAAGGAGGATGAGGAGGCAGAGCTGACAAGAGGTCACTGGTGGGACAGGTGGGACAGGTGAAGGAGGAGCCCAGAATGGGCCCTTGGACTGAGATACCTTTACAGCCCCCTTAAGCAGAGAATTTGCTTAATTTAACTTCCAACTACTATTTTTCCCAGAGAGCTATCCTCTACTCTCAGCAAAGTGACCTTGAGTGAGCATCAATTTCCCCATCTTTTAACTGGGGCCAATAATATCTTTCTCACAGAGTTGTGAAAATAAAAATAATTGAGACCATTATATAAAGTGAGTGGCACTGGGTGAGCTCTACCCAGGTTGGCGCACAGTAAGCTCTCAACAGATGTCAGCCATTTTCCCTCCTGCCTATGACCCGTCAGACTGCCTTGGAGACAAGCATGCATCATGCTGTCAGAAGCTCGTATTGCTAGCTGTGACCACTCTCATGGGCTGTGAAGCCAGGCTTGCCCAGGTGGTAGAAGCCCAGGTTGAAGTTTTTCCTCAGTCAGACCCACGGACTCAAAGGCCCAGGATTCTGTCCTGCCATTGTCTTCCCACAAGTGCCAGATTTTTCATTCTTACTCAGTCACCCGTCGTAGGGAGACCATCTATCAGAGGCTGTGGAGCAGTGTTTCTAAAAGGAGGTGCCTTGGACCAGCAGCAGCAGCATCTCCTGGGAACCTGTTAGACATGTGAATTCTCTGGCCCCACCCAGGACTGCTGAGTCAGGCGCTTGGGAGTGGGGCCTAGAAAGCTGCTTTAACAAGCCCTCCAAGTGGTTCTGATGCTGTGCGAATGCTCCCCCACCCCATTAGAAGCATTTTCATTTCCCATAAATACTAGACCGATGAGTTCTGTTATTTGATTTTCTCCTTCCCACAAACAGACTCCTCTCCAGTGCCAGAAGGGCCCTCGCCACCTGAGAGGGTAGGAGAATTTGGTGAATGAGTCCAGGCAAGCAGTTTCCACTGTGTCCTTTATGACAGCCCCCACCTCAGCCTTGACACTGCTCCACTATTATCTTTGCAGGTGGGAGAGACCTAACATCTCCCATTGTCCATGCCTGAAAGCCCACATCACTCTCCCCATCTGACCCTGCTTCCCTGGCCTTCTGCAGCTATGCAACATGCCCCAGGATGAGAGGAGGGGAACCCCATTTTGGGGTGCCTGCCATATGTGCAGCAGTATATGAGGGAGGCAGTCACTCCGTTTTGTAGACAAGAAAAGCAAGGCTCAGAGAGTTTACATAGATTGGCCAAGGGTTATAATTACTAAGAGGAAGAGCAGAAATTTGAACCCCAAATCTCTTGGGCTCCAAAATACATACAGTTTCCATGACAACAGTGGTTCTCAAAGTGTGATCTCTGGACTAGCAGCATCAGCTTCACCTGGGAATTATTAGAAATGCAAAATTTTGTACCCCACCCTTAACCTACTGAATTGGAAACTCTGGAGGTGGGTCCAGATGATGCAGATGCTGTTGGTCTAGAGGTCACATTATGAAAAGCACTGGTCTAGAAGAACATGTGATGTCAACAGGGATTAAAGCACTGCCAAGGGAGCAAAAATTTGTTCTAAAGGGTGAAATATCTTACTCTTTTTATGTATAGACATAGATATACACACAGATACGTTGTATTTGTGATATTGAAATTTCAGGTGGGTGGTGGGGAAGTGATTAGGAAAAAATGTCTCAAATGGTGGTGGGGGCTGGAATAATGAAAAAAAAGGTCAAGAAACACTGGCCTAGAAAAAAGAATAGGTGAGCAGTATCAGGGCTGCAACTCCTCACTCCCAGCTTGAAAGGCAGTGGTCTCACCGGGAAACCTGTCCAGATATGTTAGCGAAGGACAAAGCCCTCACTCGCCACTCTCTAGATCCTACTTTTAATGCTACCAAGTGAGGCAGGCAGTTCCTTGAAAATACAGTGAGTGCTTTGACGTGAAGGCTGCATGTGTGTGAGTGTGTGTATGTGTGTGGGGTGTGTGTGTGTGTGTGTGTATGTGTGAGGAGAGGAAGAATAATCAGACACAGTCAGACTTGCACACACCCTCACCCCCCACATATGCCAATAACTGAACCGGGCCCTTGGCCATGGCCTGGTGGGGGGTGGCTATCACAGGAGATATCGTTTGAAACACATCAAAGCCCTCATGATTAAGCTGCTTGGCATTTTCCTCCCCCAAGAGAAGTGAAAACTCGGGAAAAGCAGACCTGCTTTGGATATCTGAATCATACGCATGGCCCCTGCGGGGTAGCACTGTGGGTGCCTGGAAGCCCCAGAAGCTTCATGGCATCTGGCCGGGCATGGAGGATAACGGCCCCCCTGGCTGGAGCCCAAAGGTGACTTGGGAGAAGTCAGGGCAGATCAGAGTCGGGTGGTGGGGCCAGTTAGTGAAGGGCATAGAAAACAAAAGACGTGGGTTCTTGAGTGGGGTTGGGATTGAGGAGGGTGGATATGGGGTTATCAGAAGATATGGAGTTATCAGAATTCTGGATGATTGGAACAGGCAGCACTGTAATGAGGGCGATCTGCTAACGGGCTGCAGCACCAGTCTAGGGGAAGACTAGAGGGGTCATTGTGGAGATAGATTGTACAGGAAGAAAGTCGGCAGGCTCTGGTGACAGAATGAAAATAGATGGTGCAGGAAAGAGGAGACAAGCTTCTCATCTCTGAGTGTAGGTTTCTGGGGTCCTGGTAAAGGCCTAGGCAGAAACGGACATATTCTTAAGGAAAGCTGATCTGTTTACACCTGTGACTGCCTAGACCCATGTCAACGCATGTGACAGAACTCACCAATCCCATCCCAAGGCAGACATCACTAACTGATCCCAGCATACTTTCCCACTGAGCCTGAAAGGGTTGCCAAGCCTTTCTTCCCCAGCCCTCCAGCAGCAACTAACACTTAATGGGCATTCTCTTTAGAGCCAGAATGAATGTTTCCAAGGTTTACCATTATATCTCATGGTTCTCTTCTTTTGAAAATATCTAGGGATGGTGCCTGGGGGGCGCGGAGGAGGGGGAGGGCAGTTTATATTTGATTATACAAATGCACTGGCTTACAGTCCTCTCTTACCACCATACCCAAACAACAATGAAATATCACACCAACACTACGTTCCTCCTGAGGAACCACAGGAAAAACTGGGCTCTTCTCCCTTGATCTTCTTCTTGTCGGCCTTGCTCTTGCTCAACACTCTTCTGTGCCCTCCTTTGTGATAAACCAGAGAGACTTGTTCTTCCTCCCTCCTTTGATGAGGCCCTGTCTGCTCCTTGTCAGTAACCATGACTTCCATTGCTTCTTTCCCATGAATTTCAGTGGTCAGTAGACTTTTAAGAGGTTTCACTGCCACACGGTCTGAGACCCTCCCTTTCTGCATCTCTTCTCTCCCACACCCTCCTCATGGACAAGAGTCTCTGTCCCTTGCTCAGGATACTATATAGCCTCCTGGATGCCCCATGTACTGTGGGAGTACCCCAAGACCTCCCTCACTAGCCCAGCCAGAACTTCTGCTACATCTTGAGTCTCCCTCCCCAGCTGGGTAGAGAGTGGACTTTGGCTCCACTCTAGGTACCACTTCTCTTCTGCCGTGCCCAGAGGCTGGCAGACAGTCATGGCCGAGATTGCTTCTGGGGTCTGAGGGTGATTCTAGTTCATGAGCAGAGGTTGTTTAGGGGGAAGTTCTAGTCTGATTTCCCTATGTCAACAAGCATTTGTCTTATTTTAAAAGTTAACTCTTTCCCACTTTTTTCTCATCTCTAACGTAATTGCTTTGTATTGAACTTCCTAGGGCTTTGAGATCTTCGGAGAATTATGAAATCGGCCACCATTTATTTTGCATTTTCTTTCTCTCCTAACTTGGCTTACCTCAAGCATACAGAACTGATTTTGACATAATTCTTCGCTCATGATCAACATTGCTCTCTATGCGTGGCCCTCTCTAGTTTCATTATTAACTTTTAATAGTATTGTGGGCGCCTGTGAACCCACCAGCCAACCCAAGGCTATCACCCATACTGCACAGCTGCCTGGGTCCCTCTTCCAGCCCATCTCCTGCCTCCTTGTCTCTACAGCCATATTTTTGAATCTTGCATTTTTTCATTCCCTTGCTCTTAAAAAATATTTTGTCATATATACGTGGATCACATATTGCTTGGATTTAGCTGTCTTTGAACTTTATTTAAAAAGTACCATATTATACACAGTCTCTTGGGACTTGTGTTTTCTTTTCAATATTATATATCCAAGGTCCATCCATGTTTTTTTGGTATAGGTATTATTTCATTTTTATTACTATATATTATTATGTAAAAGATACCACAGGTAATCCATTTTCCTATTGGATTTCCTATTGATGGGTATATGAATTGATTTTTGCTATTACAAATTGTGCTGCTATGAACATCTTGTATATTTCTCTCTGAACATGTTTGAGAGTTTGCCTTGGGCTACATACAATATCTCTCACCCCCGCCATAACCCCAGAATGTGGCTGGCCAGAGCCATTTCACAGATAAGGAAGCTAAAACTCACAGAGCTAATGAAACGTGCTCAGAGTCACACAGCGCATAAGTCACAGGCTCAGGATTCAAGTCCAGATCTTCCTGCTTCCAAAACCCACACTCTTTCTGCCATCTTTTATTATTCTGTCCAAGAAACCAAGCGATTTGTGTCAACCCACTGATCTGTGTGCTAGACTAGAACCCTAGGATTCATTCATTCATTCATTTAACCAATGAATATTAATTGGGTGCCCACTGTGTGCCAGGCTTCATGCTGGACCCTGGGGACCAACTGTAAAGAGAACACCACCATCACTGCCCTCATGGAGCTCACATTCTAGTGGGGAAGAGAGATAATAAATAAGTCAGTAAAAGCAGTGTTTGCAGGCTGTGCTAAGCACCAGGAAGAAAATACCAGGGTGAGGAAAAAGTAACTAGGGTGAAGGCCCATTAGGAAGGCTGGCTGGACTAGGGAGATCCCCAGCCTAAGTGAATGGGAGAAGGTCTTGCCCCTCCCACCTCAGAAAGGTCTCAAATATCTTTGAGGGGCTTCGAACCTGAGATGAGCCCCTCTAAGCAGCTCGGATTCCCAGCTCCCTTTTTCATCTGACACCCTAGATGACTGCTCGGCTTTCCAGGCAGCCCCCAGCTGGGGCTAATCTGAAATAAAAGTTTTTATTTATCTAGCTTGATACCCAGTGCAAGGTTAAATCATACAAGAGAAAAAGCAATAAAAGATAAAGATTAAGCGTAAGGCACCGTCTTAGCCATGCCCTTTTGCAATGTGGTTACAAAGATATTAAGCCTAAAGTCACCCACAATCCCACACTGCTCTTCCTGAGTCTCTCTGGGCTGGGCTCAGCCAGAGCAAGGAGGAGGAGGAGAGGATGAGGCAGGGGCTGCAGGAGGGAGACACCCTGGAGTGTCCTGCAGAGAGGGTGAAGCAGATGGAGTTCTACTAGCTCAACCCATCAGCCACCTCCCGCCCGCACGCAGCTCTGATTCATGACTTCCCCAGAGGACAAAAAATGTTGACATCTGCACCTACATTTCTGTCAGCGTTTCCATGTCATCGGTATTTATCGTGTGCCTGCTATGGGCAAGGCACCCTGGGGACAGACAGCGGGGGTAGCCTTAGTCACAGCCCTTTTTCGTGGCCAGCCTGGTTTGAGTCTCAGGTCACCTCAAACAGGTTATTCCTCCTGTCTGTGCCTCAGTTTCCTCATCTATAAAATGGGACTATTAATAAGGTTTATCCAAAAAATTATGGTCTGGTTGACGACCAGCACATATAAGAAAAGATACTAGGGTTCTTCATTAGGTATGTGGTAATGGAGTTTCTAAAAATACAAATGTCACTGGCTTATGCCCATCTTCCCTGCCTGCAAAACCTAAGACTTCTGCTCTCTGAAGAATCCCCAAGTGTTGCAGGGGCCTCTGTGGGGTGGGGAGGGAGGCAGTTCCCACGTGCTATCGAACTGGTCTGGTTTTTTACTTCTGACCTCTTGTGGGTGTCCCCTGCACCAAGCGTCTGGAGGTGGGTAACTCACCCAGGCCCCTGCTCTCAGCCTCTGGAATAGCCCAGCATCCCCTGGACACTCCATGACCCTGGAGCAGAATGGATCATGGGCAGAGACAGGGCTCCTCCTCTCCCACCAGCTCCAGCCTGTTGTCCTTCCCTTCGTAGGGCCCAGACAGGGCCATAAGGACACCATGCCTCACTCCCCAGTCCCATCTCTCCTACAGAACCCATGTTTTAAAGCAATTTAAAGCAAGAAAGGGGAGGGACCTTTCTTTTAGCCAGAAGTCAGCCACTGAAAGCCCACCCACTAGTTCACCAGACGTGTCCAGTATAGGCCCCAGGAAGACCCCAACTGCACAAGTAATTCACCATAAAAGCCGAAAGCATAGCAGATGTAATGAATACTTCAGAAGGTCAGAAAAGGAAAGGCGGTCTCAAGGGATGGCTGGGGGAGATGAGGAGGAAGGGGAGGGAGGAATCACCAGCCACAGGGCAAGGCGTGAGCACCTTCCTCTCTGGCCCTCACAACCTCTTGCAGTGTGGGACTCACTGAGAGAGCTCTGACTGACAGACTGAGGAGTAATAATAACGTAGCAGTAGGACCTAACACTTCTTGGCCTAGGAACAGATTGAAATGCTCCACCTGCATCAACTCTTTGATCCTCCCAATAACCCCATAAACTCAGTACTACTATTGTTATCCCGTTTTACAGAAGAGGAAACTGGGTCCCAGTTGCCCAAGGTCACACGGCTGATAAGAGGTGAGCAGGGTGATTCCAGAACCCACACTTCTCCTGTGCCCCTGGCCTCATTCTCCGCTCTCCGTGCCCAGAGCACTGATGGGACTGCCTGGGTTTAGGAGTCACTGGATTCAGCTCTGGGCTCGGCTGTCTTCCTGTGCCCTCTCAGCCCCTCCCTCTGCCTCTCTGTCAAGTGCTCTGCCTGAGTCAATTAACTGACTGCCCCCATTCAAATATTTGACCAATATCCTGGAAACAGAGATTTCAGGGAAGATACTTTTCAGACATTGATTGAAGTGAACGAACGTTCCAGCACAGAATAAATTTATTGCTCATAGTCTTATTCTGCTGGGATCTGCTCCATCCCGACCACCCCACCCCCCATCCCAAGGAGTTTTTTTTGTGGGGTAAGTGGGGTGGAATCAGGCTGCCTCTGTTTTCCAGCTCACTACCCGTCCCAGCCCTCCTGCTGCCAGTGCACGGGGACACCCCACTTTGAAGGACCACATCAGTGAAGCACTTTTGAATCAGTGAAAGCAAAGGCTGAAGGGCACTTCACAATATCCAGCAGAGCAAGGATTATTTGAAAGGAGCCAGTGACTGCTTTTTCTTCATAGTGACAGTGGGAATCTTAAATGTCCGCAGAGCAATTTAGTTGAAACTTAAGGGAGCACTTTGCAAATGAGGACTTGAGTCCTAGGATGTATCAGTCCTCTTAGACATCTGTAGGAACAGGAGAGTTATCTGTTCATGACGCAGCAGATGCTTAGTGAGGTTTTAATGAGCCAGGCTCCCCAGCTTCCACGCTTGGTGGTTTTGGGGAGACAGCCTCTAGAATGGAAATTAGAAATGGAAAACTATTTCATCGAGAAGCTTGAGGACTTGCTGGGCAGGTAAGCATATGAAAAGTTGCTCGCCTGTCCGCACAGCATTTGGTGAATGGCTGGTGCTGTCAGTAAGTCCATGGCAATCAGGGGAGCCCAAGAGTGCTGGAGCTAGGGCTGGAGTGAGGGCAGCAGCTTCACCCAGATGCTGATTCCCTAGAGAGATGATTTTAAGTGGCACACGAGTAGGGCATGAAGTAACACCGAATCACACAGTGAGATCGTTATTCCGTTCTCAATTCTCTTTCAGAATTTCTGTCTCTGTCAGTTCTGTCTAGGAGCAAGTCCAGTTGGGTGCTCACACCTTTAATGACTCTCTTTCCCTGGTCTCACCTTCCCACTTAACAAAAAGAGAGCCAGATGTGAAGCTGGTGCAGCTAAAATCTAACCATATAGGCTCATTTTATCCATTTTACGATCATCCTCTATCTATGGCCAATGAACTGGGTGTCCATTTGGTTCATCCTCTTTTAAATAGATTCTTTTAGAATGATATTTAAAAGAAAAAATTGAATAAAATTAAAGAAAAATAGTAAATAATAATAATATAAGTTATAGGCAAATATGGTAAAAAATGGGAGGATGGCATCCAAATGACTGAAGATTGGGCACACTGACACAGGAGAATTCTGACCTGAGCCTTTCCTTATCTGTAGAATGAGAGGATGACAGAGTGCATAGTGGTTCCGAGAGTCATGTCAATACATGTAAAGTGCTCAGAACAGGCTTGGCACCTGGTACAAACTCAGAAAATACCAGCCCTCTATTCAATAGGAACACATCGGTGCAGCCACCTTGGAAATGGGGGGAGGGGAGGGCACCGAATCCCACAAGGCGGTATTATTGGTACTGCCATTGGGATGAAGGATAGATGGGGTAATGGGGAGGGTGTCCTGGTTAGGAGGGACCGACAGGAGTGTCGGCCTAGAAGGAAGACTATTCATGAGAGGTCTAAGGGGTGGCAGGTAAACCAACTATGCTGTAGAAGAGGAAAGGTGGAAGATGATCTGAAGGGTCTTGAGGGTCAAGCTAAGGTATGTGGATTGCTCTTTTCAGGGCATCTGTGGTTCCAAGAATCTGAGAACGCTTAGGAAGCTCAGAGAGAGGGGTTTTCTGTGAGACTGCAGGGTTCCTGCAGGAATCCAGAGCAGACCCTCCCCAGATTCAGGCCTCCTGTGTTGAGGAACTAGAACAGCAAGTTCGAGCACACTCTCCTTTCTTACAGTATCTGTCTTTGTTTCCTATGACAGCGATAACAAAAATTAAAAAAAATTACAAACTCTGTGGCTTAAAACCACAGAAATTTATTCTCTTATGGTTTTGGAGACCAGAAGTCCAAAATGAGTCTTACCGGACTAAAATCAAGGTGTCAGCAGGGCTGCTTCCTTCTGGAGGCCCCAGGAGAAAATCCATTTCTTGCCTTTTCCAGCTTTGGGGTGGCTGCCAGCATTCATTGGCTTGTGGCTGTATCACTCCAATCTCTTTTTATCTGATAATATTGTCTTCTCCTTTCCTGCGATCAAATCCTCCTCTGCCTCCCTTTTTAAGGTCCCTCATGATTACATATAGAGAGTAGATAATCCCCCCATTTCAAGATGCTTAATGAATCACATCTGCAAAGTCCCTTTTGCCATATTAGGTAACATTCAAAAGTTCCGAGGATTAGGACCTGGATGTCTTTGACAGCCATTATTCAGCCTACCATGGCATCTCTGCCCCTCTCTGAGCATTTTCTCCCCTCATCTCTCTCTACCCGCTGGCTCCCTCATGATCCCACCTTGTCCATGATGGCCATACTGCCCCTTCTCTATCACGGCTCCCCTTGAAATGTTCTTTCAGCTTCTGTCTCAGTTGTCAACTGTCTCTATAGGCTAGCTTTCCAATTCCAAGTTTCCTAGATGGAGTCAGATTGGCCAGCTCATCATCGCAAGTAGTGTCCACAAGCTATCGGTTGCTTGCAGCCTGAAATGGTATCACCCCAGGCAATTGGTACATAAGAAGGCAGCAGGGTCTTGAGTGGGGCCAGCCCAACATCCATCTAGTACATTTTTAAAGATAGATAGGTCAGTGGGACAGAATAGAGCTCTTAGTACCCAACCCATATATAAATATGGGAACTTGATATATCATAACAGTGGGGAAAAGATGACTTGTTTAGTAGCTGGTGTTGAGAAAACTAGCTCTCTATATGGAGGAAAATAAAGCAAGATCCCTACCATGCACCGTATACCAAGGTAGACTCTAGATGGATTCAAGGCCTCAATGTGAAAGATAAACTATAAAGCTCATAAAAGGAAGGATGGGGTATCTTTGTGTCCTTGTGGTAAAGGACTTCATAGCACCCGAAGACCATAGACCATCTATGAAAAATTGATCTACATCAAAGGATTTCTAATTCGGTAGCAATATATGGAAAAAATTAACAACAGATAACATATAGGGAGGAGATTTTTTGCAACAATTAAAACCAATAAAGGACTAATGCTTAGAATATATAAGGAATCGCTACAAGTCAACAGGAAAAAGTTGGAAAGTTTGATAAGAAAATAAGTCCAAGGGTATTCACGGACTGGGAAACCCAATGACTAGTGGACATATGTAGAGGTGATGAAACTGATGAACAATCAGAGAAATGCAAAAGGCAACTACAGTGATCCACCTCTGCACACCCTACATAGGCACGTGGGCCAGATCCTCCGGCTGCCTGTTTTTATGTGGTCTATGAGCTAAGAATGAATTTTATTTTAAAGATGAGTATTTTTGCAGCTGATTTGATGGTAATAATTTCTATCTTTGAACACCTAAGTGAAATATTCTCTGCCACCAAAATTCTATTCTTCTCACTAGTAGACCTATATTACCAAAAGAAAAAAAAAATGTGTTCAATTATTATTATATTTCTAATTTTATCAAAAGTTTTTGTGGAAGTTAATTTTCTCTCTTGTTAAATAAGTACCAACACATCTTGCCTATTCAACTCTATTTTGCCTCTTAGGCCTGCAGTCTATATTTACTGTGGCCTGTCACAGAAAAGGCTTGCTGACCCCTACGCTAAAGAATACTCTGTATCAGTGAGAGGCCACATACTATTAAGTTAAATCACATGAAATCACCACTTTTGTAGGTCAAAAATGGCCAAATGTCAGCAACTTCATGTGATTCAACTTAATAGATGTACATACAGCAAAATAGATAAATCTTTGAAACCTAGTATTGAGAGATAGAAGAAGTAAAATGGAAGAACATAATACCATGTCTGTAAGTTAAAAAAAAAAATCAATAGCAACGGTAGGCATTTAACAATAATACATGCACATATAGGGACATTTAGCAAAGCACTGGAATTGGTACCTCTTTGGGAGAAGAGAGGAGGTAAAATGAGGGTGCAGGTCAGAAGGAAAACCTAACTGTAGTAACACTAACATTTATTGGATAATCACCATGTGCCTGGTGCTGCTTTAAGCAGCTCACAAATATTAACTCATTTACTTCTCACAGCACCCCAACGAGAAAGATACTATCATTGTTCCCACTTTACAGATGAGGAACCCAAGCTCAGAGAGGTTAAGTAACTTGGCCAAGGCCGCTTGTAAACATAGAAGCCAGGATTTGGACCCAGGCAGTTTGGGCTCTAGTTTTGGAGATAAAATCTGAAGTCCAGTGAGGTGGGTATAGTTCAAAAGAATAAAAGGAGACACAAGAGGTCTGAAGAAGCAAACTCCTTTTCCGCCTAAATCCTGCCCTCGCACCATGCCCAGGAAATCTCTGCTGTTTCTTTCTCGTCTTGCTTCTCTAGAATTCAGAACACCTACCTCAGCCTCTGGGCATCCTACAGGCACAGTAGCCAAAGAGTTAGGAAGTATGGACCCTGTCCCTACATTGACCCAACCTGGAGTGATAGGATGTACCGCTCACAGGAAAAATGACCTACCAGATGCTCCCTGAGAAATGGCTCCTGCGTTATCATGCTGAGGTAGCAGATAAGGCATATAGTAAGTGCTCAGAAAACTATTGTTCCCAAGTTTATTGACATCGCCTAGGGGAAACGACTGCTTTTCATTGCCCCTTCCTGAAGGAAGGATACACTAAGACGAACAGAAAGAGCAGGGAGGAACCTACATCATCCTATTTACCTACTTTGCCTTTTCCTTCTTATCCACCTTTTTACACCTCTTCCCTTTTCTTCACATTCACCCATCCTTAAGCCTTGCCTGACCACCCAGCTTGCATTGTCTCCTTAGCTGTTGGGAACAGATCGGTCGCCTCATTCTGTTTCTCATGGGAAATGTTCATGCTCACCAAATTCTGTTTTTTCTCTGACCCACCATGCCCTGCCCCATGTCCAGGACCATGTCACTTTTGGCTTCCTACTTGGTTCAGGAGTTCACAAACATCTGCCTCCTTTGCTTCATTCTTTCCCTCCCTATCATGGCGATTATTGAATCCCCTGAAATCCACCTGCCCACAGGCTGCTGAACACTGAAGGCCTGCTCAGTCCCCAACCATGTCAGCCTCCAAACCCAGAAAGAAGCCATCCTTTCTCAAGGTGCTCATGTGGACCTGAGCAGCTGTCAAGAGCCTTCACCTCGGTTATCCACCCTCAAGACAGCACTGCAAGGGAGGGATGGCCTTCCCATTTTACCCATGAGAATATGGAGGCCGACGAGGTGTGGCCTGCCTGGGATTGCCCAGATCGTGTGTGGCATGGCCAGCAGTTGATACCAAGTCGCCCACATCCCACATCCAGAACCTTTCTGTCACACCCCAGCCATGTGCACCCAGAGCTGAGTACCTACCATCCATATTTCTACCATGAAATTTATCCCCCACTTCTTATTTCTCAGGAACCTAAGCCCACACCAACCTCCTTTCTTCCGTGGTCCTTGTGACTCAGAACAGCTAATTGGGGTTTGGCAGACACAGAGCCTGGCTCTGGGCAGCCCTCTTATGCTTAGCACTAATTTTCTCTGGCTCCAAGAATGAGGCCTTCTGTTTGGCAATGTGAGCTCAGCAGAGAGAAGGGAGTGGCCTAGGGGGAGAGCAGAAGACAAGAAGCTGCCATGACCCCACTTGTCTGGCAACCATGACTAAGATGTCAGTGGAATCCCACCCAAGGAAGTCATGCAAAGCTTTCTCCAGAGGTAGCATCTTATGCTTATAGCAAGTATTATCAGTGTCCCCATTTCACAGATGAGAAAACAGACTCAGAAACGTTATATAACAGGAAGGGTCACACTAGGCCAAGAAGTGGCAGATCTGTGTGAGTCTGAAGTCCACGTGCTTTTCATGGGGCCACCCTGCCTCACTGGATTGTCATGACAACCTCATCATGTACAGACCCTGCCTATGCTGTTCCTTTTTGCAGATGGGTAAACTCAGGCTCAAAGAGCTCAAGAAACTCAAGGTCATACGGTTGGTTAAATGATAGGTGCTTAACTGCCTCCCTATCCAGTCTTAATTCTGTCCACTGTACATAGAACTTTCCCATTCATACTAGGAACATCCCTCTCCCAAGTCTGGGCAGTAGAAGTGTTAACTAGGAGAGGGTATGAGGTAGGGTTGCCCTGGGTTGACATGAGAAACAGATGGGAGGCCTGGTTGTCAGAAAGGTAAAGAAGGGTCAAGTTGCAGAAAGTATTGGAAGCTGGGCAGACTTGGTGTGTTGGGCAGGAGGGAGCCATACAGGGTCTCACAGGAGGAGTGAAGTGCTAAGCTGATATCCTATAATGCCCACTTGTACAGCCGCCCCACTCCGTGGACTGCTCCCAGCCCAGGGCCCGCCTTCCTACCGCCCAATGCTCCCTCCCTGGCAGGTTGGGGACATTCCATTGCTGAGGTCGGGTCTTTGTTTGAAGGACAGATAATTAATCCCACAAAGTAATCCCCAGTACGCTCTGGCAGATTTATGGAGATCACCTCTGTCCCAGGAACTCTGCCTTATCATCTTTCATTTCCCAGGCAAAGCGAGTGACTTGTTATATCACAGGCCCCAAGCCAACAGGAATTTCATTTAGTGGAGTTCTCCAGGTGGAGGGAGATTGATAACGCAGGCCCGGGCAGGAACCCATGGCAGGCCTGGGGCCAAGGAGGGAGGGGGCAGGACAGGCACCATCACACGTCCTCCTTTCCCCTTGCTCATTTCATCTTTATCCCAACACCGGGGACCCAGTTTCATGGGGCTCACCTGTCACTGACCACAGGGACCCAGATATCATCCAGCCCAATCCTCCCAAGTTATAAATGAGAAAAATGAAGCCCAGAGTAGTGAGGGAAATGCCCGTTTCCCGGGCTAGCTCTGCCCCATCTCTCTCTCCCCTGTCATGACTTCTCTTCCCTCCCTACCTGCTCTACCCCAAAACTGCTTCAGGTACAGGAAACTGTCAAGGTCTAAATACTGGTGGGGGCTCCTCAAGGCCCCCCACGGTAGTCTTTGGAGCCTGCCTCCCAAGGGAGCTTTTATGGTTGGGAGAAGGGAGTGGGGGTTGGCGAGGCCAGGCAGCTCACTCACCCCAAAAAGAGGAGGTGGGAGAGCAAGAAAGAGGGCGTGGGCCTGGAGGTCGGGGTAATTCATTCTGGTCTATCGGCTCTGCCTCTAGCTTGCTGGGCAGTTTTAGGGGCTGTCCTTGTCCGCCTTTGAACACAAAGAGTTTGAGCTAATTTGATTATTCATAAACATTTATCAGGCACCTTTCATGTAACCGCGTCTGGGGATACAGGCATGAACAGGACAGATAAGTTGATGCTCTTGTAGAACTTGTAGTTCAGTGAGGAAAGCAGGTGAGAGGATCCAGGATGCTCACCCTGCTAAGCATCGTGGGCCCTGTCCACTTATCTGTCCCGCTCCTCATAACACTTCCTCACCACCTCCAGCTACTTTAGTGACCACCCTTCTACTTTGGGGGTTTGGTCATTGTTCTGAGACCCCCTTGGCCTGGTCTGCTCTTCCCTGCCCCAGCTCCTTCCTCCTGCGTCTCACCCACAGTTCTCAAGGCATAGCTCTGTCACGCACCAGCCTCAGATCTTCTCTTCCTGCACATCCCATCGCACTCACACTCCTTCCCCATGCCCACCCTCAAGAGCAGGAGGTCAGGCGGCAGGCACCCCAGAAGGGAAGGGACTGGTCATCATCCAGAGAGTGGGGGACAGCGTGGCAGCATGCAAGACTGCTCTCGCCAACTTGGCAGTACTTGTCAACAGGAACCGAGCCCGATGGGGCTGGCTCTTTCCTGAGGCTCACACCCGGCCCTCGGTAATTAAAGCCATAAGTCATCTTCTGACGGAGGAGCTGCAGGCTGGGGCTGCCACAGCTGGCATTGCTTGGGGCTTAGTGCTGGGAGGGAGAGCGGGCACATCTGGGCAGAGCTGGGGGCGCCTGAAGATCAATGACTGCCCTCCATTCTGGCTTTGGCAGAGGTGATATTCGGGCTCTGAGGCTCTGCTTGGTGTCGGAGGCAGTGCCAGGAGCTTCTGCCACAAAGGACTCACTTCCTCTTTTCCGAGGACACTGAGAATCTCAAGCTTGCAAAATGTGAGATGTTTTGAAACTCCCCAAAAGATACCATCTGTCTGCAGCGGGATCCTTTGCTCCCCCTGCAAGTATTCACAGAGCTTGGCAAGGGGGTGCCATAGGTTGCCCATCTCTTTGGCTATGCAGGGGGCGGGGGGAGGGGGGAGGGAGGGTACCTTCCTTCCAAGAGTAGGGGTCTTTAGCCCAGGCCAGCCCCTGTAATGGAGAAGGACCCCAGGCCATGCATCCTGAGGTGGCCCAGTGAGAATGACCCTGAACTCTGACCTGTGGCCTCTCTTTTTCAAAAAAGTAGTCAGAGGCTTTGAAAAGACTTTGGTTGCTGACCCTCCTCTCTGGCCAAAAAGGCAAGGACGTTTCTTTCTCGTGCTTCTTGCTTGCTCAGCAGAAGTTCCCGCCTGTGTGAGCCAAGGGGATAGGAATGTCTCAGGACACCCCTCCCTTCCGCCTGGGCTCACTCATCAAGAATTCTGAACACCCACTTGGTTTGGGGCACTGGGCCAGGGCCTAGGGACATAATGTGACATTTGGGACTGATGCTCAAGCTGAGAGGATGGAAACATTCTAGAGGCTGGGCTACCAGGATGAAAATGGACACACACACACACACACACACACACACACACACAGTCCAGGACCCTGGCCTTTGTCAGAGAAGCAGGACCACTGGCAAATGTGAAATAGTAAATATTTTTTAAAAGTATAGAACTGATATAACCCCCATCCCCCACCATGTGTTCACCCTGGATAACATTTGTTGACATTTTCACCATATTTGCTTCTGATCTTTACTCTCCTTTTCATTCTTGTTTAAGAAATGAAACTACAGATATTGTTGAAGACACTTTTTCTTTCATTTTCAGTGATCTCAGAGGCTTGATCTCAGGACTGGGTAGAAAAGGCTAAAGCCTCTAATTTTAATGTGGCTTCAGAAATGGGATCCCAAACTTGAATATGGTCTGTGGTGTTGTAGGTAACCTTAAGGAATGGTTCATTTTCTTTAGTGTGATAATGGCATGTTTAAGGGCATTTCAGAAGTCCTTATAAGAGATATATATACAGTATTGAAAGATTAATTAGAATTTGCCTTAACAACTTCAGAAAAAAGTTGTGGGGGCGGGGGTGAGTTTAAAAGAAATTAGACTGGCAAAATGTTGATGATTGTCGAATGGTTACCTGGGCCTTCATGGTACACTTGTCCCTACATTGGTGTATGCTTGAAATTTTCCATAGTGAAAAATGTGGGGTTTTTTTTAAGTGTGATCCCGAAAGTTGCCAGGGGTCCCACCACTGGTCTGGGATCCACTTCTGACTGTGGCTTGGATGGGCACCAGACTTGAGGTTGACCTGTCTGGTGCCAGCTCTGCCTCTAACTTGCTATATGATGTTGGCCAAGCTACTCCCCATCCCTGACCCTCAGTTCCCCAGGGCAGAAGGAGAAGTTTGAGCCCGATGGGCCCTAAGCATCCTTCCATGTTCTGTCTCTGACACTGGACACATCTAACTTGCATGCTCAGAGACCCCGTTGGAGGGTAACTATGCGAGCAGCCCTTCTTACACCTTCGGTCTCTTCTGTGGGTTTCCCATACCACCCCTGAGAGAGCCTTTACAATAAAGGATTCTGTGCCCAATACGTTGGAGAGCCTCTGCTTCACAACATTCTTGTCCTTGCGTATCACTGTGCACATTAGCACACGAAAGGCTGTGACAAGTCCTGCAATGAAGAGCCCTGTTCAGTGTTTCCCAAATTTATTTGACCACAGAAGTTTTTTAAAAGTTGGCCTTTCCTATACCCCATGCATCAGAGTTCTGGGGACACCCTCTGGGAAACCCTGACTTTCCTTTTTTCAGTGTGGGGGCTCCTGCCATCTTTTCTTATGAACATGATGATTCTGACTCATTAAGATTTTTAATGTTTTCCACATTGTCCTGTGGGTTTTGTACTTAACTAAATTTGTAGTTTTTCCCCTCAGTCATTGCCTAACCAGAAACATCTGCTTTGATGTTATACTCTGAGTCACTGACCAGATGCCAGAAAACCCAGGAAATTGGGCCTGGCATAATCTGGGCCTTTTTTGGTGGAACCTTCTAGAAGCCATATTTCTAGGGAGGAGTAGAAGAAGGAACATAGGCTTTGACATCAAAGGCTGTGGCTTTAAATCTCAGCTCAACTACTTAACCAGCTGTGTGACTTAGGCGAAATTCTTCTGCCTCACCTGAGTTTTCTCATCAACAAGGTGGTCGTAAGGATTAAGCAGTTTGGTATGTGTCAAGGGCCGAGTCTCTTCCTTCTCCAAAAGAATTTATAACAAATTTATTGAGCACCCACTCTTTGATGAACTAAATAGGTGCATTACCTGCTTTCATCTTCATATCAGCTCTATAAGTATTATCCCTCCCCTTTTACAGCTGAGGAAATTAAAGCCCAGAGAGGGTAGGTAACTTGTTCACAGTCACACAGACTACGAGGAATAATGCCGAGATTTTAGCCCTGGTTCTAGCCACGACAACATCTGCTTCTTTCAAAAAGATCTGATCCAGATGATGACATGTTGATCCTCTGAATCTCAAGAACCTCACCTGCCTGTTTAGTGTTTCTTGGTCCTAGGGTGACCCAGCTAGATGGCATGACGTCAGGCCTTGTGCATCCTTAGCTGGGTACTCACAGACAACCAAGGAATCCTAAAAATGAAAGAGCTCATGTGAACTTCCAGGTTTCCTGAAGCCCAAAGCCCCCAACCCCATCCTTCAGGGACCCCTCTTGGGGAAAGGAAGGTACTGAGTGTGCTGGACTCCAGCACCAACTGCCCCTACCCCCACTCCAGTCTGCTTAAGCCAGGGCAACTAGCTCTGTTTTGGGCTATTTCATATACTGGGGTTCCATGCAAGATTCTATCTAATAAAAGAATCTGCTACTAAAACAAAGACATTTGAAAAACTACTATTATACAAAAGCCCCTCCCCTTTTTTTTTAAACAAGGGAGGACCCTGAGGCCCAGAGAGGTTAAGTAACTTGCCCAGGGTCACCAACTGTCCCCCCGATCCCCAGGCAGGTCTCTGTTCTCTCTTCAGGAGCAGGGGCCAGGCTGAGAATGGGTTTGCAGCCCCAAGGGAGCCCCTCAAGGTCAGTCATCTGGGCCGGTTCTGTCCGCTGGTGACCAGTTTCTATGAAGATAACTGTCTGAGGCTGGCTCCCTGAACCTCGTCCGATCACATCTATTTCTGGGCCGCGGAGCCCTGACAGAGCACAATTTGATTCATAAATTACCCAGCTCAAAGTGTGTGTGATGGGTTCTCCTTTGCAGATTTGAAAGTCATTCACTCTGGAACTTGCAGCACTTAGGTCTAGGGGGTGGGGTGGGTGCAGCTGTGGGAATGTCGGGATCAGCACTCTGGGAGAGAAGGTGGGAGGGAAGATGGGGAGGACTCAGGGAATCAGGGAGCACTGTTCTGTGCCAGTTAGATGCTCGTCGTCTTGTTCAATCCTCCCAACAACCCCTGGTGGCAGCTTCTATTGTTATCCTCCCTATTTGGACAGCAGGGAAGCCAAGGCTCGGAGAGGTGAAGCCATTTGCCCAAAGTCAAGCTAGGATTCAAACTCCAGGCTCTCTGATGCCAAAGTTTCTCCCACGTGATTATGATGATGGCAAGACAAGAAACTGAAACAATGGCATTTAGGGGAAGCAGTTGGGAAACAGGATGGGGAGAAGGTTCCGAGGCACTGAGTCTTCTCTTCCCACAATCTTCAGTGTGTCCCTGCAACCGGCATCTCACCCCACCTTGCTCTACTTCGCCAGTCTTTTCTGTCTGACAACATCCGGTTCCGGGTACTGCTTAGTTCCACCTGCCTCAGGTACCCGGTTCACCATCCCTGACACACACCTGATATAAGCTCAGCACTTTGCAGTTTATAAAGCAGATCCCTTATCTCATTGAACCTCTAAATAGCCCTGTGAGCAGGACGAGTATTCTCACCCACAATGAGGAAACTCAGGTGCAAAGAGGCCCGCAAGCCCACAAGTATGAATCTAGTCTCCTAACTTTACGCTGGGTTCTTTACACATGTGCTTTGTCCTTCTCCTGGTGGTAACCAGCCTTCTCCCTTAGACGGTGGGTTCCCTGGGGATATTACTCATGCCCCCCAACCTATGTCTGGTACAGAGAGGCCCAGTTTGTGGTAGATGGTCTGTGGTGCCCCTGCTCCCCAGGAAGCACCATCCCCTGGGCCTCTCCCACTAGAGGAGTGGGTAATGGCCCCGCCAGGATGACAGAGCATAGCCTCACTTTGCACGTCCTTCTCCTAGGGCATCTGATCACCGTCCTCTTTGTTTTCTTAAGTGTCTTCCCTCCTCCTTCCCCCCTCACACTCCACCTCCAGGACAAGGCCTTTCAGATCATCAAATATCAAATGCTTCTTATTCAAAGATTGAGATGGCTTTATTGGAGCCTGTAAATCTCCCAGAGCCCTGATGCTCTGTTAAGTGCCAAGCCACAGGTGAGTTATGTGGGACAGGCCCAGCAGCGGGCAGAGCAAGTGGCCCTCAAGGGAACATGGGATGAAGGTCCCGGCACACATTAGCTCCCACACTTGGCCCAAGGAGGGGCCCCAGATGAGGATGGGCATGGGTGCTCCTGGCCCACCTGCCCCAGGCCCTGGAGGTAACTAAGCTCCAGGCAAGTGAGCAGATGGGTCCTTGAGGATCCATGGTCCTCTGCTTTTCTTTTCCTCACCTGGCTCATCTCCTGGCCAGTCTCTAGCCCCTAGGGCCCAGGGAGCACCAGCCCCACACAGGAGAGACCACAGCAGTGAGGGATATATGAGACCTGAAAGACCTGGGTTCTAATGCCAGCATGATCACTAAGTAACCACATGTCCTTGGACTGAGTGAGCCTGTTTCCTCATCTGATAAATGGAGTAGCCATGCTGGCCTCGGAGGGTGTTTTGAGAATCCAGTGAGCTCATGCACGTGAACAAACAGGCAAAGTGCTCTGCCAGTGGGTGGAAGCACGTGTCTTCCCCATCTCTCAGAAGCAGCCTGGCCTGCGGACTCAGCTCATTATGGCTCAAAAGTCGGTCGGCTTGGCCTTGAGTCCTGGCTCTGCCACTTACCAGCAGTGCGACTTTAGGCGAATCACTTAATTTCTCTGTGCCTCGGTTTTCTCACCTGTAAAATGGAATGATAAAGATGCTGGTGAGGATGCCCTGCATGTGGAGCTGCCGTGAGGAGTAATTAATTGACTAATGCATGTGAAGTGCTGAGAGCCTGCCCTGACACACATGGACCTGTGGTCAGTGGTCCTTATAATCGCTCTTTTCCCTTTACCATCACCCAATCCATGCCTTCATTGTCAACAGGCCGTCCTGCTTCCAGGGACTCCCCACTGCTGTCAGACAAAAATTAAAACTGCTTACCTGCCATTCAAGGCTCCCACCTCAGCTGCTCCTGACACCACCTCATGTGAACTCTGCTCCTCCTAATGGCTCCACACCTGTGAAGCCATTGTCTGCCCTCTACCCTTTTGCTCATGCTAGTCCCCCTGACAGGATCACCCTCTCCTGTTCCTTACTTCCCCATACCCTACCCTCCAAGGCCCAGCTGAAGGAGCCCCTCCTGCACCAGCCCACCACAAGCCACCCTCAGCAAAGCTGGGCATGTTTTTTGGCACAGGTCCTGTTTCTTCATCTAGACTGGACATCACTTGGGAGTAGAGACTTCATCTTATGCTGCTCAGCCTCTCCTTGCACACTCCTCTTCAAGCAAATCCCTTCCTTTATCCTGGCTGATGTAGCAGTGACCAAGGCAGGAAAGGTCCCTGTCCTTGAGGAAATTAAGTTTAGTAGCAAATTGTTGTTAGTAATGGTGGTAACCCAGGTAGAGGAAGAATTTCTCATTAAAGTGAATTCATTTCCTAATCGGTCTGCATCTAGCACCAACGTAGAACGCATAGACATGTATCGTCGAAACTTGGGGATTGTGTGTGTGTGGTAAAGTATACATAACATAAAATTTACCATTTAAAGTATAATTCAGTGGCATTTGATACATTCACAACGTTGTGCAACCATCACCGCCATCTAGTTCTAGAACTTTGGGGATAATTCTGTAAAGGAACTTGTATTAACTTGAAAAAAAAAAGTAAGTCAAATAAGTCAAAAGAGGGAAGTCGAAATGACTCAACCAGGAGTGATTTTGCACCCCTCCCCAGGGGACATTGGACAGTGTCTGAAGATTTTTCAGTTATCACAGTTGGGGAAGGGGTGTTCCTGGTATCTAGTGGCGAGAGACTAGGGATGCTGCTAAACATCCTACAGTGCTCAGAGCCATTTTCCACAGCAGAGAACTATCTGGCCTGAATGTCAGTAGTGCTGAGGCTAAAAACCCTGTTCTAGCATTACCTCTCAGAGACAGTCTTAACGTGTTAACATTTCATTCCTAGTTCTAGGCATATATTTTCAAACTACAAAAAAAATGTGTCCTACAGAACTATGCTGTTTTGTGACTCCAAAAACATGTCTTAAACATCTGTCTTTTCAAGTCACAAACTTCTCTTCTGGAACATTATTTCTAGAGAATTTCATATCATAACTTATTTAACTAATGCCCTACTGTTGGACATTTAGCTCGTTCCCAGTTTTCCTATTAAGCGACACCATAGTGAGCATCCTGG